>NC_051196.1:13001156-13305701 GCF_015220075.1 Falco rusticolus
GTAATCAAGTCTGTATTATTTGTCTCTGACCCTCACAGTAAATGAATTAACCACAATTCCTTTTTCCTACCTTACATCTTACTTGCCTGAATCTCGTGCTTTCTTTTACACCTGTACTTCTTACAGAAATGAGCTACTACCACATATATATATATATGTGTGTGTGTGTGTGTGTATGTATATATAAATAGTAAGAATAAAGTGAAAGTCCATTGCAAATGAACTGAAGCTTTGGAGAGCAGGTTAGATCTGAAATAAATGCCACTTGTCTAATTCAGTACCCGGTGCCTAGTACCCTCACAACAGACTTGAAGCATCCTAGGGTCGCTGCTCTGCCCACCCACTCAGCCACCTGTGGCATCTCCCTGCAGCCCCCTCCTGTGGGCTGGGACTCGGGACTGCTGACTCTGACCCAGTCCCATCAATTAAGCAGAGTTGCACCAGGGAAGATATAGATTGGATATTAGGAAAAAATTTCCTCGCTGAAAGGATGCTCAAGCATTGGAATGGACTGCCCAGGGACGTGGTGGAATCACTCACCATCCCTAGACGTGTTCAAAAAACATGTAGATGCGGTGCTTGGGGACATGGTTTAGTCGTGGACTTGGCAGTGCTGGGTTAACGGTTGGACTTGATGATCTTAGAGGTCTTTTCCAGCCTGAATGGTGCTGTGATTCCAAGTGGTAGGACTCAGTGTCACATCTTAGGCTAATTTAAACCAGTGTGTCATCAGCTGAAAGCAAGGGAGCAGTGGTGGTTTATGCCACCTTTGGAGCTCGTTTGGTGCCTACCAGTGCGCTTTAACTCTGCAGTACACAGTTTTGGTTGTGACATTGCTTTGTGTCCTGTTACTTTACATTTCAACATCATTTCACTCAGTGGAAGAGAAGCAGCAGTAATAACTTCTGCTCAACATGGAGATGCACACAGATCTTGGGTATTTCATTCTGTTGCTGCTAGCTGTCTACTTATTGTGCCGGCAACGCTGGTGTGGGAGGAAAATGTGCTAATTAAGTCCTCTTTTTTGTTATTTCAGGAAACCTACCATATGAATATAAAATAGTGATTGCTGGGAATCATGAACTGACATTTGATAAGGAATTCATGGCAGACCTTGTTAAACAAGATTACTACCGCTTTCCCTCTGTGTCCAAATTGAAACCAGAGGACTTTGACAATGTTCAGTCACTCCTGACAAATAGTATTTACTTACAAGATTCAGAGGTAACAGTTAAAGGATTCCGAATATACGGTGCCCCATGGTAAGTCTCAATTTAAACTTTCTTTGCTGTTTATTACTTGAACTGCAGCAGGAATCATTCCTGTTGAAAATGCATGAAGCTGCTTTGTTGTATTGCCCCGCAGAACAGTATCAAACTTAACTGTAAACCACCTTGAAATAATTGCCACTTTGTTTTTGTGTGTGTGTGTATAAATAGGCTATTTTTAGCCACGTGTGGGAAATAAGACAAAAGGAATTGTAATTATTTCTATTCTGCCTGCTGAATGCACTTAAAAAATTGCAAGTTCAATATCCACTCTGTGCTTGTGGATTAACTGCAGTGTCATCTTGGTATGTATGAGAGAAGCTTCGGTACACTGTGTGCTGCTTGGGTACATGTGTCTGCTGTGCTAATAGATTAGTGTGGTAGCATTTAATACGCACACAGCACAAGGTACAAGGCAGCAGGTGCTTTAAGCATTATTTCTGATCAGTTCTAGGCTTTTTTTGCTTTTAAAGTTGTGATAATGAAATTGCAAGCCAGTTTTGATCGCATTCCACCCCTGTGCCAAGCATATGCAGGAAACATTTCTGTCCAGTTTTGCAGTAAGGAGAGACTTCCTTGTTTTTTCTACACGTTGTTTGTGACACCTGATACCTCTCTGTGTGGAGACTTGAGCAGCACTTGTTTTAAATTCTCATGCTAACAACAGCCATGGTCCTTTCAGGCTGTACCAGAAACCTCAACTTCAGTGATGGTGATAATCGTTATGCTACTTGGTGTTCTTAGTCGTCAGCTGACGTACTTAAATGCTAATTTATGTCCACCTGTAAGAAGGGTTTGTTATAATCTTATAACTTAGATTTTTGGTGCCAGGCTTGCTTTAAAGGTGAAAGTAGGAGAGGAAGGGGGAGTGGCAAGGGTTGAACCAAAGAATTGGGCAAACCTATACAGATATTAGAAATTTTCCCCTTCATCTCATCTCTATTGACTTTTCACTTGGCCTGCAGGCCTTGGTGATTCATGCAGCACCACACACGTTGACACTTCTGACAGTGCTTCTTTTGGTCATGTTGTGTCCATTAGTGCTGGCTACAAAATTGTAATCTAGCTCTGTATCTCACATTCTTCACTTAAGCTACTAATTTTTTTTTAATTTAAGTCAGCCTTTAGCTTGTTGTTTAAATCAGCCTGACATTGCTCAGCTAAAAAAAAATAATGAAATACTCTAAATCCTGCAGCATCAGCTAATTGAGAAAGGTGATCTTAATTCAGCTTAGGAGTCACCTCTTACAGACATTTCAAAGTAACTTTTTTAGTAATAGCTTATAACGCACAAAAAGAAGACAGGGCACCTAAGGCCTTGGGTAGCATGAGGTGGATTTGAGACTTGCTGTAAGGCGAGCAGTCATGTGGGCTGGAAGGTTGGCTGCTAAGATTGAGGTTGTGTTCGCCTTCTTTCGTATGTATGCCTTGGACTGAGAGGGCTTGTATTCTGCAGGCATCCCGTGATAATGAAGTGTAGGCATCTTTTCAAATTTATTTGGGGCAGATTTACGTGAACTCTGCTTACTACGGAGCTGCTGGAGAGATCTGGAGAACGTAGAATCCAAGTCTGGGCAAGAGCAAGCTTAGTGTTCTGAAATGGAGAACTGTGTGATATGCCTTTGCATTTGCATTTATATGTACTGGCAAAATGTACTGATCTTTACCCCTTTTTCGCTTCCCGAATCCATAATGGCAATCTGTTACCCTCTTGTCTCCAGCTGCATTTAGAAGTTCTTTAATTTTGCAGGTATACATACGGATTTAGGACGTTTGTTTTGAAATATTAAGGGATGCTGCATCAAGGAACTGAGGTGTTTTAACCATAACAAGTGAACGGCATATGTATGAAGCTATCATTTTGAGTAGAGCTTTTTAGATCAGCTAGTTTGTGTTCGGAGCATAGAGATGCAGTGTCGCCTTTTCTTCCCCCCCCCCCCCCCTTCGCTCTTTTTTTTTTTTTTTTTTAAATAATGACTGTTCCTGGAAAATGTGAAAATTCAGCTAGCTTCCTGCATTTTAGTTGGCCTTTGAGAGGAAGGAAAAGTCACATCAGATACTAGAAAAATCTGTTCCAAATCTGTTCTGTGCCTGGAAACTGAGACAGAATGATCAGACAAGACCGTTAGCACTTCTTAAATTTTTTCTCCTTCTCCTCCAATCACATCTCACTCTGTTACTATAAATCTTCAGATTACCCCAAAGGAAGGGAATTTGTGGGGGTTTTGTATGTATTTATGGCCTCCTTACTCCAATTAGTTCTGTCACAGTAGTGGAACACTGGTCATTAACCCAGAAGATGCTCCAACCCGAAAATGAGATAAGTTGGCATGTTCAATTTATGTGCATTTTTGTAAGTATTTCCAGAGGGAAAAAAATCTCATTTGCCGATAAAGCTACTGGTTTTAATTTAAAAAGAGGGATCAAACCAAGAATAACAGCTGTGATTCTGGAGGTTTCAGCCTGTCAGGGGTTTCTAAGAAGTAATTGCCAGGATACTGGGAAAACTGGCTATAAGTCATCTATTTAGAAAATGTAAATTGCAACTCAGTGTAACTACAGAAAAGAAATATCAGTCCATATTCATTACATGTTATTACTCATGGTACATCTGAAAGCTTTCTAAAGACCTAAGAGAATTCAAGTAGTGCCTCCTAACTTACAATTTAGTAGAATTTGTATGTAGAAAATAACTTACAATACACAGGAGCATTCATGTGTATTTGCAATTGGAATGTGCGGTGGTGCATATCAACAGCCTCTAAGGAGCAGAAAATTTGAATTTAGCCTGATGGTTCTGAGGGTATTAAATGGCATTAGCTGGAGGGGAGTAGAAAACAAAAGTATCAGCCCCTAAAAGAGAAAAGAGCAAGGGTGGGACATGAATCACATTTGGAGCTCTGCTCATTTTCAGAGGAGGAAAATGTAACTTGACATTTTCACACCTTAAATAGGAGATTTGTTGATGTACCTTGAAGGAGCAAAATGGCTGAAGACTTTCCATTTGGTTTATAGATAACAATCCACAAAAACATTTCCCTCCTTTCTCTTCCTTCTGATTTTATCCTATGAACCTGGCTTGTTTGGTGGGATAATGATCGATAGTTTATACTTTGTGCAGTCAAAACTCTTAAAGATTCTAAGGGAAACATTTTCTCCTTTGGAAATTTGAGATTGAGGATACTTATTGAACAGGACAAAAAGCACAGGCAGTAATCGATACAGGAATTTTTTAATCTTGAAGTTCCCTTTGTGACGTATATGTAAGCATAACTCATACTGATGTATCTGTAGAAGGGTAAGGAGAGACAGTCTGTTTTTACTGCAGCTTCAGGTGCTGAATATGTATAAGTTTTATTTAAATTCAAATGTTATTGTAAAATATGAGGGTTTTAAAAATTATATTTGAGATTGTTCATCCATGCTAAGGACTGAGTTTACTGTAGTATGCTATAGATGTTTGAATACAAATATTCTAGCAGTGTCTGTTTTTTAATGAAGCTTTAAAAGCATTCAAACCACCAGAGAATTGCAGTTAACCGGAGCCAGAATTTGTTTAAACCACATTTTGACAGAAATAATTGTTCAGGGAGAATATTTTTATCTGGGTTTTTTTGTTCTGCTCTTCAGCTCTACAGGTAGCTTTTTTGGTTTGTTTGAAAGATGGGTGTAGTTGAAATGGAAAAAAATATTCTGCTAAACTTGTGTGCATAGAAATGTATGGTAGTTAATTTCATGAATAATGAGGCAACAGACTTATTCATGGATTTTAAATTCTGTTCTCTGGAAAAAAATCCACAAAAAATGTCACAACCCATAAATATAAAATCAAATAAACAATAATTTACATTATTTTTTGCTGTTAAAATATATGGACATGATCCAGCCATATCTAACAGAATTAAAAGATCCAAGACTTTCAGCATATATATGTGTTTAGATAACTATAGGTAGACGAATTTTTTTGAGGGACGAAGATGTTTAATAGAAAAGCTAATTCAATATAAAGCAATGCGTTTGAATGGTTAATGGAATCAATTTTATGGAAATAACGGAAAAGCACAAACGTAAAAGATTAAAATTGATTATTTAAATAGTGATTGAAATCTGCTATTTACATCATTGTGATGATAATCAATTCATCCTGAATGAAGCTGGGAAAAAAGCTCTTCCCTTCTGACAGGAACAGCAGCATTGTTCAGCAATATCCTGCACGTTTGTCAAGTTGTAGCTTGTTCAGGTCTCAAGAACAGAAGCACAAAGCTGGCCTCCCAGATGCTTTTAATGAATACTAGTGGGTTTTTCCTATGTCCAAGAATTTGATCTGTACGGTGATCCAGAGGTCAAGAACAAACGGCTCGCTATCGCTCACCTCTGCGAAGCCAAAGCTTTCATTTGCTTTTTTTAGTAACTCTAGAGGAAGTGCCTTAACTCTTTTTCAGAAGCAAAATTTTAATTGGCATGGATAATGCAGCCTTAAGAAAGTACAGACAGGTTCAACCATCTCCTTTAAAAATAACGTTTTGTGCAATTTTTTTTTCTTTTCTTTTCTTTTTAGCCCCGTGTAAATTTTGGCGGTTTCATCAAATGGTTCTGACTCAGTTTGGAATTATTTCTGTAAATGTTTTTCCCCCCTGTTTCATTTGCAATCTATTTTAATATGAGTAGCTCTAAGTTAGTACCTCTCCCTTGTTTTGATCAATGTTTTCAGACTTTGTGTTTATCCTGTCAGAAAAGCGTCAGATGCTGGTTTTTTTCTTTTCAATTATAAGTTTTGTAATGCATCATGGATTTTGCTGACAGTCTTCAAGTTCTTGAAATAGCAAGCAAATTAACAGCAGATATTGAGCGTGAGGACTGGAAAACCAATTGGCAACTCACATGATGGGATTCAGATATACTGATGGGTTCGAATGGATCTCATTTCTTTTATTTTCATAGTCTTAGTGGGCAATTAGCTTGTGCCTAAAAAAGGGAGGAATAGAAACTGAACGACTCAGCAATAAAGTTCTTCATTGCTATTTAGTAGAGAGGAAACCCCAGGGGAGACTGGACAAGACTGTTGGTGTTGTACCAGTTTTTGAGAAATTCTGGTGTTTATGCAGTGGAAGTCAGCAACTGAGAAAAATATTGGCAAAGACTGAAGTCTTCTGTCTGTGTGTTAAACAAACACACCGCCACCGTAGCGTGGTTGTGTTTAAAGGTGCAGGCTCCTGTTTCATTTTTCTTGGCATTTGTCCTTCAGGTCTCTCATTTTAGGATCCAGGAATGTATTCCCCCGGTCTAGAATTGCAGCGGTTTGCTTACATTTTTTGCCTTGTTAGGAATGTCTTGTTGGGATTTTTCTTCAGTCTCCTTGATATCAGAGTCACTTCTAAGTAAAAAAAAATGTCCTGTTTACTTCTAAAAGCTTGCTTTCTTTGTTTTCTTTCCTTTTTCCATTCCTTTTTTTCTTATAGTGGAATGTTTATAATTTTAAATATATTATCTCATAAGTCATTTTTAATACTGTGATGCTGACCTGTCCTAGCTGATTCTTTGGAAAGCTCTGCATCCTGGCACTAGGGCAGATCATGAAGTCTTAACCTTTTCTTCAGGCTTGACTTCAGCAGGAATAAGAATTTTAGAGTATTCATTACTAGCGTAACGCACAAACTGTGCCTGTTTGTGGGTGGAAGTCTAGCCAGTTAAAACAGACACAAAATGATAGCTCTCCTAACTCTTTTGAATCTTTCCTAGTGTGGAAACGGGGGTTTGAGTTCCTGCAGAGCAGTACCAAGCAGATGATTGTGGGAATCTGCTCCATATCTCAAATTCCTGCTCCGTTTTCCTGGAGTTCAGCAGGTGCTGTGCAAAAAAGCAAAGAGCCGGCATGAGCGTGAGCTGTGCTGTTGAGGGGCTAATTATTTATGGTGGTCTCCTGTTTGTGGGTTGAAGTGTAGTTTGCCCAACGAGGTAATTTTGATACACAAGTTGTGCATACAAAACCCACAGGTTGTGCTTCTGTTTTGCTTTGGTTTTGTGTTTTTTTTTCCCTTGCCAGCTGCCTGGGAATAAGAAGTTTTCTTTCCTTCTGCTGAACACTGGGATAACACAGTGGTCAACATGGCATTTGTGTATGCTGAGCAGGCTGAAAGCATTTGCACCCAGCGAGGAGCTAGGAAGAATAGGGATTAACTAGGATACTATAAAACTCCTGACATTTCCAACTTGGTTGCTACAGACTTCACCTTGGGAGGAGGTCTGAACCCCCTGAAAGAATAGGATCTGGGGAAAGAGGAGGGAAGGTGAGAGTTAAGCCAAATGTGGAGATAAGCAGTTCCTTATGGGGATTGCACTCAGTGCTGTGTGTTGATGCCTGCTTGAATAAATTCTTCCATGTGGCTTCTGCGCTTCAGGACTCCTGCTTTTCCATTTTCTCCTACCTGTATGTGCACCATGCCTCTTTGTGGTAGTCTGGTGCAGAAGGGAAGAAAGACAAAACTGAAAATACCATGCTCTTAAGGTTGACCGAAAAATTACTTTGCTTGAAGACAACCACCTTCACAGTAGGAGAATGGAGAGATAAGAGAGGGGCCTGAGCTTTGATAAGCTGGCATCAGAGCAGATTTTGCACTGGGTGGTGCTCCTCAAGCCCCATTACTTGCTTTCCTCCTTAATTGCCCCTATACCCTAAGCAAGAAGAATTAGGGAGCCGCTGGATGCTTTGAGTGACAGACAAAGAGGCTGTTGGAGGGTGTGTGGGCAAGTGCAAGCCAGGGTCTGGCTGCTGGACCACAGAGCAGGAGGACCTTCAGGGTCCCAGAGGGGCTGGTGAGCCAGAGAAACTAGAATTCCAGCGAGGAGCTAAGCGGGACACCAAGGCTTTGCAGTTGGGGTTGGCAGACTACATGAGGGCTGTATCACTGGAAGGGCGAAGCCCATCCAGCCCAACATGCACGAACACATGTGTGTTTCCAGCACGGTATTTTGATCCAAACAACACATCAGTGCATTTTGTGGGCTGTTATCGGCAGTGCTGCTGCACTGGATGCATGAATCATTTCTAAGTCAGGAGTTGTGACCCTGGATGAGAAGGCGCTACTACATGGGCTACATGAAGTAGTCATGAAGACTACAGGAGACTTCACAGTGCAGGTGTCAGCCCACACTGGAGAAATGTAGCAACCCCCTCCATGCTTCAACAGGGTACCTAAATGTGCCAAGTTTGGGACATGGGTAGGTTCACTGACATGGGAGGTTTGTAATAAGCTTTAATTAAATATATAATTATCAGTTATGTGCAGATACACGTATTAGTAGCTTTGCTGAGTTAAGTTGTAATTGGAAAAATAGGGATTACTTTCAAGTGTATTTATAAGATGTGGTGAAATGAATGAGATTGGGGTTGGGGAGAGGGACGATGGGGGAGAAGGTAGGTCTTGTCCTGTGTATTGTCAGGTGTGTGGAATAGGTGTAGTCTACGGGTGGTTTGCTTCATAGTTCATCTATTCAGGGCAAACAGGAAACAATTTTGGAAGGATTTACATTGTTTCAGGTAGAACTGGTGGTAAACCTCACATGATGTGATGGTGATAAAATGCACTAGAAATGGAAGAGAATTTGTGTTTGAAAAACTGTGTTTGGTTTTAATACAGAAGTCAAGTAGCAAGTGACTAGATTTTGTAAGCTCCCAGTCAAGGATAAGATTCCTGATGACTTTTCTTCAAGATGATTTCGGTCATATTTATCTAATACTTATTGATCAGAATGCTGACTTTACCCTGACATGTATAAAAAGCTTAAAGTCACAGAGGCTATGAAATAAAGCAAAAATTGCACAAGCACTTCAAATAAGAGAACACTGATCGTGAATCTGAGCATAGACATAAAGGTCAAGAGTGACAGCTACATTCATCAGGTTTTCATGAGAATCCGTTCAGCAGAATAGATCTGGCACCTTATTTCAGAAGTGGTCAACACTCACGGATTCAGTTCAAAATCAATGAGACCGCTGAGTATTTATAACCACCTCTAAAATGTTGAGGTGCTAGTCTGTATTATGGTTTGTATGCATCTAAAGTATGAGAGTTGCTGACATTTCTGACTCTGCTAGTTAAATTTCAGAATCTTAATATGGCTGAGAGCTATGTTTGTGTATGTGTACACAGGGAGAAAGCTTAAGCAGTGGTTTACAAGCAGGAAGAGGTCAACAGCTTATCATTGTGCCTCCATAGACGTGGCTGAGTTGCATACACCCTTGAGTAAGTACAGCTGGCCTCACAAGCTGCGATGCCTTGCTATCTCCTCAGTTACTTTTGCACAGACAAGCACATCGTTTTATGGCGTGCATGCAGTGTACCTGGGAGAAAGTAATGAGGTTTGCCACCTAGTAACTCCATTCTGTGTTCCTCTTCTTTAGTGTTTTAGATAAACGCTAAACACAGTATCCTTCAATATATGTGCTTAGCGGTTTGCCTTACATACTGACATGCATGTCATGCTTGGAAACCCTGTGCCTGTGGCTACTTTGACAGAGGAAATGATGCTTCCTAGAAAATGAGCTCATGATGATTTGCAGCCATCTGAGAAGTGTGTTTTATTTATTTTGCATTAAATAATGTTGTAAGTACTTGAGTATTGTACCTGCAGATCTGCCAACATGTCTGTCCTCTGCTTCTGGAGAGCTCTCACTTTTTATGCTTCAGCAGTGTTTGCTGGTTGGGTAGGACAAACACGAGAGTTGTGTGGTCTGGTTCTTCAAAGAGCCGGTTGATTTCTGTACCTATGTGAATCGGTGTATCTTACAGACAAAAGCTGATATTTGCAGCTGCTAACTGTATTGCTCTCGTGAGTAAGGTTTCTGGGTTCGTACCCTGGCAATATACTTACAGATTGTGTATCGCCTCAAACTTCATATAAGAAAGCTTTATGTAAGAAGGATGAATCTTTCAGTCTCCTTTTCCTGGCACAGATTTTAATGCATCTTGTTTCCAAAACTGGGAATGTAATAAAAAGAAACCGCAAGAAAGGTGTTCTCTTTAACACCTCTCTTGGTGTTCCATCTGGGCTGCTTGGGCCACTTCCATGTCCTGCACCACAGTGAAATGGAGGAGAAAGGCAAACTGAGTGCTCTGAAAGCTGTAATCCTAAAGTGTTCCCATTTTTAATATGGGATGCCCCAATACACTGTAGTCTCCAGGGTTATGGGTACCTACCTGGATTTGTTTTTTCAGTTCTTAGTAAGTTTGTCTCCCTCTTTGTTTGTGAATAGAACACAGGTTTTGCATTTGTTAAGAAACCTGGAAAGTACCATTTTAAGGAAGAATGTCTTCCACTGCCTAACTTGAAGATCCTTTTTTATAAATTCCTAGATTTATAAGATTCAGGAATGCGTTGCTTATGTTCTTGCATGTAGAGCATTGGAAGAGGTAGAGCTTTTGGAAGAGCTTAGCAAATATGTAAAGAAGTCAAGTATAAATCACTCTGAAAATACTGTTTAATCTGTCTGTAGATAGAGATACTCTGTTGTCACATCATGGATGAAATCCATCCTTCTTGAAGTTAGAAGGATTTTTTTAGTTTGTTCAGGATTTTGGACAGCAGATTGCACATGCTTAATGAAGCACTGGCAAAGGGTGGTACCTGCAGTTGTTCTTCAACTCTGAAGCAGGCACAGACACAGCTTTTTGTGTTGCGATTATCTTCACCATGTTTTGTTATAGCCAGTCATACTGAACACTTTCAAAAGCAGAGAAGTAGAGGTGAAAAAGTTTCATCATTTTCTATATGGTATTTGTGTAGACACCGCACATAGTTCATGCATAGCTTCTAATTGTTGTTGAACGTTAGCAAATTCCAAGTGATGAAAAAAGGTCTGTTACCTTGCATTTTGGTTCAAAGGTATTTATTTGTAGGACTCTTCTCTGGCTGAACACCTTTCCCACATGCGGTGGAATCTTGCTCAGGGCCAGCAAAATCCGCTGGCCAGGCTGGCGCAGCAGGAGCAGCACACCTCCTTGCAGGGTCAGGTGGGCTGTGTAGGATCTCTGCTGGGTCTTAGCATCTGCTAACATATTGTAGTGGCAGCAGTGTTTTTAGTAACAGTTGTTTGTTATATTCCAGTACTGTATTCGCTGGTCTATGCGTAACTGAAAGGTAAGTATAATTCCTGAAAATTTTATAATCATCTGGTATCAACAGAAATTTAAGTGATGCCTAAAGTGTGAGATGAAAGTATGTTTTGTTTCAGCAAAGGATTTTGTTGTTTCATAAATTCTGGAGTTAAGATAGATAAAATATTCAGAGATGCAGAGGCTGATCGTCCATCTGGAAGTGAGCTGCTTTAGCACAGAGCAGCGAGACCCCGCTGTAAGGATGTGCCTTCAGCTGATAATTACTAGCAGTCCAACTACCTAGAGTGTACACCTTTTTCTTATTTATATTCTAGTCCTGTAACCTTCCCTATTCTCTTGTGCCTTTGTTCTATTAATCTACAAAACAGGGCTCGACTTGTGATTAGTCCTTAGAGGTTGTTTCTATTAATCAGGCTGCAAAACAGACCTGCTTGGATGTTCTGTTGCAAGTGCTTAATGCGCTTTCCTCATCAGTCCATGGCACAGAGCTGCTAAGGGTTGGCTTAAATGGCAATGAAATCAGTGATGTGTCTGCTGCACTTTCTTTGTGTTTACGTCTTGATTGTGTAGCTGTAGGATGGGGGAAATAGAAAGAGGAAAATAATTGCAGCCCTATAGAAAATTGCTGAAGTTAGTGACATTTGCGGCTACGTGTTGATAGAGAGCTAATGGGTGGCAGCGGGACGAGCCTGTCACACCACTACTGCTCGCTAGGTGTGTGGGGATGAGAACCGGCCCCATTTTTAAATGCGAGGATTAAAATTCAACGCTATCATAGAGTTCTAAAGATAAATCTATCCCAATAAAATTCAGAGGATCCTTTAAGATAGTGTGTATTTTTCTGCAGTAGGTAGAAAGCCAGACAGGTTTCTGCTGATGTGTCTGTAACAAAGAATAATGTAAGAGTTGGTGGAATGTAAACCAAAAAAACCCACCAAACTGATCTGTAACACTTCCATTATTAGAACTTATCGTAAAATTTGAACAATAAACAGCATATGTAGTGAGAAGCTAATCGACTTTCATTATAGAAGATATTACTAACTATAAAAGCATAATGATTTATGCTTCTAATTAAATACAGTATTTCCTCCCTGTAGGAGGAAAGTATCTATTTTTAAAATGTATCAGAAGAAACAAACCAGACCCCTAGTTATTTTTTTCTGTACTGTTCCTTTGGGTTTGTTTTTTTAAATTTTTTCTGATGTTGATTACATATTTCTTTGCCAGCTCAATAAAGTCTGTCACTGAACTAAAGTACTTGGGCTGCTGTCTGGAAAAAACCCTGGCCCTGAGGCAGCAGGGGCTGGCTCAGCTGCTCTGCTTGCCTCTTGCTGTGTTCATGCCCGTTTTTCCGTATTCCCACGACACATACCTCTATTTCTCTAGTTCACAAGCTTAAATTACCAGCTTTTGCAAAACCAGTGCAATCTTCACTCCCAGCGAAACCCACACCTGGATTCTTGTTGGCTACACTGGTGACTCCAGTCCCTTACCGCTTCGTGCCATCATTTAGCCACCGATTTGAAAGGCTTTGTGCTGCCTCACCCCCGGCTACACACTGCTTCGTTAGGCTGTGGCTTGTCCAGTTTGACCTTTCGCGGCTTAAAAAGCAGAGCCAAACGCCAGCGTGACACCGCGCTTGCCGTGGCGGCGATGCCCTCTGTTGTGCCTCATCATCGCCGTGATGCTGACACAACTGGCCGAGGGAGCGGCTGGCACGCACCCGAGTAGCCTGTTCCGCAGCAGTTTAAGGAGAAGGGGTTCCCAAATTCATCATGCCCTGCAAATTCATCGTGCCCACTCTGCGTTGTGTCAGTTGAGGAGGGGCTGGGGTTCTGGGTTCCCACCACCTTCTCCCTGCAGCAAACCTGGGCCATTACAGAGGGCTAACCGTTTGAAGGTGCCGTATAGTCAAGCCTTTTTTTCAGGGGTTTGCAGGCTATTAATAAGTCACTTAAATTAGTATGGTTTGTACTGTCCAAGGTGAGTTTCTTTCCAATTCTAGCCGTCTTTGGATAATGCTGTTTCAAAGTCGCCACTGTAAAATTTTACATATATTGTTCTTACATGGAATTCAGAAGAAATGGGTCCCCTAACATGGTGTTCTCTAGTCCTTTTCTGGTAATTTCATTTTCACCACCTATTTGTACTGGGTTTTTTTTTTCTTCTTCTTTCTTCTTTTTTCTTCCCTCCTTATCATTTCCCCAATTATCAGAGAAATCACTCTTCCTGCATTGATTCATTTCGACCAGAGTCTGGAAGGCACAGAGAATTAAATTAACTAATATTTTACTTTTGCATGTGATTAATGCTAATGCTTACAAAGAAGAAAATACTTTGCTGTGATTTAATTTTCATTCTCCAGTTGATTCCCAGTGATTTAATTTTGCAGAGGGTTGTCTCTCTGCTTATTGTCTCATATGGAATCATTGAAGTTAGGGATGGAAAAGGCCTATTAAGCCATTCTGCCCTTACAGAATTGTCTCCTAGGCTGTATTTTTGAATGTTTTGCGCAGTTTTATTGAATGGAGAAAAGGAGTTTTATTAGTTCCTTTCAAGATTGTTCCACAGTGTGGTAGGTGTTACTAATGGGAACTAATACTTGGTTTATATTCTTCCAAAGTTATTCTCATTTTTAAAAATATAGAAAGTGTACCATGGTTGATAAGGTGATCCTAAAGGTTTCTTGTACCTTTTGTGATGTTTATATTTGTGTACCTTTCGGACCCTGTGTCTATTACATAATATACTTAAGTCTTTGTAATCCTTTCAGATTTTTTTCTTTTGCTCACTCTTATTTCTAGTGGGTGGGGTTTTTTTTTATTCCTGGGTATTGGTTTTTTGTGGTTGGCTGTTGGGTTTTTTGTTGGTTGGTTGGTTGGATGTTTGGGGTTTTTTTCCTTTCAAAAAGTGTCACAAGAAGCTCAGAACCAAATGCCAGTATTCTGCCTGGGTGTCACTGACGTACTGTATGTCAAGGGGAGATCCTTGGCTAGTTCAAATACTGATGTTGTACAGGGATCGTATGTTTCATTGCTTCCGCAGAAAGTCCAGACTTGCGTCACACTGTCTTTTTGATGTCTCGTGATACATCTATGTGCGTAGCCCAGATCATTTTATTCTTTTTCCCATTCATGTTGCAAGCTCATACATAATCTGCTGTCAGCTGCTGCCCTTAGGTCTTTTGTTTTAGCTTAACGGGTTTCAGGTTTCTTCCTCTCACTAATTATTTATGTTTTTTTAATTCTTCTCAGATGTATTAGCCTGTTTTTTTCAGAAGGAATCCCGTTTTCTTACTTCTCTCAGTGTTTCTAACCTCCTCTTGTATAATTTCTTTCCCCACTGTCGTGTTTATAACACCTCTCACTATATTGAAATCTGTGAATTTAATTAATGTGCTGTTTACCCGTTCTTCCAGATCATTAATAAAGATGTTAAATAAAACTGATCCTAATACCAATCCCTGTGGCAATCCACTAGCACTTCCCTTGTGCTGCTGCAATCTGTTTATAGCCCTTTAGCCACTATTCATCCGTGTGATAGTCCTCACAGGCAAGCTAATTCTAGGTTTTTGGAAAGGCATTATTTCACATTTTGCCAAAGTCTGGGGTGATGCAGTCTTCTATATTATTTCAATTTACTGACTTGACTGAATTTAATGTATTTACAAAAATTAAATGTGATGAAAATGGAGCTGGGTTTTTGGAGCATTTTGAAATCTTAGCAGCTGACTAGCTATAATTCTCCTTTCTTAGAGCAATTGTACCTCCTCTACTCCCCCACCCCAATTACACTGTAATTTTATTCTGTGCTGAATTTAGACTTACTAGGAGATAATTCTTAGTATCACTTCTTAATTCATGGTGTACAGATCAGTGCCACATTTCTCACTGCTTCTCCAGGATCTGTTAGTAGAAGTACTTCACATAGAATTCTTCAGTTAATATTTCAAATTCTTCAGTTAATATTTCAGACTTTGAATTGTCTGTTACTTGTCAGCAGTCATCATGGACAGAGCTTTATTGTTTTGTAATTTTACATACACACATATATATATGTGTGTGTGTCTTTGAAATTTCATTCACCCGTTTACAAAAACAACAGTAAACTCTTGCCTTAATTTTAAGTGCACGTGTTCATCCTGTGAAATTTGTAAGATTTATGTTTTTGCTTAAGTTCAGCATGGGTTTAAGTGCTTTCTTACTGTGCAGCTTGGGGGTACGTATCATTTGGTTAGTAGCCAACTGAATTTAAATGTCACTCAAAGATATTTTAAATCGCAATATGAAAAAATATTTTGCTTTATGACTTTTTACGTTGTGTACATCTACGTGAACTTTAATAATGAGTTGCATCATCAGTAGTGGAATAAAAACAATCTTGGGAAATTTCAGTTTCTTTTATGTATGTTTGGCTTGGTTTTACAAACTCAATGCAAAAATCGATTTCTACATTATAACTGTAGCACAGAGAGTTTGTCACAGCTGGGCTGGAATGGCATGCTGTTCAAATCACAGCTGAATCATCATAACCCAGAGAAGAAAAGGTATTATAATATGGGTCACAGCCTTGATTTAAGACTGTACTAATCCACAGCTATAGTAATATAAAAAAAGTAATATATAATAATATTAAAAAACAAACAAACACCACCAGGGAGTATCACAGTGTGAACGAAGAAATCCCTCGTGGTGTTGTGTGGTGCTTGTACATCACTGACCACTCTGAGCAGGGATTTCTTGCTTCTCCGGACGGAAGAGGGCACCTTCTCCAGTGACACTAAGCAGCGAGATGCTGTATTAAATGACTTTGAACACAGTAATTTTGATGTCACCCTGCAAGCATTTAAACCCCACTGAAACCGGTGAAGGGAAGGGAGGTTGTGAGACAGCTTAATCTCAGTTCCGCAGTCAGTGATGCTGGGTCTGAGCTCTGCCGTGTTACTTGTTCATACAAACTTCCTCCAAGTCAGCCGGGTTTGTGATTCATTCCCCAGAGCATCAGATAGGGAGTGTGTGCTGGCTGCAGCAGGGACACGGTTACAGCTGCTGCAGTGGTGCTCCAGATTTGGAACTGGCCAAGTTCATACTGGGTAAATGCTTTGCATCTTGTTCCTGCAGTGCTTTGGTTTGGGGGTTTGATCGAGTACATAGGTACACTGAGATGGGGTTTACTCTCTTGGTGAACGATGACTTCAGATCATAATTAGTACTGCAGTAAGATCTGCCAATAATGAATAGTGAGAGATGGCGTGACGGGTTTGGTGCCTGTCTTTGCGCTTAGGTAAACGTAAGGATGGCCCATTTGAATTAGTGCTTTCTGTATAAAGCAGGGAATGGAAAGTGGCCTTGATATATTTTCAGTGTCACTTAGCTGGCATATGTTCTTAGCATGTTGAACCCTTGAGGAGAAGTGCATTAAGAAGTTACTGTACCCATCAAAAAGCCACATGATTTGCACTAGACATGTACATGAAAGGCAAGTTCACATAGGTGACTGCTGTGAAATAATTTTGATTCAGACACCTTTCAGAAAGGTAAGTGGGTAAGAGAGAGATACAGTAAATGCATTGCTTTCTTCAGGAGGCAAACTGTTGGTTCATATGGCTTCTTGGTGTTAGAAAAGTGTCTGTAGTTTGTGAAAGCCAGTCTCATGCATGTCAGAAATGCTTTCAAAATTAATATTTAGCACAGTTACTATGCTAGTAGAAGGAGATCTGGTCCTTCTGCTTCTTGAATCATACTGTGCTGGTATATATATCACAGTTTGATGATACTACTATTTTTAATTATAGTATTTGAACTATATTAATTGCTACAGACTGTGGTGATTAGTGGAACTGAATTTTTAAAGTTTGTTTGCAGACCTTCAGACTGCTAGGCAGCTGCTGCATATGCTGACTGTGCTTCCAGTTGAGAGCCGCACGGGTGCCAGAAGGATGGAGCGTATGGGTGAGGGAACAGGGAAGGGGAGTCCCAGCTCTGACACAGTCTCATTGTATGAGGAGCAGGAAGTAACTGGTTTCTTTGCTTTCATTTGCTGATCTATAGAATGAGGCTTATAATATCTGTATGCTTTCCTCACTGCTTGCCATTCGGACAGTAGTTACAGCACATGAAGCACTGTGAAAAGTGCCAAGTGTTACAGTTAAGTTATTTTTAGCAGGATATGATCCAGCTAGGTACTGAACAGGTGCAGGCTTTCATGATGATTTCAAAGGAGCCAGAGGGACCATTTGCCTGCGTGAAGTTTGTGTACTTGCTGAAGTTCTCGGCTGGATCGTTGCACTGGAAGGCTAAGTAGGTGTCTATTTTTTGCAGGATAAGAAGGGGCGTATTTGAGATACTGTTGAAGTGGAATAGATAGCTGTGTTACTTGAAGTGGGAGCTGATAACGTGTGATTTGAGGACACTTGAAGCCCTCTTCTCCAAAAAGTGGAAGGTTAATAAAAATGATGCACCGAGTTCACTGTCTGAGATTTGTCTTTAGGGTGATAAATACATCACTCAATAATTATTAAGAAACATTAAAAGAATGCAGACAGGCTTCAGTCTGTATTGCAGTGCAATGGAGTCAGGGAAAACCATCTGAAATTGTTGGCTGGAAATACTGTGCTCTCTGTTATCCAAACCCAGCAATGAGCTGGCTAATGCACCTTTACTATAGAAACCCCCACCAAGTCTATACCCAAATGCCTGTTGAGAACTTCTCCCAAGGAGGTGATGAGCTGTCAAAGACCTGGGCAATCCCAGCCCTCCTCTCCCCAGCCCAGACTCTGAGTCCAGCCCACTTTTTTTCCATGGAGCTGTTAGGATGTTGCTTATTTTTCCAATAGACCCACCTTGGCACTGAGTGTCTTTGGGGAAGATATTTAGACTTCAAAGGAATTTAGACCTTCATTTGAACTTGGGGGTGGGCCACACATAAGCACCTGTGGGAAGAAATGTACCTTTGTTCCTCACAAGTTAATACTAATATTCATTCCTACCTACTAATAACCACCTCCTGGTCTTTTACGTAAAGTCAGACTAAAAGTAGGAGATTGAATCTTCAGTCAAAGGCACTTCCCAGGTATTTGAGAAGAGAGTCCTGCAGTCCAGGCGGTGAAAACTGACACTTCTTCTTGCCTTCTATCAAAAGCGGTGTTGAAATGTAGGGCCTGTTATTGTATATTTATTCAGGCATCAATCACAATCAAGCCTCCTGCTAGTTCATCTGTGAGGGCATTGTAATCCTATTTTTATCAGTTCCTTCCTGTACAACAGACAGTTAAAATAGCATGAGTAGGGGTCAGAAATATCTTAATGGGTTCGGTTCCCAGAGATATCGGTGACCAGAGGAAGAGTTTTGCCGAAATTTCTTCCTGAGCTGATAAGGTAGATAAACAGGGGCAAGGTGCAGACTTGAGGGCGTGCTGTGGGAAGCAGAGCATGGCACTGTAAAGGAGCTGCAGAAAGATTAGGTAGTATTACTTATGGAAAAACCTCAGGAGCAGATGGAAAATAAATGTTACCATTTGCCAAGTTACCTGTTGGTAAAAATAAGCATTTAATTTTTATTTTTTTTCCAGGGTGGGCTGGTTTACGTCTGAGTAATTTTTATAATTAGCTTTACTTTTGTTTTTGCTATTGTACTTACTAAATATCTATGAGTGATTATAAATTTGAAGAAAGTTGAGTGTGGCAGTGTTTCAATCTTGTTAACCTTGGGTGAATGCTACTGACTCTTATTTAAGTAGCAGCATAGCTTACTATGCATTGCAGTCATTAAACTTTTTATTTTACATTTTTACACTTCATATTTTTATATGCACATTTAATTTTTTCTTTTTATAAAGTGATGAATTATGCTTTTAAACTCTTTTTTGGTCATTAATTCAAGCCATCTTTGGATGCAAATTATTAGAATTAGTTTATGAATGAACACAGAGAAGGGTTTCAAATTTGTCCTCTTACCAGAATAAAACTACCTTAGAAGTTCTAAATACATAAGGAAAAAGAAAGTTCATTACAGCACATTTTATTTTATAAGAAAAAGCATTACCTTTGTTTCACTTTTAAAATTGATCTGTTGTTCCTGGTCAAGCTAGTCTTTCCAAGATTGCAGAGATAATAGACCTAGTCTTTCATACTTAGTTTTTATTCACAAATTGCAGGTGGTACGTTTGCTTTTCTGATTCCCAGTTTGTTTATTTTTTTCCATTTTAATGAAACATTAATATGAACTACTTGTATGAGCTAAAATAAAAAAGGCATTATCTTCTCCAAAAGCAGGAACTAATCCTGTAAAAATCATTTTTAGCAAACCGGGATTCTAAGAGCTTATCTGGGGACTTCTGCCAGTTCAGTGGTTTGGCTTTTAACTTTAGGAACAATTAAACGTTGCTTATTGTGTAGGATTTTAATGATTTTAATATATTATTGTTAGTGTAGACTTTGTGTGGGTAGTTGCAGATTGAGGGCAAATATTAAAAATTATTACTGTGTCGGACAGCTAATGATGTACTTAATATAAACTAGAATTCATTATGTGAAAACTCAAAAATCTGTATTAATTAAATCAGAAATGTAAGTTTGTTTCCCCGCCGGTGTTTGTTGTTTGAATATTAATAATTTTTGCTACAAGTCTGTGATAAACTCACTGAAGAGAACAGAGAAGCCACACGTCAAGCTACTTTTCTATTTAGCAGTCTTTCCTCACCCCCTGCTGTGCTAGGGGTTGCAGCTGCTTATGACGCTGGGTTTTATGTTTAGTTACACAATATGCGAAGGTTATGCTAACAATGTGCTGAAGATTTTGAATGGCGTTCCACCATGTTCTTATTTTAAATTTGGTTGTTAATTATTCTAATTGTGTATTCCAAAATATCCTTTCCAAAGAGAACTTATTTAAAATAAATTGCACAAGAAAGCAACCAATCGGTAAAGTCAACAATATTTTTGGAGACTGAATGCTTTTTGCGAGCAATAAAAAGAGTGACGGTGTCAGCATTCTTCCTTCATGAACACTGAAAACTAACAACAAATAATCAGAAGCCATCCCGCTCATTGCAAACTGAAACTGCATGCACAGTAAGCCAAACTTCAGTATTTCTCTACTTTCTGGATGTTTTCTGGCCAACACCTGGTGCAAACTCAGATAAACTTGGTGAACTTGTGTACAGCTGCGACTCCTGGAAAGCTGTAGTGCTCTTCCCAGGGTCTGGAGAAGCTCATAGGGATGGGTGGTCCTTTTGGTGATGGATTCAATCCATCAGGGCTGATAGCAAGCAAGCACTGCAGGTAAGTCTTCCCCAGGGGTCTCTTGCAGATTTTCTTGTTTGCCCTTTTTGTTTCTCTAATGGAAGTCCCTTGTGTTTTCCAGCCTACCTGTTGAAAGCACTGGCCTTTTCATACAGAAGCAACATGCTGAATTGTGCATTAAAAATCTTAGATAATCATGATTTTGTAGCAGCTGACCTTACAACACGAGCAATTAAATCTTACTGTTTGAGGAATAAGCTTTAGTTCAAAAAGAAATTCTGCAGTTACAATAATCTAGGTTTTTCTTTTATTGCGGCTGTTAACTATCAAGAAATATTAATCATTTCTGGAGGCATGGTACGTAAGTTAATTTAAAAGTTGGTCTGACATTTTTTTCCTCTTTAAATAACAAGGAGGTAAATATTGGTGTGAGCAAAAGATGTTATTCTAGTTGGAATAAATAGGTGGGGGTGGAGGGGGTTGTGACTTTCATATCACAGCTTTCATGTGATACTTCTAATTATATTGCACTTTCCTCTCACCCCACTCTGATGGTTGTATTTCGGGTGAATTCGTTTTACTCCAGCAAAAGCTGACAAGAAAGGGCAAACTGCTCCTTCTTGATATTCTGTTCCAGAAAGTAGATTTTTTCATTAGCGTGGTGATTCTTTAAAACAGCCACCCTCAAGGTAACCAGGCAGCACAGGGAGCTCCCCAGGCTCGGAACAGAAGATCCATCTCATGCCACTGTTCCGTGGCTCCCGGTCACATACCCTGAGCTTTAACTGTTCAGAATTGAAATGCTGCTGTTAAAACTTGAAGCGAAGGAGTTTACAGGCTGTGGTTCCTATGCTTCATTTCTCACACAATGCGATGAGGTTGCTGAAAGCAAGCAGAGGATCCCATCCTGCAAATTTCAGTGTGAAGGATTTCAGTTGTTGTAAGCGGCTCTCCTGAAGGCGCGGCGGTAATTCTGCCTCTTTGTGGAAACACGAGCTTCCTTCTCTTCCCGCTTCCTCACTGTGTTTGCATCCATCACATCTACTCTTTTACATTTTATTCTATGGGGATTTTATATAGATAATCGGTAATATGCCTCTAATCCTCTGTGTAAAATGTTGCTGGCTGTAAAGACGGTGGTGCTCTGTAAGCAAGGTGTGATCCAGAGCTCACTTCGTCTTTCCATTGACTCCTGTGAGTGTTTGGTCTGGTCCTTCTGATTCCACCTTCATGGATTTCCAATGTTTTAGTATCATTACTGTTAATGAAATACATTTGCAATAACTGCAGTAAATATCTTGCCAGTAGTCACCTGGAATTACATCTTGGCACAGTTTAAATCAATGGGCAAACTTCTCCTTTTGGTGGGAGATGAAGTTTCAGTCCCTGTAAATGACTGTTAGATCTGGGATGGGGAGACAGAGGACCGTTGTTCCCCTCAAGACAGGCAGGGAGTCACTCTGTTTTCATACATTTTGCAGTCAAGCAGAAGTTACTGTATAAACCTTGCATTGTGTGCCTGATATTCTCCAGCCAGAATGAGACATTGTGCTCGTAGAGGCTTTGGTAAACATGTTTAAAGGTTAACTGGTAGATTATAAAACATAGAAAATGGCAAATCGTATTTACCTATGTGCATACATAGCTCTTGTAAGACAGCAGGCTGACCTGGGTAGCTTTGGACAAGGAAATTGATTGCGGTGGCCATGCAATATTGATACAGCAGAGAGGAGCATCTGGATTTGAACAGGACTGGACTAACACGTTGCAGTGGTTTTCAATCTGCTAGTGCCCAAGGAGGCTTTTTTGGCTGTGCAGTAGTATCTGCTTTTGGTGCCATGTTATAAAACGTGGCACTTATTGTTAATAAATTGCTGTAGTCATCATAATGAGCTATCAGATAATTATCTCTGCTAGTTACCCTATGTGAACTGGTTTTCATAATTTAATATCTTTAAATATGCTAAAAAAGTATAGCTGTTTCCATGAATAGTGTGAGCAAAAGGCCCTGATAATTAAGTCATTTTCTCTTTGGGAAGAATAGAATTACCATCTGAAATATTTATAGGAAATATCTCAATGACCATATAATGTATCAAGTCCAGTTTGAAATCACCATTTCCTATAGCTTGAGTTCAACAGAAGTTAAAATATCTTTGCATAACACGAGTAGAAGTTAAAAGTGTTATTAGTTTCTATTTTATCATGAAGTTCTATTGTCAAGGATAAAACTCCCAAGTGTACCAAACAGAGAGGTGGAAGAAGTTGGGAGTGGGCATGAGAGCAAAAAAGAGACACCAGATTTCCAAAGAAGCAAAGAATAAAGAAAATGCCTGGTTAGTATAGTCGGGATAGGAATGTAGAAAACTTGAGAAGAAAACTAGGATAACTAGAAGTTTTGATGCTGAGCTGACAAAACTGGTGTTGTTCAGCTGAGAATGTTTGCTTTCAAAATCCATGTGGAAAGCACTCAGTCATAAAAGTGTCTTCAGCACCTGCAGAAAGGCTGCATCAGTGCTTTGGAAAACTCACTGGGTGCATTTTTAGGCCCTAGATAACTTTCTGACTTGGTCCTCTGAGTCTGATCAAAGCTTATTGATGTCAGTAGGATTTTTTCCACTGATCTCAGTAGGCTTTAAATCATGTGCTTGATCCAGAAGTTCTTCGACAACAGCTGAGAAAACCTTAAACACCGCACTTGGAGTTCTGCCTGATTAAGGACTGCAGATTTACATTATGAAATACAGCATATAGGCTCAACTGTATCTCCATCTTGATGCCAGCCTTGGCATCTGAATAGCTTAGAAAAATACTCTGAAATCTCCAGGCCTGTAAGAAATTGAAAACGGCTTTTGCTTTATGCCTGCAAAGAGTCCTTCGTTGCAGCTATAGTCTGAAAAGTTAATGTGGGTGCTGTGTTTTCCACAGTGTAGATGTTTTTCAGTATTTCAGTGTACTATTTTAAGAACTTCCTTACATTGAACAGGTATCGGTTCATTATACAGATAAAAATAAAAGATTAGGAATGAAAGCCAGCTCCCTCTGAAATCTGGAGCATTGACTCCTTAGTTCTGTAAAGCCAGGATTTCATTTCAAAACTTAGCTTGGAAGGCAAAAGCCTTCCCAACAGAAGGCATGGCCAGTACAGTTTTATAATAGACAACTAAATAAGTAAAAGACCCTTATAGTTCAAACTGCTTTTCAGCTGTACTGTTACCTGTTGGAGATACAATGTAATTGTTTGATGCAGTATGTTAAATTCTTCCAATTTTCTTAAAAACTATTAATACTTTCATTAAACAATTTTAATTCTGAGAAGAAATTATTTTCATTTTTTGCTTGTGTTTGTGAGACCATCCAATACTATCATGCTTTAGAAAGGCAGATGGGAAGGATAAGGGAAGGCATCTAATCCACACACCACCTTTATGATAACCCTATTTATAATGTGGGCTGAAGACAGAAAGCTTTTTAAGTTAAATTGTGTGGACTTGAAAGCATCAGTGCTGAATATTTTATGCGAAGCTTGTCAAGGGCCCTTACTAAAATAGCTTAAAAGCAGTATCACAGTTGCCTCCTTATAAGCATTGCATACTTTCAAAGAAGAAACATGCTGAAGGGTTTTCAATTGTGCCAAAAGTTGGTATATATATTTTTTTTAGGTGTCAGATTTTATATGCTGTATATATACAAGCATGCTCATGTGAACAAACACCTTTCTCACCACGTTTTTGCAGAAGCTTTATTTTATATAATAGATGTTGTTCCTTAAGGTATAGTAATTTTGTGTTACTGTTTTGGGGGTTTGGAGATTTGATGGCTTTTTCTGTATTTAAAAGCTGAGGACTGAAGCCAAGCAAGAGTTCCTGAGCTACTTTTTTAGTTAAAGGGGATAGAAACTAGCACCTGCAATCCATCCCAGCCGCTTTGAACATCAGCTTATAGACAAGTTGTACCCTTCGTGAGGACACATCTTTCTCCATCGCCTATAAAGGAGCCCAGCCAATTGGCTTGTACCAAACATTTGAGTTCTGAGTGGCTAAATTTAGCTGACAAGGACTCATTCACTGTACCTAATAATAACAGGTCATGTTTGTTCCTGATGCATTGTCGGAAATGAAGCTACCGCAGGAATAAACT
This sequence comes from Falco rusticolus, assembly GCF_015220075.1. Lineage (NCBI taxonomy): Eukaryota > Metazoa > Chordata > Aves > Falconiformes > Falconidae > Falco > Falco rusticolus. The sequence continues at coordinate 13,025,925 of NC_051196.1, forward strand.
TACCTCGGTAGGGATATTGTGGCAGTGGTTTGGGCTCTGAGAAGTGTGAAGCACTGTGGAAAACTCATTCCTGAGGACAGGCAGCAATAGCTTGTATTTTAAATGCTTTGCTAATTCATCTATCTGAATACAACTTGCAGTTAAGCAATTAGACGTTGGAGCAGAAAGTTAAATATTGCTCTCCCTTTTAAAAATTCATACTTACAAGCAGAAGTTAAACTGCTCTAACATTTGGTGAACAAAGTTTTGGTATGCAAGTATGTCAGACTAACACGTCAAATCGTGCTCACTTTCTGTGCACTTTTTTTTATTTGATTGCAATTGCATAGCACATGATGAAGCATATCTTGTTCATATGTATCTATTAAAAAATATAGAGAATATGTTATGTATAAGTGTGTGTGCATGCATGCATGCATGTAGTTATTTGGCATTGCCCTGTAGAGGCTGGTGAGGCTATTCCTATGGGGTTTTGTTTGTTTTTTTAAGGAGTATTTAATTTGTGTCTCCTGAATGAGGAGGACTTTCTGAGGAAGTTTTTTAACCACTAGAGTACTGAATAAACTGAAGTGACCATCTGCAGTCTTCTGCTTCCCTTCCCCCTTCTTTCTCCCAGCTGTAGCTAGGGAATAGTAAACTAAGGAAATGGCTTGGGCTATGGGTCCTCTGGGGCCAGGTTATCTCCTGCATCCCTGGAAGAGGAAGGTTTCAGATGCGTCCCACTATTAAGCTCTGAAAATATATCCCCAAAATACAGTATATCTTTCTTGTATTGTCTTAGTCATGGAAGATTCTGATCATTTGGAGCTTCAGTTGTGTGCTGTTAAAGAAGGTAGTTGCATAGATTTACATCTTCAGGGGAAACTGGCCAAACCATGGTGCAGAACACTTTTTACCCTGCATCTATTACTCAAAAGTTCATTTCCTAATGCTTATGAGAGAGACCATGATGACCTCTGTTCTGGTGGGGTTTTTTTGTTTTGTTTTTTTTGTGGTTTTTTTTTGGGGGGGGGGGGTTGGGGGTGGTGGTGTTGGTTTTTTTTCTCAGAGGGTTTTGTGATAGTCAAAATTATTTCTTCTGAGGATAAAGGCAGGTGAAGGCTGAGTATGGGCTTGTATCAGAGAATGGATGGCAGCAGAACCTTACCAAGAGGGTGGAATGTGAAGTTTTAAAGTGGATGTTGCTAATAGAAATGCACCTTTTCATATCTTCTGCACTCTCAGAAGCAGAGCAATATCAAAGAGCAGAACAGTGAGAGATGACTTATTGAAAAATAAATCATGGGTGAAATTTTGAACGTTGACTTCAATGAGACCAGCATTTCACACACATTGATACGGGTGCTGGATGTTCCTAGGTGGAGGTTACAGCATACAAATGCTCACTGTTCTGTCTTTAGCATTGCTCAGGAGTAGTCATTGCCATGAGAGGCAAGTCTACCTATCTCACGGAGCTGAAGTAAATGGAGTGTTATTCGGGGTGAGCAGTTGCTCAAATGGAGGAGAGAGAATAAGCAATGTTCAGGTGCTAATTGGTAATATAAACCCTTCTGTATTTCTTCTAGTGGTTACCAGCTCTATATGTCATAGAGCAAGCCTATAGAAGGAAGTTGCCTTTTAAAGGCAGAAGTTTATTACATAATTAAAGCAAAAAAAAAAAAAATTAGAAAAGAGAAACCCAAGTTCAGAGTTTGATCTTCATGTTCTCCTTGGAACAATTCATTATAATTAATAGAAATATGCACATAAGTTAGGGTAATGATACATGTTATCATTGCCTTCTCCCTACTGTCACTGAAAGGAAGCTTTTGCAGATTCTGAAATCCCAGTGAGCAGGAAACATCAACTCTGAAAAGCAAAAGTTTTCTGAAGGATATTTTCTTTATTACCAATACTGCCCAAGCCTCAGTCTATTAATCCACATAAAATATGTATTATGGCTGCGTGGATCAATTTTCTGTATTGCCCAGGTTTTCTTGCTGTCAGTCTCTCTCTAACATTGGTGAGAGAACCTGTGGTAGTAAAATAAAAAAATATTTGCAAGATTTGGCCATCAGTGGTATTCTTTAATAATGCATGTATGTATATACATAGGTGCATAGATGCATACAGAATTTTCTTAACCTGTGCTTTGTATTTCAGCCTGCACAAAGTTGCATTGCAGAGCTTCTCCCTGTTACCATTAATACCTGGGAGTGGACCAGGAGCCAGGGGCAAAAGTAAATTGTCACATTTGCCAGGCATGGTTCATTGGAGAAACCAGCTCTGTTGCTTTCTTGTGCCTTTGCTCATCTGTCATTGTGGCAATACATAGTGACATTTCAAACAGCTAGCATGGAAATAAGATAAAAAGTGTTTGGGACAACTGGGAAATTTCATTTAAACACAATGTCAGACCCTAGTCTCCAGTGAAAATATTGTAGGTTTACCATGTCCAGCTTTGCGATATCATTTGATGTGAAAATAAATCAGAGGCCGGCCCTGAACAGGAAAGCGGTTGAGCCCGTTCAGTTTGAGTTTGGTACTCCTGATCTCTCTGTTGCTGGCCAAGAGTAAGTAACAGTGGCTAACCGTTCATAAAGGTGTTTTGAGAGCATGATACCCAGAGAAATGCCTTTTAATTCCTTGTATTAACTTGAGGTTTGAAAAGTTTAAGTCTCTAAAAACCTTGTTCTGGCCCTCATTGTTCATGTGGATTGAGTTCTTGCTGGCTGACAGTTATTTTGCTTTGCACAGTAACCTAACACTGATATTTCAGGACAAATAGGCACCAGCGTGGCTCCTGAATGGGTGAGTTACATGTATTCATAAGCCATTCCATTCATTTCTCTGACATGGAAAAAAGGGTAGGGCTGCTTTCATCCTGCTGCCAACCCTTTTATCTCTAAAGACTCAAATTTCAGGAAACCTTTCTGCCTAGGTCACAATTTCAAAGGGATCCTGTAATATTTAAAAAGTTTAGTATCTTAATTCTCATAATTTTGAGGGGAATGTTTCTTTTCCTGCTGAGAAGACAAAACAAAGCAACCCCCCAAAACAAAACAGAAACCGATGAAAAAAACCTAAAGCAAAACAGGTTTGGAGATGTGGGGGTTAGTAAAAATGTGTTTAGTGTTACTTCACTTCCTACTATTCAGGACAGCACATTGTTAAAACTGATGCAGTGTTTATACACATTGTGGTTATGGCTATAGTCGGGGCTATTGTTGAAGGATGTTATACAGACATTTATCATAGTATGTCAGTAAACCCATTGTAAAAATGTCCTAGTAGTTAAATGAGGCTTAGATTTAATGAGGCTGTAAGAAAGGACCGTTTTTTTATCATACTGTAAATAAGGTTCCTATAGCAATGTCATTGGGATTAACATGCAGATTTTCTTTTGTTTCAAAATAAGAGCTATATCCGTGAAGTTAGGCAAGCAGTTTAAAGAACACGCTTTTACAAAGCCTTTGAAGAAATAGTTGCTTGGTCATACTCTTGACTACGCAGTGATAGTAAATGAAAGTGTGACATAAAAAATTCAAACCTCCTCTTCCCACCCCCAAAACTAACAGTACAATCTAGGCAATAAAATCCTAACGCTAATAAAATCCCCTGTTAATGGCTTAAGTAATACATTGTCAATGGCAGAAAAACCCTCTTCAATACTTTTTAAAACGATAGTTAAGATAGTTCTAAATTTCTGTGCTGCTTCATATGCTAATGGTGAACTGACTTTAATACATGTTTCTAACACTGCTGCCCCTGAGAAATGTAAAAATGAGGCTTGTAGCCATTAAGATTTTGCCCACCAATATTTATTTTCCTTGTAGCTGTGAAAATGGCCATCTAAAGCTCCAAAAGGTAGTCACTTGGACCACGCTTTAGCTTTCTGCATTTATTTTCAATCTGACACATTTTCTGTGAAGTATAGGGGGCATGCCTTATGTTTAAATTAGAAAGTAGGAAACTGTAAGGGGAAATAAATATAATTTTAACCATTTGAAAGGACTTTGTTGCAGCAGATTAGGAAGGGAAGAGTGTCTTAATTATTCTTCATATGTTTCTTTTACGGTAGGCGTGCCTTGTTATCTTTAAAACAAAGCTTTAAGTGAGTTTGGCCATCAGAGGAGCAGTTCCTGCCCAGAATAACCAGTTCTGAGCCCAGTGCTACCGTTCCCCGGTCCTGAATTTGTGCTGTTGAAGATTTGAATCCTTGTAAAACCAAATAACTGAGAAGATGTTCCAAATTTTTTTGCGCATGGGTGATGTCAGTCTCACAGTACCACTAGAAGGGAGCGGTGCCTGTGGCATGGAGAAGCTGGGAAGGCTCAGGAGAGAGGCGGGAGGTTTTCCGAGTGGTTTTGCTGCCAAAGGAAAATATCTTACCGAAGACAACTCTCTCTAGTCTTTGCAGACCGAATTGTGCTAGTCTACTTGCAAGGAACAGCTGTCCACAGTGCAGAAGGCAGGATACCCTGGGCTCCTGCCTTTCCAACAGCCCCTGTGAGCTTCGGGATGGAGTGCGGCTGCCTGGGAGGCTGACTCACCCCAGTGAGAGGCACAGAACTCAGTTCTGCATCATTTGATTCCAATTTTAGTATTGCTGGCTCTAAGAGGAAGATCCAGACAATGGAGTGTTCTCAGGGAAGGGGGGAAAAAAAGGAAAGGAAAAAAAAAAAAAAAAAAAAGATGATCATTCAGGATGAGGATATTTGGATCCTTGGCAGCAGCCATAAACACAACAGCTTTCCTCTTCCACCAAGAAAAATTTCGACTTAGCTGGGCACTCACATGCCCCATCAATGTCCGTGGTTCCCCTTTGGCAGCACATTTCCTTTCAGCTGCTATATTCTTTGCTTAAACCTTTCTGGGGACATTGCTGAGGGTGTGATTCTGAGTGCTTTATCCTACAAGAGTAGATTCCTGCAGCTCTCTATTTAGAGGGCTATTTAATGTTAGCTCTCTATTCATTTGGAAATAATGGTGTTGGGGAAAAAAAATTAATTAAAATGGCTTCAGAAAGTAGTTAATTATAAAGCCTACCATGGCCTGAAGTCTAAAATACATTGCAGACTGAGAAATCACGTAGGGGTGCATTACTAAAATAATTAATTTAAAATTTTACATATATCACCCACACAGCAAATGCCGTGGCTGCTGCTAAAATGAGTCCAGTGCCCTTCAAAAACTGTGAGCATCTCTTGTATCTCCCACTCACTCCCTTTTAGATAGGCTTGTTTTCTCCTTTACTATGAGCATGCACTTTGTGTTAAGAACATGAGGGAAGGGCTTTGGGTAAGAAATGAAATCTTCACTGCATTTATTTTAGCATTTTCGTTGTGTTTTGTGGGACCAGGGTTTAACTCCTTGTGTGCTCCATCTGACACAGGCAAGAAGTGCCCAGACCTAACTGCTACCCATGCCGTGCTTCCTTCATCTGGTGCAGCTTCTGCATTGATCTGGATCCGTTAGTGTCAGCTGTTAAACTAGTCTCAGACCATTTACAGTCCTGCCAGTGCTCTTCAAAGGATAACAGGGATGTAGGTCCCGCACTGGTGTGCTGACCTTATACCACCGTGGGGTCCCATCAAGGCAATCCTTTCAGTTCAGCACTGTTGCACCACGTTAGGGCTTTTCTGTGCTAGTGCCGCTGTGTTTGCCTACATGTGCCAAATGGGAGTAAATATTGCAAAGCCTCACCTTGAAGTGCAGGAAAATAGCTGGTGAGTTTTTGGTGTTTGGGGGCGAGGGAATGGTTTGGGTTTGTTGGTTTTCTTGGAGGTTTTTTTTGGTTGATTTTGTTCTGGAGATTTTTGTTTGGGATTTTGGTGGTGGTGGTTTGGGGTTTAGTAGGAGTTTTTTTGGTTGTTTTTGGTTTTTTTCTTTACTTTTGAAGAAATGAGGAGATGTCCTGGGCAGGTTCTGGTTTTGTGATCCCCCAAACCATACCTGCTCTCCAGTAGCTATCAATACACTGAGATTCTTGCCTCATGTCAGTCTAATTTCTAGTTGGTGCAGGTTCTTGACATTCAACACTTTATCAAACATAGACTGCTTGGCACCTATTACCACTGATCTCAGCATTGCTAATAAACAGCAACATCAAGGCCATATTTTCTGGTTCCTGTCAGACCACTGCTTTCCTGGGTGAAATAAAAGTCCTATTAACATGCTCCTCCTCATTGGCTCTGACAGTTTGATTAATTAGGCCCCCTCTTTAGATGACCTCTGCACTGACACGACAAGGAGGTGAATATAAAATGAATAGTTTGCCCACATAATGGCCTTCTGCAAGTTTCAGATTTTTATCAGATCAGACTGAAGTCTGGGGCCTATATTAAAACCTACATTGTACAGCGATATACAGCTGTGGGTTATGAACCGCAGGGTTTACAACATGGTTGAAGAATTAAAACCGAACCAATCCTAGCCATCCTGATATATTGACTTCTCTCAGAATCAATCTTTCCTTTACTCTCTTGACCATACAATACAAATCTAATTCGTTTACATTATCAAATAAAATGACCTTTTGTTTTCAACAGATTTTTTATTGCCAGAAAATACAGTATGTTAACTCTGTGGTTATTCAGCCTCCCATAAAATACTAATGTAAAGCCATTATTCTAGTGCCACTCTATTTAAATGTCAGTCTGCCTTTCTATTACAAACCACTGGTTCCTAGGCTTGTAACTCATCAGTAAAAAATTTACTTCAGGTGAGAACTTGTAATACGAGCTCACGAGTTTCTTTGGAGCTGTATTTTTTTTTGAATACGAGTGTACTTGATCCCAAGGGATGAATATGTAATTGTGAACCTATAGCATGGCATGTGTAGCAAGAGAAACATCAGATCATGCCAGCATGTTGCCCACTGGATGGTGCCCTGACTGGAGCCGCTGCTTTGCAGTTCCAGGAGAAGCAGTTTGGTCACTGGCTGCACAGGGGCTTTTGGACTCTGATCCAACTACGAGGCAGCTCAGGCTTTTCATAAAACCTGGAGTTTTGACTGGTGGTCAATGAGAAAGACATCTTCCCTACTCCTTTTTTTCTGCTGCTTGCTTGCTCACACTTAATTATGTTCTGTTAACACTCTTGAGGGGAATTAGGTGTTGCATGTGGCCTGGGAGAGGGGTGGGGGTCAAAATCCTCTCTCCGTCAAGCTGTGAATTGAAAAGAGTGTGAACTGCGTTTTATTGGTCAGGTGGAGTCACTAATACAGAGGTTAAAATTCTGCTATGTTGGTTTCTAATTAAAGTTTTCATGTTAGGGTGTTTTTTTTTCACCAGGAGAGTCAAATTAACTCTCACTCAGTCTGTGGTAATCTGCATCTCCCACAAACCTCTTTGAAGGGACAACGTGAAGGTGGGTGAGCCTGAAATTAAATGTTGTGTAAACTGACCTGCATGTAATCTGAGCTCCTTGTTTAATCATCTTGAAGCCAACAAAAGTGAGTGACATATACCTAAACAGATCCTTTTCAATTAAAATAATGCTTCCTTTACCTCTGTGATGCCGAATGCTCTCTCCAGTCTTCTCAGCAGCTTCTGCTTCTTTTATAACCTTCATATGTTCCCCTCCCCCCCAGTCTCTTCTGTCATTTTTCTTTTCCTTTGTCTTCATCTGTTGATCAAGTAACTACATTATTTTAATTGATTTGCTAAATTGGCTCATACATAAGACAGCTCCTCCAGGTAATAACCTGAAAATGTTAGCTTGTGTTGCTGGGGTCATGCCTGACTGCTGCCGCGGTTGGAGTTTTTGTTGGTTGGGGAGTGCATTGCACCAGTTCTGCAAGTTATTTGTCGGACTCCTTGCCACAGGCAGAGAAACAGGAGATAAATGTATTTTTATACATGTATATACACACATGCACACATCATGTGTAATATCAGGTGTAGGATTTTTGTACCTGTGAACTTGCTTTGCACAGAAGTCTCCTGAGGTTTTCTGAGCTGAGAAGGAGGTGTGAATTTGTTTGTTTCTTGGTCGACAGAATTTGACAAATGAAGTAACAGTGGTTTGGAATGAAGTTTGGGCAGGAGTTGCTAACTTTTCCTTCCTGCAGACTCCAAAGTAGGATCACAGGTTTTGGTAAAGGTGAAATTTTAAGTAGGCCAGATGTTAAATTTCTGTACAAAACAAAGGATGTTCACAAATGAAGAAAATGAGGCAAATCTGCATCTCTTGACATTTGTCTCATGACATTTCCTAAAACTTAAAATAGTAAATACAGTAAACAGTGTTACTGCTTAAAGTCCAGCTGTGATATTTTGTACTGTACCAAAATGCCAAATAAGCATGTATTGTGACACTAGGAACTCTTTGATTGTTTGAGCTTTTTTCATGTGGTTAGTGAGGGTGAGCGACTTTGCATCTAGCTTCGAGAATAAGCTGAAACGGAAGGTAGCACAGACTTCAAACAAACAAGAAATTCCGGGAGTATCCTGTGGCCTAATTATAACTAACTGTTTCCATTCTCTTCTGTAAATTTTCAGAAGATTATGTTACAAGTTCCTGCAATTAAATATTGTGGGCTTTGTGTGCATGGAAGACTAATGCATGTGAACCTTGTTTGGTTTTCCTACCATTCTGGAAAGTTTCAGTTTCTTCTTAAAGAATGCTAAGCAGCATTTTGAGCAAAAAAATAAATAAAAATAGTGATGGTATTTATAGATAAACAGCACCATCTGGCAAAAAGCAATCTCAGTGTCTGATTTTAAATCATTGGAGTAGATAAGAATAATTGACTTCAAGACCGATAGTGAAAATCATGGAGGACGGTATTTTGTGTCTACCATCTGATTCGCTTTAAGCAAGTTACTTAGGCTGATATTCTGGCAAATTTATTCTTGGTGTAGTCAACCTAGTTCTACACAGTATCTCTATAAACTGCTGTATCCAGATTGTTCTGAGGCTAAATTAATTATCACTTGTAAGGTACTTCAAGTTTTTGAAAGTGTTCGTGATCTGGTGATTGTGCTATAGGTTGGTGCTTAGTGGATTTTTCTGGGTTTTTTACTTTTCAGAAGTAACAAAGTGGTTTGTAACTCTGGAAATCAGATCAGGAAAAGCAAGGGCGACCCAGATATCCAGAACATTAAACGGCTCAAAGACCAAAATCTTACCTTCTTGATGCTGTGTGCTAGAGCACAGAAGTATGTTATATGGAAAGCTCCAATGAGATACAAAAACGAGAGCTAAATTTGGCTGTGATGCAAACCTGCTGTTTGAGTGACTTTGTAACTCCCGGGTCCTTCGTAGGTGTGTACTGACCACAGTTCTACTGTGAGAGATTAATTCATTCCTAAAGTGGCTCAAAACGTAGATGTGCTATCTAGCAGGTATTCCTGTAAGCATAAACCGGCAAGTCTCTTTGTTTTCAGAGGATTATCTTCAGAGAACAGCGGAGTGGTAGAAGCTAATTCCTCGCAGGTAGCACAGCTATTGCTTTTTCCTCCATCATCTGTAGGGTTTGCTCTGTGGCTTATGGGAGTATCAACATTATCTAGTGTTCTACCTCATGTGTTAGGATTCAAGTAGATAGAGCCTGGAAAAAGTGGAGCTGGTGCAAGGACTGATGATGGGGCCGGGGGGGCTGTGGCCCCTCTGTGCAGCAGTGAGCTGGTACGTTGGCTCGGCAGCTCTTCGGGAGTCCCCGTCCAAAATTCATCCTCTGGGGCAAAACTCACCTTTCATGTTGATGTCATTAAGTTACATATCTTAAGAGCAGCACAGGGTACAGATGTAAAGTTACATAAAGGTGCTGAAACACTACATTAAAATGTGTATCAGGCATTTTTCTGGTTTGTGGCTTCAGCATTTATTAATCAATCATGGAATCATTGGAGTTGGAAAAGACCATTTAGATCATCAAGTCCAACTGGTGACCTGACACAGGTTAGTCAGGCTGTTCTCTGACCAGCAAAGCCTTTTGGAGTGACTCTCTAGCGATGCTAAAGAATTCTATTTTAAGTGGTATGCAAAACCGTGAAGTTCCTGGATGCTGTTTCTTAAGATTAAGAGCCAAATCCACCAACAGGGCAGACAGGCAAACCTCCCTCCCAATGTTTATTATTCTTACTTATATGTAGCAACATTTGTTTCAGAATTCACTGAAATGTAACTTACTTGTTTCAAAGGCAGCCATCCTTCTGTTAGTATGTTGCAAATGCTGCTTTTATAAATAAACAAAGCATTCAACAGAAGCTACTGGAGGGAATTACACCTGTTACAGATTTTGGGGGTTTACACCTTCAAACGCACACTCTACCCCAGTGGATCACAGATATGCACAAGTAGGTGTGTTGGGGGAGAGGGCTTTCCTTCCCTTGTGCTTTTGCTCTGCTTTAATGTGTATCCTCATTGCAGAAACAGGGCTACTTGCAAAACCTTCTTCCAGATCTACCTGGGGTGGAAGCTTTGTCAGGTTACACTTCTTGCATGGATAATAAGAGAGAGATAGAAAGTTAATTTAAAATGTAATACAACTAGTGTATAATGATCATGTTTACTAGAAGAAGCCAAGCATCATTCTATAACAGGCACAGCTGTTGAGCAAAACTGAATCGGAATTTCAGCCAGCTGCTTTTTTCCCTTTTGTTTCCTCTTTCCCCCTGGCCTGTCCCTCAGAACAGACATCAGACATCTGATTTCGGTTGTGAGTTTTAGGATAGATGTTCTGTGACTCTGTTTCTACAAAGCCCACAAAATTCTGCCTTAACAGTTGGAGGCGTTCAAGCGCTTTTCACTCCTACAGCATCCTTTGACACTTGACGGGTGCGTGTGCCCTGTACAGGGAGGCAGTGTGGGAATGAAGGGGGACGTGTGGCTGCTCTGGAACGAGAAGCAGTTCTGCAGATCAGTCCAGTGTGGTACTTCATAGACCTGAGCTGCTGCCATAGCACCCATCGCCGTGCGTGGGAACAGTGTACTTGGTGTATGAATGCAGCGGGGGCTAGGGCTGGCTCAGACCAGGTCTGTCCTTCAAGCCATCCTCAGCTATATGCAGCACAGAAATGCAGAAGCTCTAATACTTGCTTCTATTAGTAGGCCTTTGTGAATTCTGTTCTTTTTAAAAGTAGAATGAAATTAGCCCTTGAGTCAAGTTTGAATTATTTTCATATTTTTGGGATATTAAAATATCTCCCAGATCTCATTAAGTAAAGCCCTAAATAAAATAATTGCAATACAGTTAGGGATTGGCAAACCTCAGAAGGTTTGGAAGAAATTTCCTCTTTGATGAGCAATTCAGATACTTAAACAAAGGTTGTCTGAGTCATAAACTTGAGAAATTCATCTTCTCCCTTCCTCTCCTTTCCAGTACCCATTATCTTCCTGGTGGTGTCCTCTCTGCTTCATGGTGTACTCTTGAGCCCTGTGCTCTGCATCCTCTGTGTCTTGTAAATCCTCCATGACATTACTAGCAATTTAACCTCCTGCCTGTCTGTTCTTCTGCTCTCAAGTTTCTTAAACCCTGATGTATTTCTATGAGTTTCTTTACTCAACTTGCTTCTGTTTTCTTCTTTTAAAAGAACATGTCTTCCCCACGGAAGACGACTTGTGGTCTTAAATACTGTGTGTTAACACAGTACTGTACTGTTAACACTAAACATGTGAACTGAATGGACATTCATCTGCCAAAAGGCATCGCTAACCATCCAAGACACAGGACAGAAGTTGCCAGTGGTTGGTATGGGCTGGCAGAGAAACCAAATGCTGAAAGGTATCCTCAGAGGTAGCAGGCTTTAGATTTGGGGTCTAGAGCTCAGTTACCAGTCAGTAACAGCTGGGCAGCCTGGAGGCAGCAAAGGCAGAGATGTGCAGAGACTGAGGGAAGAACTGCAAGGTGTGGGATGGAATTCTTTTCATGTACCGTTTTCCAGACATATGGACAGCTAAAGCTGCATTGATTCCTGTATCAGTCCATCCTTCAGGTGATAATCTGGTCCAGATCAGCACATCCAGGGAATGTGCTGAATGGTCCTAACATTTTCTTTGATATCTCCCTGAGATCCAGGCACAGGTCTCTATCTGACAGGAGTCTAAGCTTAAGCCTCCAGTAATCAGTTCGTACAATCCGAGGGAGAAATGGGGAACAGCTGGGTGCAAGGAGTGTGCCAGCTCACACTAGCCTGTAGCAAATGAAGTGGTTGCTGCAGCTTGTCGTCGTGGAAGACTGCTTCCTAGGGAAATGGCATTGTGTGGACACCTTCCCTCCAGACACAGTGGATGGGTGGGAGTTATGTTTCTGAAATGCTTTGTGATTGTTTAAACCGAGTGTTTATAACATAAACCATAAATCGGGTGTTTGGAGTTTATACTATGTAAGTTGTGAGAGATAAAACGGGGGGTGGGGGTGGGGAGGGCTGGAAGATACAGTAGCATGGCTAACACCATCACAGCACTGGTAACCTGCTTTTGTGAGAGCCTCAGCAGATGTAAGATGCACGGTAAGCAACATCCCAAGGAACCAGACCCCGGGATGCCTCTTCGGTTCTGTGTTACTGCCCTCACTTTCTAAATGGGACACTGAGGTACAGCAGGTAAATGCTAGTGGGAATAACTACAGCTCGAGCCACCAGCCTGTGCCTCTTACTGATATCACAACACTGCATATAATGAGCACATTTAGGAAATCATTTAGCCTTTAAGATTTCCTGGCTGTGGTTGTTATGAAAAAGCATTTGAATATGCACTATAAGAAGGAGCGTAACTAAAAAAAAAAATACTGTTTTTGTAGCACTGAAGGCAAGTTTCAGAGCCTTTAAAGAAGCTCTTATCTTGTAAAATATGCTTCCTTAATACATTGTGCACTTGCCCTCCTCAGCCTTTTGTTTCCATGATTACACATGGTCTCCTTCTTCCCCTTCTCCCTCGCCCGCGCTACAATCCCTTTTTGTGTATTCCCACTAGGCACGCTCTGTCCATTGACTGAATGGAGACGGGCACGTGTGCTGCTCTGCCCTGGCAAACATTTGTGCGTGGCGTTCGGGGCGGAGGGAGGAGGATTGAAAGGCTTTTCTCTTCTGTGCACAAAGGTCACTTTCCCCCCCTCCCCTGCTCCATGGTTTGTTCTCTGCTAGCTGCTGCGCTGCCTCCATTCCCATCTGGGGCTGTAATAGATCCTTTGGGGATGTGTTTGCGAGCTAGTCCTGTAACGGAACGAGTACAGGAGTGCACATTGGCGTCCTGTCCCACTGTTTCTGTTCTCCTAATGGAACTGTCTCTCTCATGAGCCAGGTCTGTGTGTTCCATTCGAATGCTGACAAAAATAAAGAGCATTTTGTTATTGTTTATTAGTTGTGCAGAAGTGCTTCCTGCTGCGATGCCTTTCAGACACCCCCTCGGCTGTTACCCTGTGGAAGGAAACAGACGGAGATTTTTGCCTCCTGTGCATCTTACTCATTGGATTAAGGATAAAATTGAAGCTTTCCTAAAAGACTGGGTAGCCTTAAAAATGAATGAATACATGGGATTAAAAACCCATGAGAGAGTTTATTTATTCTAATCCTGTTTAGAAGTAACTATTGAAATAAGTGGATTTACTAGTGCAAGTGAAAGGAAAAGCTGAATATGGAAGGTCCTGTTGTACATTTACCTTTTGAGTTCTTGAACTCTGAGGATCAGGTAATTAAATTCATGAGCCAGAGGAGGGATGAAAGTAGGTAGCAGGATATACTATCCTTTAAAAATGTTTAAGTTCCAGAAGGAGGTGAAATTCCTTTATCACCTGGATGGACTTGGCCATGGCTTTGTGCCTCCTGTTTCCTTATGTGATGGTGTTGCTTCTGAGGTGCACACACTGAGGAGCAGTTGTAATTTTGTGCCATAAAATAATGCTCCATCACTGTGCTCATTTTGTCGGGTTGGGGCTTTTTGTTGTGGTTTTGGTTTTTTGCGTTTTGTTGTGGTTTTGGCTTTTTTTTAACATAATAGTAAAACAGTAAAACCATATAAAGTAACCTGGGAGAAGGGAGCTCCAGTCACCTGCTGAAGAGGCAGTTCTCTGCTGTTAAAAGCAGATGGGTTTGTGTGTCTTGCCAGGGGGTTCTCCCAATGCACCTGCAAAAGGAGAGTGAGTCTTGTCGCAAAGCTTAAGATCCCCTCCTTCGTGGTATTCTGTCAAGTGAAGTCTGCGTCTCTCGCAGCACAGGGTGTGAAGATAATACACAGCCTACTGCATAAGCATTCTTTTAATTGCAGAAACTGTAACTTCCAAAACGCCAGGTGGAGGGGGATCTGTGGGGATTCCTGCCTGGAAATGAAAAACTGAACAGAGTAACGATGGGCCAGGTGTCTGCCTTTCATGAGGATATTCCCTGTGTCACATCTGGTGCCAGCATAACTGCTACCCCTAAATGATAAGGGAGCTTTGCAGTCAGGGGAGGGCTGAGCTGTCAGGTGAGTGGGGGATCAAGAATTATCATGACGGTTTGATGGCGGAGGAAGGATGCTGTGGAGTGCGGCGTGGCTCTGACGATCGGAGGCTCAATTAGGTTCTCCCGGACACGGGCTGACATTCCGAGCAAGCGGGACTTGCATCACGCTGGGTGTTGGGTATGAGAAGGTGTTCTGGTCCATCAAATGTAAAATGACAAAATCATTTGTAATCTCTCATTACTAGTCCCTGTGGCTTTTACGTCTGCACCTCCCTTGTGGCATTATTCAACAGCTGATAGCTTTCTTTTCTTGCCAGCTACTTAAAAATGAAGTATACTATTAATGGTTGTAGGAGGTAACTGAAATCTTTTACTTAAAACTTCACAGGAAAGAAAAATAGGTCAGATCTTAAATATGGTTACTAATGGCTGAGTAGCCTTTCTAATTATTTGCACCTGATTGCAACTTACCACAGGTGGGTGCAGCCAAAGTTCATTATAAATATTTCTGCCTAGATAGGAGGTGGTTTCTCCCAGTGAGTAATGAGCTTGAGAATACGCTGCAGAAGGCACATAACTACATGCACAATTTTTTCCCTCTAAATTATTTAGAAGTTGAGAGCGACTCTATTTAACTGCTATGCATGCAAAAAAGGGCACTAAAAGAAGTAAAATCTCCCTGTCCAATGCCCCTTGATAGGATGTTGCCTACCTACAGTGCAGGCTTTGTCTTTCCTGCACACATTTAAAGTTTGCTGGGGATAAACAGCTATTCATCTGTCCGCTCACGGGATTCACAGTACATCAACTCCATTTCGTCTGTGCCACAACACAGTGTAGTGCAAACATCGGGTGACCTTCCTTGTGATCTCATCTAAACCTGAATCTGTGCCATAAAGCTGTTTCTCTTGGTGGTGTTCTGAACGTGTCCTCTTTCTTCTTGGCTTTCTGGGGAAGTCTGAACTATCTCAGAAACGCAGGGACTTTCGGTGTGCCCGGTCAGGCAAGGATTTCTTTTTCAGTTTTTGCTTTAAGTGAAGATTTAGGAAAAGAATTCATGCTTTAGATGCTGGAAATCTGCGTCTGTAATCCAGGTGTCCTTCCAGCCATACCTTCTCTTCTCCATTTATTTATTTATTTCCAATGAAAATATTAAGTACTCGAGCATCTTTTTTTATGTGCATGCTGCATAATGGGGAAGGCTTCTCAAAAGTTTTCTTACAAGTGGATTCCCAGGTGGTGCCCATTAGTCACAGCTAATTACAGAGCTCTGGTGAACGAAGAATATATTGGAGCTCTGGTTCCCCTCCTCCTCCCACAGTGCTTCAGAAGAAAATAAAATAAAAAAACCTGCAGACAAATCCAGGTTTTTCTGTGGTTGTAGTCTCCAAAGAGCTCCGGAGAGATCACAGATGTGGTTTCATGTTTCAGGTTTAACTATAGTGTAGTAACTACAGTATTATCTACAGGAGAAATGCAAGTGGGGAAAGAGTCATTAATTGACAGTGAAAAAGTTCAACCTATGTGCTCTGTGTTTGGTTTTTTAAGTAGCTGAATGTTTAGCCAAACCGTATTTTAACTTTTAATGGCAGCCCTGAAGGTTACAATAATCTTGATATGTTAAAACCTTAGGAACAGAATAGGAAAGGAAATTTAGATACGTGTTTCAGAAGGTCAGTCGGAGAAAAGCAGAAACACTTGTGATTTAGTTAAAGGTAAGACACATTCTTCAGTTTTAATTCAGTTGCATACAAATGCAAATAGAAATACAAATGCGTACCTCCTGTGAGGTACACTGACCTTACTTTACAACTTAGGCACTGTTTTAGGTGTGTCAGTGGGTGCACAGTAAGCCAGCGGCGAGAGGTGAAGTTGCATTGTTATGCACATGAGGAACCCATAGCTCACATGAAATGTTTAACTGACATCTAATTTTCCCGTCTTTTGTTACCGTTCATCCAGCATCCAGGAAGTCTGCTAGGTCGAACGAGTTCTTATGTGTGTGTAGTATAAAGTACTAGTTCCGTAGGACCACATGGGATGTGTCTATTATTTTGTTACTATGGCTCTAGTGACCTTCCCGCTCCTATATTAGCAGTGCTTGCTGTTTTCCCATTGTCAGGAATTCAGACCATACATATAACTGGGTATAATCTTCATTGGTGAAACTATTGTCTGGAGAAAACAAAATAATTACAAAAAATAAAAAGTGACGCTATAACCTCATCAGGAAATTTCCACTTAAATGCGTATTTGGGGCTGAAAGAATGTGTAATTTAGAGGGTACAGGAGGCAGATCACATAATGAAATCGTGTAGGACTCTTCATGATCTCTCTCTTTTTGACCGGTATGCTTTTCTTTGAGGTTGGTTTGTAGCTGGTTTTTCCTCCCCCAAATTTGATTTCTGATTTTCAGAACTGCAGTACAGTGAAGGCTGCAGGAGGAGCTTGAGCTCTCAGAAAGATGCCCCCAAAGAACTAGGGCTAGGGCAGGAGCGTCCTACCTAGAGAATGAAGTCCAAATCTGTTGCCCCAGCTCTAGGAGACACACGTGGATGAAAACAAAATCAGTACAGTTGTAACAGCTGTACAAAAAGTTGTTAGTAACAGGTGTGAATATTATAGTCTCTCTTTAGAAGAATTGCTCTGTGTACCCCTGATAAGGAAAGGCTTAATTATCATATACCTGCATTAAAATTACTTGGTTTGGCTTTTATACGTTGAAAAAGTACTCCTAGAAGGTTCGCTTTTCATCACTATGTGCTTGGGTTGATGCATGAACCAATGTCTGGAACAATGCTACGCCATGGTGGAGGAGCCTGAGGATCACAGTGTTCCTTAAGAAATACTACATGAATTTTGAATGCTATGGTCTCTTCAAATTAATAAGTCATTGTGAGACTAAACATTGTGTGACCAAGACCTCTAGGAGGCTCAAGAGTTCAAAGCCAAGTTACATAACAGTGTTCTGATATTAAAAGTACTGAAAGGAGCAAGTCTGAGTGCAGTGATCCGCTGCAGTGCAGATGGTGCGTACAGCCGCTGCATCTCAGCCTCCCTGTTGGACTGGTACCCACTGGCTGCCCTGTGCCCTGAGACATAGACTCTTGCCTCCAAAACGCTTTTGAGATTTTTTGTTTCTTTTGGTAGGTAACGTAAGAAAGGTGTTCTTATGTTTAAACATCCTCAAACTTTGGGGAGGGAAAAAAGAACCCCATTTTAAATTTGGACTGTGTTGTTTTAACTTGCTTCCCTTTCTCTCTAGTGAGTAAATGCCCCCACAGATGAATACTCTTGAAGTACCAAAAGAGCCTAGGATATTATTTTGTATTCAAACACATAGGTTAGTGTGTGTATTTGAACTAGTTTGTTTTAGAGGTATCCCCTTCAAAAAGGCTGTCTGCAAGTTACCTCTGAGGCACAGAAATAGTTTTAATTCAGAAAAATTGGAGAAGGGAAGAGATTTTGATTTTATACTGATGCAGTTTGTCTTATTTTCCCCCAAAGGACACCATGGTTTAATGGATGGGGCTTTAACCTACCCAGAGGTCAGTCTTTGCTAGACAAGTGGAACCTTATTCCTGAGGGAATTGATATACTAATGACACATGGACCTCCCCTTGGTAAGTGAAACAAAAACTGTGTGTGATTTTTTTGCATGAGAATTTTACTTTCAAATAAGCAAAATTAATAATATTAAAAGCTCTACTGTAATTGTACCCTAACTCAAACCTATGCGTTAAGAAGCCTTTTTGGAAGAAATGTAAAGTGATGTTTTGGCTTAGCAGATTTCGTAATAAGAAATAAGGTGTTTTCTTAATAAGATTTTTTTTGTTAAACTCAAGATAGGGAAGACCAAATACTTAAGTCTGTAGCCGGTATAGTTTAACATTTTATTTAAGAACAATATTCATCTGACAAATATTTGCCAATGCCATACAATTTTGCAGAAACTGATTAAAACTTTTTTCCACTACAGTGACATGTTACCATAAGGTTTTAGAGTACAGGAGTATGCAGTCACATCTTCTCCTTGATAATGTCCTTGTAAACTTACAATATGTAACAGTCGTTTTAGGGATATTAATTGGCTTATAGCAAACCTGTGAAGGAGTAAAATTATGTTCTTAGGTAATTGTTCCTTACTCAAACTAATGACAGGTGAGCACAACTCCATGAATGCATGATTTGTTTTTTTCATTAAATAGTTGAATTTTTCATTTAGTTTAATTTTGCTTGCTTGGTAAATGTGAGTAATTTACTGAATACCCATTTTAATTCTAAGTTCTAAACTACATTCTAATGGCTTTAAAAAGACACCAGGGTGATCATTCAGCAGAGGCAGGAGTACTCAGTTTCTGAAGCTGCTGAAGCCCACACTAAAACCATTTGAAAATTCCTGCTATTTTTCCCTGTCCTGTACCCCACAAGACAGTATCTTATATTATTTACTGCTATTTTTTAAGACACGTGGCAAGCAGTCTAAGATAGTGTTTTAAATATTTCAGTTGGTTTCACAACTGAGCATCTGCCTTTTATAAATAGGGTTTATCAAGATAAGAAAGTGTGTCAGTCTCTTCATTACCGTTATTGTTAGTAGACTGATTTTGTCAGCTCTTGAAATCCAAGGGGTCAGATCATCACTTGAAGTCACTGACTTTTGAGATGGTAGTGAGTATAAAAAAAAGCTTTTCAGAATTGCAAGGTGCCGTCATAAAACAGCATTTAAGTGCTACCAGGTTGGCTCAGAGCTTCTCAGTGACCGTGGAGTCGGGAATTAATGCATGCTTATGTTTTCTGCCACAATTAAGTTAAGAGTCAGCAATGTAAGCAGAGCTAAGGAAAAAAAAAAAAGTCCAGAAAGTTTTTTGACGAGTAGTATACTTTACCACTCTTTTTATATCCTCGTTACTCTTTAATACTACTTGGAGAATATTCTAAGATGATCTGCAAATTTTCTTTAATCTGAACTAGAGCTACCAGCATGCTGCTTCAATGAAGCAGCGATACGCCATCCACTGATGGTGGATCGTGCCGGGTATTGCAAACCAACGCTTTGAATAGCACTCTTTAATCTGTTTATTTTCCCAAAGAAGCAAAAAAACCCACAAGCATGCTTATGATGTTTCATGGGTGCTATTTTAAATGGGTTGCTAATTCATCTGCTCTGAATTGGGTTCATATAGAAATGCTGTGATGCTGCAGACACTAATGAGTGCTTTAATTGAGTAAGCGTACTTAAATTTTGGTTTTGATGGAGATAATGGAGGTTCAATTTCAAAAGGTTGGCACTGTATTTTAACTACAGGCACAGATTAGGTGTTAGTACTGTTTCTAAAAGGAGGGGCCGTAGGTCTCAGCGTGCATGATAGCATTGACAAAATGCTGCTTTTTTTTTTTCCTCCATTGAAATACATGTTTTATATTGAAATGTTGCTCCATTGAAATACCGTAAATATGAAGGGAGGTAGAGCTGTAACTGGACTCTGTTCTCTCCAAAATTCAGTCAAGTTCATGCCACAACATGTTTTTACTACCTGGGATAAACTTGGCGGAGGGTGTAATTACTCTAAAGTCAGTAGAAGGGTGCTACAGTGGGATGTGGCTCCTGATTGCCCTTTTACTCCTCCTCATTCATCTTGTCCTTCTGATCCTTGTCAACGCTAGTCCAAGCAGCAGACTTCTGAAACACATGATGTCAAGTTTTGTGCATTTTTCCAGATTATCCGTAGGGTTGAGTGGCAATGTAGTCAACTAGCATTAGCTTGTTAAGCAGTTTAGCTACATTGCTTGTGGTTGGTGACCAGGGGCTCAGAATTAACCTGACACTTGCAGACTGTGGTCCTCTGGAAGATGTGCAAGACTGTATTTTAAATCTTTGGGGTGGCAGAGGTACTGGGTTGTAGATCAGATCTTCCTGAAGTGTTTAATTTCTGGAGTAACCATGTAGCTGGCTCAGGAAGCTGACTGCTGTAAGAGCCTGGGGAAGGGGAAGAAAAATCTGCAGCAGTGCCAGGAATAAATGTCCCAGGGTTTCAAGGTGGAAGATGACTTTAAACCCATAGTTTTTTTTTAAAAAAAAAAATCACATCCAGAAAAATATTAATGCAGATGGAGGGAGGAAATCTTAAGCAAGACAAAGTGACAGCGAAACATTTCTTAAAAGCCATTGTGTGCTTTAATGGAGAGGTTACGACTACAGATAATGTAATAAACCTTCCATGAATTATGACTTCCTGAAAGACTACGTGAAACCTTACCTGAATAGAGAAAATTAAGAGTATTGATTGCATTTTGCCTTCAGGTTTTCGAGACTGGGTTCCAAAGGAGCTGCAGAGAGTGGGTTGTGTGGAGCTGTTGAACACGGTGCAGAGGCGAGTAAGACCCAAACTCCATGTCTTCGGTGGGATTCATGAAGGTAAGGAGCAGCACTGCTCCCCTCTTTGATCTCAGCCTGATTTCAAAGAAGCACATTTTGATGGTGTGTTGCAAAGGATAGATAACAGCATATTGAACTAAAGTAGGGAGGGAGTTGAGGGGAGTGATTGCATGCACAGCACTTTGTAAATTCATGCCAGAATTGACACAGGCTGTTTCAGGAACGTGTGCTACATTTAGCCACCTACATCTTTCACTGTGCAAAGGTGGTTCTATACAGGTTCTTTGAAAGTAGTTCAAATTTTGACAAACTTGGCTAGAGAAACAGATGAGATTCCCCACACTTGCAAGCCAAATTGAAAATTATCCCCATTATTCCAAGCACAGGAGCCAAGAAGTGTGCTAGGGAAAAAAAAAAAAAAAAGAAAATCGAAGTCAACTTACTGTCTCAGCTCACCTCCCTCAGTGTATAAGGAAAGGCAGAAAGGAGGGCATCTTGAGTCAGATGTCAGGAGAGATTGCCAGAACTCATTTTGCATACATTTCTAAAACCATCCTACAATACATTTTGTACTGTGTATGTTACCTCCCAGCAGTCTCGTATTTTGGAAGAGATATTTCCCCACTGTCAGTACCAGATCAGGCAGAGTGTGAAGCTTCAGAAACAGTAAGCTCAGTTTGTGGCAGTGGAAGAGGCTGAGAGATAAAATACGTTTTGGAGACACTTAATTATTTAATACGACTTTGTAGCTTTCATATGGCAGAGAGACAAACACTGGGAGTTCTGCCTGAGAGAGAGTGTAAGACTTTGTGACCCTAGAACTCGAAATTACACGTTAAATGCTTCATACTGTCCCCCCTGGAGGTTTCTCCATTGACTCTAACTAGGTTCTTCTTAGGCTTAAAGGTTTGGAGAATTTCATAAAAGAAAAATAAAAAATAGGACAGCTTTCTCAGCTAGTGGTGTTAGTTTTTCCTGAAGCCCTTGTGACTTCCTACAATGAGTTTCATGCCTGGTATCTGTAAATATAGACTTTATAATATATTGAAATGCTGACTTGACCTTAAGTAGTATAGTGGCACAAATAGCAGTCTTCTAATGCATGCAGGAAAAGATTGGATGTTTGGTATAAATGTTAATCCTTGCATATAATAAGTGAGTACAGCAAGACTTCCAGCTAAAACGTAAAGTGCCTGCAGCCTTTGTAGGCACATTGGATGATGAAACTTTTAGTTGTAATACTGTTAAGTAATGGGAGAGGAAAGTGTTTTAATGTACAAGATCATTATTATGAGAAAGCACTGAGGAACCACGTGCAGCACCTTAGATCTAAATCTCATAGGAAAGGTGGCAGCACATATTAAAAGTGAATGTTCAAATGAATTCTTACGAGAATACCAACAAAGTTGTTAAAATCCTGTTTAGTACTTATGCAGAAGACAGAAGAACGGCTTGTTCCAGTACAGAAAGAAATAGCCAAGTGTTAAGAGCATTATCGTATAGTGCAAAATTAATTCTTATCCAGCTCCAGCTGAGGTGAACATGCACCACTTTCCATTAAATCAGTGGAGGTGATGCAGGGTTTTTTTTCCTGGTTGATAAGCAAGAACAACTGCAAACAAGGTTTTTCCCACCATGAGATGATCTAAATCAAAATTGCCAGTCTAAATAAATAAAGTAAAACAGGTGGACAGTGCAGCAATTCTGAAGTGATTATTCTTTCTGATAGACACTGTGGGTAGCTGTATTTATCTTAGCTTTCAGACAGCAGTGATCTGTACTGTATCATAATGGTTTAAAAGAAAAACATTTTTCCCCTGCGGGTTTGTGATGGGAAGGTCTCTTCCTCCATGAAACTTGTGATTTTTATTGTTTTGGGATTTTTTTGGTTTTTAAAGTAGTGTTATTTGGTGCCAAATTCTTCCTAGATTTTTTTTTTTTCTAGCTTCTTCGTTAGCTTTTTGTGGATGTCAGCTGAAAACAATGGCAAAACTTTTTCTCACCTTTTGCACTGGTAGAACTGGAGCCCCTGTCTCCTTATCCTTGAGACAATGTCTCTAAGAGGAGAACTTCTACCTGCTCCGTATCTCTGTACTTCTGTTGCCACATTTTCTCAGCTCACATTTGCTGAACGAAGGCTGAGGCGTGGTGCGGTTGATGGGTCGCTATAGTTTGCTCCACTTGCCTGACATCACTGGAGCGCACAACCCTGTGTGCCCTGTTCCTCTGCAGCAAGCGGGAGAGGGTGGAGGCCAGCGGAACACCGGCATTGCTGCGGGTTCCTCAGACATGCTCCGAACAAGGGCATTGCCGGCTAGATGTTTAGAAGGTTGAGAATAGTCTTCAGCATCCTGAAACTGATGCCACGGTGTTACTGAGGATCAAGTCCTTGGCATGCTGAAAAGCCTGTGATTAATATTCACTGCTTCTTGGTTTTCTTTTGGGAATGAGTTACCAAGATCCCTTCGTAATGAAAAGCAGTCATCTGTTTAACCTTCACCTCCGTTTTCGGCTGAAGCGAGGGGTCATCCATTGACCTCCAGGGCTCCGTCGTGTTATAGCAGCAGATTCCTTTCCTTAGTCATGATTTTCACTGGTAGATAACTTACATATATATATATATATGTATATCTTTAACCTGCTAGTGAGTTTCTGAGGTTTCACAAGCCAGCGTGAGCTCCAGCTTGGCAGTCCTGTGACAAGGAGGTGGATGATAAGGGCGAGCACGGGGAAAGCTTACTGGCTTTGGATCATTGCCCAAAGAAGGGGTTTTGTAGGCAAAATCGAAGTTACTTCTAAAGCTTTTGCTCCTGATTGGTCTTTTTCTTATGACAGACATTAGAGACATACAAACTACAGCGCGCTAATTAATTAGAAAAAGTACCTGTGTGGTTTTGTCTCTGTTTCTGCTGTGTTCAATTGCAACAGGGGATTTTCGATGGAGGAAAAAAGTATACATAAAACAAAAGCATCAGTTCTTTCAAAGACAGTACGTTGAGGGTTGGTTGGGTTTTTTTTTCAATCAAGCCTTTGTGGCGGCGTTCAAGAACTTGTGTCATTTTGAAGGAATTAA
The DNA here is from genome assembly GCF_015220075.1 of Falco rusticolus. NCBI lineage: Eukaryota > Metazoa > Chordata > Aves > Falconiformes > Falconidae > Falco > Falco rusticolus. The sequence goes on from NC_051196.1 coordinate 13,049,743, forward strand.
TTTTATTCCAAAGCCTTGATCCCACAACAAGCTTTCAGCACAGGTGCCCACGGGCAGTATCGTTTGTTTATATTACAGTAAGCATGACACGTTCTCCCTACAGGTTATGGCATTATGACAGACGGTTACACGACGTACATCAATGCTTCAACGTGTACAGTCAGCTTTCAACCAACCAACCCTCCAATTATATTTGACCTTCCAACCCCTCAAGGATCATGAAGCACTACTGCACATTTGGAACTGGGGAAGGTCTATAAACTGCCATTTTCTAATTATAAAACTTACATTCTGTTACATGTTTATTTCAAAAAGCCGGGGAGGTGGGGTGGGGTGGGGGGAGGAGGGGATTTGGGAGAACCATGGGGATTTTGTTTTGGGGTGGGGTTTGGGTTTTTTGGGGGTTTTTTTTGTAAATTGCTGGTACAAAAGAAACAAGAAGAAAAGTTAGAGGTTGTGCTTTTTGGAAATGCAGCATTCATTTTAAATTGATAAAGCATTGTGAATTTGTAAAATGAATTTTGTTTTTCAATAAATTTGCCATTGTAAATTGTTATAGTGTTCTCAAAAGGACAGCCAAGCTTTCTTTTAATAAGTGAGAGACCTTATTTTAATATTATATTATAAGCTAAAAAATAGGCAGCATTTAAAAACACTCAAATTTGCACAACTTATGTTATTGTCGGGGTTTTTTAAGTGTCTTCTTTTTTCCTAGGTCTAAATGTTAGCTTTTCATCTCCATTTATATCAATTTGTTTTTTTAGTAGCACAAACACTATTTTGGGGTCCATTTACCTCTTGATATGTGTGCATATACTGAAACTTGTTTCTGTTAACAGTAGAATGCAGCAAGGGGAGGATAGACTTCTCAGTTGTTTGTCTCTACCTACTATATACGTTAAAGACTGATATAGATAGCCACAGCCTGTATGTGATACCGACCTTTTATTGTTTGTTTTTTAAATTATTTTAGCTTTAAAAGACTGGGGGTGAAAGCTGCAAAGAGCAGGTATTTCATGCAGTAAAAAAAAAAAAAATAAAAAATGTAAATGCGGACTCCTTTTAAATATGAATTTATATATATATGTATTTTTTGTGCATTATAACTAAGCTAGGATTTAATATTGCCAGTATAGCATCTGCAAAATTATGCTGTACAGCACATCTAAATTATGAAGGATGTGACACATTTTCCAAGTGCTGAAGGCCTTCAAGAGCCCGAGTTAAATCTTTGTCATAGTTCAGGCATGTATAAAGTCAAATGGATACAATCAAGCCTAACTAAAATAAGGCTTAGTTGTCCTTTATATTTAAATATTCTTCTTGTCTTTTTATTTCCTTTTCCTTATTTTGCACTGTGTGTAAATGCAATCTCGCTAGCACAAAATATTGTTGCAGATAGTTATTTCTGTTCTACCACTGTAAATGCTATTGAGCTTTGTTCTGTTTTATGTTACCTTGTTAATGGAATTTAGAAAAGCAGCTGTTTCTTTAAATTTATTGTGATATTATATCTAGCGGCCTTTATATGCAAATAAAATTGCAAGATTTTTAAATATGCGGTTTAAAGGAATTTTGCATTTTTCTGTAGCATTAACAGCTGGGGGGACAGTGCTAAGGGTAAGAAAGAACTTTTCTATTTTTCAATATTTTTTTTTTATTGCTTACCATTCACAGGATGTCAGTTGGGACGATAAAGCACTCAAGGCTTTTCCTTCCGTTTTTCTGCCATCCATCTTTCCATTCCTCTTAGACAGAAGAGATTTTGTCTTCCGATGTTATAATTCAGTGCAAGTTCGCACAGTTACGCCTTATAGGATGCTATTCCAGATGACATGAGGAAAAATTGATTAGGCAGTAACCTTTGTACTTCCTCACTTGGTCATTAGTGCCGTGCTTCAGGTGCCTTGTGCTCATCCACTGTAGGTTAAGAAATGAATAGTCATGGATGAAATATATCACTTCTTTATCCGGATCTCCTCTCAGTTTTGTGGCTACAGCGGGATCCACCGCTGGCAAGGGAATTGGAAGGGAGTGTGGTTCAGTCTATGCCTGTAGGATGGCAGACACAACAGGACCTGCTGGTGTTGCCGCAATACAGCTAAAAATGTCGTAACAAATCTTGTTCAAAAAATAGAAGTTACGGGTGTGAAAATCCAGTTTCAAACATGAGAAGGTAAGGCACTACTCTCATGAATCTGCATCTGCAGTAACGTGAAACAAGACCTGGAAAGCCACAGGGTATTCCCATATATCTTAGCAGGTTGTTAACTTCTGACATTATTTTGATACAAAGGTTGCAGACAGCAAACTCTGGGCTCCCAGGGCAGAGTGGTACTTAAGAGAACTGCTGCTTGTGTATTGTGATGCCGTGCACATTACATGTAACCATGGCATTAGGCTGAAATTTTCAGATTTATAAGGCTGCTATACTCAAGACTTTTCTGGGAAAGAAGCTGTTGTACCTCTTAAATCCAATTCTTGGTTTGTACGTGGAATTTCTCATCAGGTTTCCTTTTCTTGTTGGGTTGCCTTATGGAATAGAAAGGCAGCTTCGCTCTTTAATGGTATCTGCCCTGCTTTGCTTGCAGGGCTGATTATCAGTTGAGCCAAAGGGAAGAAAGTCACCAAACATCCTTCTTCTTGGATGCAGATGCAGGATCTGCCTTGTGGGGTTTTCTTCAGCCAGAAATGGGAAGACCAGGGAATTGGTTTTGGCAACCGCAGCTGTTCGCTGGAAAAGAACATGGCTACATTTAAGACAGCTGTCCTTCCTCAGATAAAGCATTTTCTTGGAGCACATAGAAGTCACATATATATAGCGCACCTCAGGGCTTTCTCTGTCACTGATCTGTTGCTTGTTGTCACTTCATAAGGAGGAAATACCTATCACCTGTGATGCCTTGGAGTGCCATGAACTTCCAGATGAGAGAGAATAGCCACTGCATCTGGATTGCTCTCCAGCCTCCTGAAGGACCTGGGCCTCTTCACTAGCTAGGACAGGTACAGTCCACGGCTCCAGTCTGCCATTCAGCACTGCAGCTGTCTGCCTGTAGTGCAAACTGGGTTATTCCTAAAGCAAAAATTTTAAGCCAGCAGCTTCGTTCCACCATTTGAACAGCCTGAAGCCTTCTGGCAGCGGATGAGTAAAGGCTGGTGTAAGTGCAGCCAGGCGTCTGACTTAGGTAAGACTGGTAGTGAGAAAATAGCAGAAGCAATGCCTTGAAGAAGAAAAAGTCTGTACCAGACTCTGCAATAAACTGTAAACTGGTACGTGTAGCTGTAGATGTCCTAAAGGTGTGTAACTTCTGGTTTCAACTGTTTGTGGTCCGGCTTTTTGGCTGTGTGGTGCAGCAGGTACATCAGCGAGTGGTTCCGTGCTGGGGTGCGAGGGCTTGAATTAGTAACAGCAGGCTGAGGCTCTACCGTTTAGACAAACAAGCATCAAGGATAGTCGCGGCTTTTTCATCAGCTGGTGTTGGTGCTGAATACAGCTGTTAATTTAGAGAAATACCTAATCTTCAGCGGCACTTTCTAGGCGTGTTTTCCCTCATTTGTTTTTCTTTTTTTTTAATCTCTGGCTTGGTCAGCTTTATGTTGCAAACTGCCGGTTGTTCAGCACTGACCTTGTCCTTCTCCATGGAAAGACCTTTTTGATTTTATTCCCTCTTTATAATTTTTTTCCTCAATTTTCCTTTGTCCTGTCAGAAACTGATCTAGCTTTTCCTCTTCTGAGAAAGCTATTGTTTTGGCTAGTGGCAGTTACAAAAAGGCCAGAAAAACATTAGCAGTTTGGCTTTTTTTTTCCTGTACTCTTTAGAGATTCTGAAATGTATACGTGTCAGTCTCTGCTGTCACAGGCAGGTAATTTTCCTTTGCTGGATGCCAGCCATAGCTGACAATCAGGGTAAATGGGGCACAGTGTGATTTGAAGAAGTTTTATTTCACAGGGAGGCAAAAGTGTGATGAATCTGCATCTTGTCAAGGATCCTTCACTACTAAAAGTAGCTCGGTATCTGTATGCAGAATAAAACCTTGGATAATAAGTCTTTCTCTGGGGTCTGATCCAAGCCCATTGAACTCACTGGGAGTCTTTCTATTGACTTCAGCTGGCTCTGGATCAGACACCTGGCATCTATCTGGATTGTGTTTCTGTCTATTACTCATCCTTCAAACTGGAGGAGGTGGTCCCTGGTTAACATGCAAGAACCCCTTGCCAGGAAGAGGACCTACCTATTGTAAGTGCTGAATCTTTCCAAGTGATTGATTAACAGCCGCGTAGTCGATTAACCTTTCTTCTTCTGAGAGCAGCTTTCATCTAGTCATCTCGATAAGGCTGAAAGCAGTCAAGGCCTTTATCAGGGGAGGGCTGCAGAACGGGATGTTCCCCAGAGGTGATTGGTTCCCAATTCTCTCTGCATAGTGAATTTAGTGAATTCAGCAGACCTCGAGGTCAAGCATTTATTAGGCTAAGAGACTGTCAAATCAATCTGGTCTACTCCAGGCAAGTTCTACCAGGAGAATGGCTTTTGCCAAGACTCTGTCTAAGAAATAGATTGATGACTAACTCCTGGTTGAAGCTGCCTTTCTCTTTTCCATTTTCCATGATTCAGATTTTTTCCCCCTCGCTGACACCAATATTTTCTCCTTAGACAAATTTTATTAAGGAAACTCCTGGAAACCATCTGTAATTTAAGTCACAGGGAGACTTCCAAACTCTGTAGCCCTTCCATTCTGTGTCAAATTGACCCAAGGGTTTTCTTTGAGACCTTGCTTTTGACCACACCTGATAGAATTACATTTCTGGAATTTTCTTTTCACCTCTTCTCTTCCTCACCATCCCCCCACCCCCCTCAAAGTTATCTTCTTATTGGGAAGAGAAATGCATTGTAAAAGCTGCGTGGAACAAAGCCTGCAACACAAAGCGGCATATTTTTTCTTTCCTTTATTTTGAGATATAGATCCTAACTTCCTTGCAGATTCCTCATTTGCAGTAGCCGGTCTTCTATGCACCGTCATCGTTGCTAATTTACATTCACATACTACTCAGATAAAATCCTGTTATGATCAGGCTTGGACAACAGTGTCAGCTGTCAGCCCTTGTAGGACAGACTACAGACTTCTGCAGGGTATCCCAGCCGTCAGAGCACTGTCTGACCTACAAAAGCACAGAGAAAGGGACTCTATAAATAAGCGCAGCCTAAGTGCAACCCAGAAGACTAAAGTCTCGGGTTTTAACATTTTCATTTTCGGTTCCTGTCAGCCTAATCAAGAGAAAACGCAAGAGAAGTCTGAGTGAGTTTAGTGCACTAAATCGGTTTTCAGTCATCCATATTGATTTATTTTTTCCTCATCTGGTTATTGCTTTCCACACTTCCATCTCTGGCTTGAGTCAGCCAGTTTTGTAATGATTCAATTAGGATATGGCTATAAGGATACATCTTGTTTTGGTTTACCTCTGAAGTTCTGAGGAAGTTTTCCTCAGGCTCAGTTTGCTTGTTGTTGATTATAGAATGGAAGCAGAGGAGTCCTTCGTTTCTTCTAGGCAGCAATTCTCACTACACAATTTAGTCGTGTATTTTGTACCTAAGGTTTACATTTATGGAAGAGGATCTCACAAAAACATGAACCTTAGTTTAGGATAACTGAATGAATGGGCTGCGTTCATCTCTTCCTTGGGCGGTGGGTAGATGGCTCAGGGGTACAGTAGGACTTGTCAACTTTGTGAAGTGAGGAGGTAGGACTGCAGGAGCCCTAAGTGTTTAGGTAAACTACAAAACATTCAAGAGTAAACTTGAAAGTATAAACTGAAAAGTATAAAAGAAAAGACTTCAAGTCTTCCTCACATCCCATTAAAGTGTATTTTTGTACTACTGTTACTATTAATGTGGCTCAAATATGTCAATCTATTGCCAAGGGCTTTCAGTGATGGACTGCTAGAAAAGGAACAGCATACCAAATGTAAGGGGTTTGCATACTGTGTACAAGCGTTTTCAACATTCGCTGTCGTGTGAGTATTTCAGCAAAATTATTTTTTCTTTTCCAGCTGATGAGAGTCACTGCAATTGGAGGGAGGAAGAGTGTAACTTTTTTGTTAACTGTCAGTATGAGATAGTATTGCCCAAAGTCAGCATGGATCTGGTTCCTTTGGGAGTTTATTATGCAAATAACAAGGGATCTCCCATGTGAGGCTGAATCTAAAGGGACAGGATGCTGAAAAGGTAGGAGAAAAGGAGTCTCTGGGGTTAATGGATTGAAAAGTGACTGGATTGCCCAAGATCACACAGGACACTCCAGAATCCTAATAACTGAACCTGCATCTCCTGAGCAGTGTTCTAGCTCTTTAATTACAGTTATCTGTTTTGTATGCTTTCCTTCGCAAATAGATAGAGAAACCAATACCTTTGTTACCCCAAGAACAAAGCTGCTGCTATGAAAATCATCCCAGCATCCTGAAACACAAGCTGGCTTGTGACAGGCAAGACTTCCAGCTAGACTGAAAACAAAAATCAAAGCCAGTTCCTGCATTTTTAATCAAGCTAGAATAGAGGGAAAGTAAACTGGTAAAAACAAGCTCTTGGTAACAGAATGAGCAGTCTCTATTAGATGCACAGCAAAACCTTTATCAATCATCTTAAAGCGTTAAAGTGCATCTTATGTTTTTTCTTCAGCAGGCAAATAAGTGACGAATTAGCTTAGTCCAAAGTCTGAAGATGATCAGTATCATAGATTCTTTAAAAGGTCTGAAGCAGGTACAAAATCTTTACATTACTGTAAGATACAGACTACAGCTCTGTCAGTAACACCACATCGTTATTGGCTTTGTGTTATGAGGTATCTAGAGAATTTTGGAGACAACGTATTTGAGCATCATATTGACACTATAAGGCATCTGGCTCAAGCCCAGCTCAGGCTGGGAGAATGGCAGTTCCTAAGAGGAGCTAAATTGTATTGATTAAGGTCTCCTAATGAACAGAACAACTTCTTGTACAAAATGCTATTGAATTTACTGTAGACTTAAAACTACAAAATACATAGGCTTATTATTCTTAATCAATTATAGTAGGTATAAAACTCTGAAATTCAATAGCTATATCATCTTAAAATGAAACTCAAGGGGTTTATTTTATCTTTGATTTGTGTTTCTATTATCAAACCGAGGCCAGATTTTCAGATATCTTTATGTTGCCAGGATCATTTGAAAAATCTGACTGGACACCCCACCACTTTGGTGGCATTTCAGTACATCACCTGACGGTATCTAGAAGTATGTAAAACAAAGTAATCTAGCTTTGTGACATGTCCTGTGCAAAAAATCTTACCTGTTGCTCCAGGATTTCTTTGGAGCTACTGCAGTTACCAGTCAGAGTTAAGCGCAGGGGATAGTGGCAGATAAAATTTACTGTTGTTAGTATAATGCCCTACAGCAAACAATCTGCTGTGAAGATACCTGCTCGGCTATGCAGATACCTGCTCTGAAAAGCCACGGCTCTCATTTGCCTGACAGTGGCACTCCAGGCAAAGCTAAGACCTTGACTTGGTGTTACAAGTCCAACATGGTGAGAGAGCCCCTGTACTGTGAAGCCCAAGTCAACCAAGAATCAGGGAAAGCAAAAAGCTGGTGACTATGCTGGTTTTACTCTTGGAGCAGTCATGCTACAAAAATTAAGCTAATGGGCCACAGTCACACCGGTGACCTGTGGCCAAGCTAAGGACTGAATCTTTTCTGATCTGACAGCTTGCTGCTTGCTTGCTTCCCCACAGATTTTTATTTGGAAAGATCTCACAATGAGAATGAGCCAGCTTCCTACTCCTAACTTGGAGAAACAAAGTAATTTTTTTTAAAAAAACAAACATCTTGCATTAAAGCTGTTACTTGAACCAATGATAACTGATACCAGAAAGGGCATTCTGAAGTCAGACTGAATTTCCAGGCTTAAGAACAGAGGCTGTAACTGCTGCAAATGTTGGACAAACAGTATTTTGTGACTTCTTTAAGAAAATCTTCCCCCTTTTAATAAAGTTTGCCAAGGGTGTGTGCCAAAGTGCCCAGGACAGGAAAAATTTACAGACCATCCCACCTCAGATATTTTGTTTGGGTTGCAGGGTCAGGTGTTGGGTTTTGTTGTGGGGTTTTTTTGGCTTGGTTGGTTGGTTTTGTTGTTTGGTTGGTTGGTGGGGGTTTTTTTTGTGAAGTAGTTCACAAGGCATAATTCCTTGGGTAAGAAGTGCTCTTTGTTGAAATCTTAATCCCAGTTTAATGTTTTTAAGACCAGCCAGTCGGACTTCTATACAACATGCAGTAATATTTTTTTTTCTTAAACTGTGTTTTGATAGATGTAGCTCCCTGCTGTAAAGACATGCTCGAACAATGGGGGCAGGTAAGCAGCATGGTTGTGCTGATGATTTAGAGTTTGCTGGCTTTTATATGGAACAAGAGGAAAGCTAGTCAGGTGTCAGCAGTCATTACCTTCTGTCTGTGATGTGCTTTCCCGACACAGTGGCACTTGAGAGACTGTTTTGTAACTACGTTACTATGAAAACAGACTTTTCCAAGGTACGAGTTATCTATCCAGAGTGTAGTAACCATATGCAGACAACCCAGCTGTAGCTGTGGCTTTCACTAGTATTGTTTACAGGCCTGAATATTTGTATAAATGCCAATTAAGCTGTGGTAGCATTATTTGTCACAGAAAGCTTGGCCATGTAACGAAAATACCTCCGTTTCTGTTGCCAGTTTGGAGAGGACTTTTACTGCACTAAATCAGCCTTGCAGGGTTGCAGTAAGGAGTTTCGGCATTTCTGTGGAACTGATTTTGTGACGGTGGTGATACTGCTGCTGTGGGTCAGGGATGTGGGACTGGGTGCTATGAAATCACTGCCAGAATAGCAAGACCTCACGGGTTATAAGAAGAGCACTTCCATCTGAAGGAACAATCTTAAAGCCCAAGAATATGGCAATGGATGAAATACTGGGAATGTGGTTAGAAGGAGATAACGTGAAATTTACTCCCTCCTCCAAATATACATTCAAACAAGAACGTCTTGTCCGAAGTAAGTTTGACCAGCAACAATTACAGCACGGATTTTAGAAATTAATATGAAATGCAGTGCAAGTGCCTATGAATCATCCTGTGTATTAATTTGTGTATTTGGTTACTGGCATGGCTGTCTGTGTTTTTCTGGCCTCTAGAAATGGGTGCGTAGGCATGCTGTTGTGTATTTGTTGCTATACGTGCAGGCTGACAGTGCAACGATAATTTGATACATCCACAGTAAGCAGCAGGTGACCTGCCATCTAGGTCAACTGGTTCTTTGAGACAAGATAGTGGCTCTTCATAGCAAATGAAGCCTCCCTAATCTTCAACCATTGTCCATTTACACATGAGCAAATAGGTTAAACTGTTCGTAAAACGACAGAATCGTACCAAAGAATAATGCAAAGTGGCAGTAGCAAAACTGAAAAGCAGTCCATTATCTTCTGCTCTAGGTAGTACCTGCCAGCGTACTGAAGACGGAGTACAGTATTGGATAACAACCAAGTTAATGGGTGTGGGGAAATAGGGTTATTCAGAAGAGAGGTTTGCCCTTATTCCTCCTGCCAGGGGACACCAGCACTCCCGTGACAGCCCTCCAGAATTCAGTGCAGCCCTTCACTGGTTTCCTGCGAGCAAGGACCCCAGCCCAACAACCAGGTGGCTGTAAGGAAACAACACGTGCCCCATTACACTACAATTGTGTCTCTGCATAAAAAAGCAGCGAGTTTCGTTGCATGATCAGTTCCTGTTTTCCTTCCTACTCCTTTGGGGTCCGGTCAGTACAGTATCCTTGCAATCATACAGCACGTTTCCTCCGAGGTTACTCCTGCCACGTGGCTGAGCACTGGGGAACACTGCAGGTTCCCCTCGCCAGCACCTGTGACTCCCTCCAGCAGCAGGAATGGGTGCCTGAAACGGCAGGGGAGGGAAAGCAGTAGGCAGTAGCAGTATGTTTGACAGTGTGTTTGCACGCGCAGCAGCACGGTATCCCTCCAGGATAGAAATAAGCATGAAAAAGCATCAGTATTACTCTACGAAACGGGAGTGATTAACTGAGCCAGGCGATTTCCCGGCCCCCCTTACACTCTAGAAAGCTGCCCTGGTCCTATAATAATCATCCAACGTTTTCTTTCCATTTGGGTAGTTTGTCCGATATAATTCAGCCAGGACTTACAGCTCATCCATCCTGTAATCGGTCACCATATGCTTCACATCTGGTCCTACAAAAATGCCATATTACATGTATGATGGCAACTATTTTAGGGGACAGTCTCCAGAGACCCATAAGTGTGACTAGCAGCCTTGACAGTTTAGCAGTTTCATTAATCAGCATTAAAACCTCATTTTACTATTACAGGCATAATTACTACTAGCTCAAATGATGACTAAAATAAGCAATTTCACGAGTTTTGTTATTTAGCAAGCTGATATAGCCAATTTTTTTCTAAGATGTAGGCACTTAAAAAAAAAAAGCCAGCAGCAAGTCCACTACTTTGTCTCATCAAAAGTCATTGGACCAAATTGACCCCATCAGTGATGGCAGAGCAGAAGTGTATTTAATTGGAAAACAAGAGCAGGATGTAGACTCCTTCATAGTTATGTTTCTCAGAATTCAGATCTCTGGTTTGTCACAGGAGAAGGTGCTGCGTTAGGGTTGCCTGGAATATCTGAATATCTGCTCTCGGGAGAATATTTCCGTTTACAATCGGGATCTGACTCTAGCTTTTGTCTGAGAGGGGGAGGGAAAAGAAAAAAGAACTCAGTTGGCAGACAGCAGTATGCAGAGAGAGCGTGTCTGCTCTTGCCTCGCACACCCCATCCTGGAACCCACCGGTATTTAAACCTTGAAACATTTTGTTTTGTATACGTTTGCTATACAGGATTGAAACTTGATACAAATCCTTTACTCTAAATACTTGACGTCTTCCTATGAGGGTAAAACACAGGAGCCTGGATTACTCACCAGTTGCCACATGCAATTCCATGTGTCTATTGTCCTTCTCCAGTGCCCCAACAGCCTTTCTTCAGCATACCATCCCCTAAACATCCATAGGAGGAGGGTGTGCGAGCTGGACAAGTACAGTCTCATTTCCAATAGTTCATGCTGTCAGACAGCTGCCTGCAAGAAGTCAGCCTGACAAGCTAAGGGAAAAATCCTTAAAAAGAGCCAGAAAATAATAATTTGGTTCTCTCCTCCATTACCCACCGAATCCACGTTCACCCTGTGGTCTGTGCAGCACTGCTGACAGCTTTCGCCTTCCCCAGCTGCAGGTCCTCAGCCTTTGAGAGGACTCCCTTGTATGCCACCACTGAATGGGCAGACTTCATCCTCCTTAAGTAAAATGCTTTCTTCCCTACTGAAGAAGAGTTGCTTTCCATCAAATTTAGTGGACACTTAGGATGTCTGGACCCCAGATTCAGTGTAGCAGTAAGGAATGTGTACTGCCCTAAAGCCTTGGCAGGATAAGGGCTAATTTCCAGGTGGCTGGTTCTAATGGGAAACCCTCTAAAAGTGCACTGGAATTGTGAGTGTGCCTCTGCTCTGTGTATGTCCTGCAGGCACCTCTTCAAGAGCAAATAATTCCTTCAGCACTTGCAGCTGAAATTTCCCTTTTTCCTGCTGATGAGCAGAAAGTAGTTTCATTCTCCCAGCACAAGGATGATGAAATCTGGTTTTGGTGGGCAGGTTTTGGGTACCCCGCATCGCGAGGTGTGATGTACCCGTTCTAAATGGGCTGTGTTACAGCTGCAAAGCAATGGAAGATGTTTATCCCAGGCACTGCACTCAAATTGGATTTACTCCATATCCTACCTTTAAATAAGGTAGTTATTGGGGTAAATGGGCAGGGATGCTGGCCCAGGGCTGCCCTCTGGAGTCCCTTTAAAGGCCACCCGTTGTCTTTCCTGGCTGGCTCCCTGCCAGGTTAGAAACTGGAGCAGGAGGCACTGGAAATCCCTTGAAAAACTGTCATTTTTTCAAACTGCCAAGAACTGTGATGCTAATCAAGGAAAACATGGGAGATGTACTGGATTCTTTACATGAGTAGGTCTCCAGGGTTGAAATTTATTTTAAGCTTGTGCTTATTTTTAGAAAGTTTCTTGCTGTTGTTGTCAAACCTATGCTAAAGCAATTATTGTCTGCGAGGGTCACCCGGAGTTCAGTCCGACTGAAAACCTACAGCAGGGCCGTGAATGGCCTTATGGCTGCAGAGCAGCCCGCACAGGCTGTCACTTAAAGAAACAGGGCGGTATCCTTCTTGCCTCCCTGGCTTTTTTTTTGTCTGTCTTTTTTTCTTCAAATGAGAGGCAGGTTTTTTTCTTTAATTACATTAAGCCATACTGTTGAAAAGCCCCTCCCAAGTAGCCAGCTCCCTCCCCCCATGCAAGCCCTGACCTGTACGTGGCGGGCAGCTCCATCCTCCTTTTGCATGGCCCTGAACAAGCCATCATTAGGTTTCAGAGCAACCTGCTGACACGAGATCTGTTTTGACATACGGTCTAAAATGGCTGGACCAAGATATAGGCAAAGTTACAGCAAGCAAAAGCCAAGATGAGAAACAAGCATGACCATCTAATGAAACCCCTCACATGTGCTTTTTTCCCCCTTGATCAGCTGCTGGCCTGCAGTTGTCCCTCTCCTGTCCCTCCGAAGCGGTGGCCATGGACTTGCGCTGCTCCAGCACCTGTGAAAGCGAGCGCTGTCCTAGCCAAGGTCTGCCACCGCCGTGCAGCTTCGTTTTAATTTTCATGTTCTCTAATGACTACACAGGTCTTTAAATAATATTTTTACATTTAGACAAGTTAAGAGACTAATATTTCTACTCAATCCCTTGGCTGGGGAATTATTCTGAGCAATGCAAGTCAGCTGTTCCTGCATGTGAAAGCTCTGGTGCTGAGAACTTGCATAGAGGGAGAAGCCTGTGCTGGGGAGAAAGAGTGCGGCAGGAACAGCGGGGCTCCTGGGCTGGCGCTGCAAAGGGAAGAGAAGGATTTCATGAAGCTGCGTCAGGGCACTACAGCCCTCCTCTCCACCACAGAAGGACTCAACAACCCAAGTAAGTACCATATTCCTTGTGTGAAAGCCATATTCATTGTTTTTCTCCCTGCTGTAAAAAAGCAGAATACACGTGGGGCCAGAGCTGTCCTGAAATGCATTATTTTTTAACAGTTCTGCTCCAGACAAAAGTAGGATGGCTACAGCTGTTGTTTTCTGGGGGGGGGTGGTGGTGGAAAGATTTAAAAAAACAACAGAAAAATCAGAAAACTGCTTTCTTTCCTGACCTACCTCATGCACTTTTTGAAGCACACCGTCCACCGCTGTGAAGCTGCACGCTTTGCTGAGGAGCTAAATGGCGTCATTTAGAGCAGCTGCAGGTGGAGGGCTACTTTACATATGTGTATTTTTCTATGTATGTAGACGTACAACATCATTATGTTTTCACTTTTACATGTGTGTGGGGGTGTATATACACCAAAAATGAAAGCATGTTTGTTCTTTGTGCGTTGACAAGCATCCGCAGGTGTTAAGGCATGATTTGATGGGATATGTGCGCACACAGAGATGCAGACTTCAGGGCCTGCTTGCATGATAGTCAGCCAGGAGGGGATTTAATAACAGGGCTCAAGAAGTTGCAAGGGAGATTTATTTTTAACTTTTCAGTCATTCGTCGAAAATACCTGCCCACAGATAAATCTGTTAACTCCAAGAGTCATGATTACAGGCAGTCCTCAGGACAGACCTCTTAGACAATACAGAAATGCCACAATTATCGTCACAAACAGATTTTATTAGGTACTGTGGAACTGCAGAAGAGCAGGTGGGGCCTGATCCTGCAGCTAGTGGCATCAAAGGTTTTGTCACTGATCCGAAGGCTGCAGGAGAGCTCTGGTACCTCTAATGCTAAGTCAGGCACTAGAGTTTTATTTGGTAACAGAGAACAGAAACAAAATCAGTATTCTGATACCACCCTTTGGTGGAAATATAATATGTTCTGTTCTCTGATCATCATTCTCATATTTACTAATGAGAAGTATGTGTACTAGGTAAGAACGGCAGGATCAAAATAATTCCCTGATGGAGAGATTGAGGCTTTCAGGAAAGGGTCAGTCTTTATTGCCGTGGGGTTGCTGTCAGCATAAATAATTATCATGAACTTCAACTTCAAGCAATCAAACTTCATCATATTGAAGGGGCCCCATTAAATGCTCAGATTGTTCTTAATTTGATCTAGTGCAGTCAATTCCTTAGGGAGGGAGAGACTGCACAAAATCAATACAGCATTGCAGAGGAAGCCGAGGTGTCTTGGTCATGTCTGCCGGAGGAAGCAGAACCGTCGGAAAGAGGGGAGTTTGTATCTGTCCCGCCGGGACATGAGGGCAATAAAGCCCATGAATTGGTCAGAAGTCCTTGCATTGCTTGGACCAGATGATGATTTTTGAAGACAGCTCGGCTGAAGGTAAATCAGACTCAAAGCAGCATTTCTTCTAAAGCTCCGCTGAGGTGGTATTAAGCTCCTGGTTTAGGTTTCCTTGTTTCCCAGTTCTTATCCAACCAGTTTTCATGATGGTATCTGGGCTGCCGTGAGGATGCTTTTCCACCACTTGCTGCACGCAGCTGGCAGGCTGCTGGGGAGATGGCTGCTGCCTCGCCTCGCGTTTAACTACCTCTGTCTTCAGAGAGAGGCAGAGAGTGATGCAGGTTTCAGTGCACCTTATGTTCCCTCTCAGTTTATAGTTCTGCAAGTCAGAATATGCTGCTGGCTTCAATTTATTGTTTTTTAAATCTCCACTCATCACTTTCTTTAGAGTTGATAGTGAAATACTAGACATTAAAAGAGAAATATCCTGGATTTGTGGGCAAAACTAAGAAGCAAAATCTAACTCACTAGGTCGAGCTTTAATATTCATCACTTTTAGACTTATTTAACCATACTGCTTGGCCCTGTATTGCAGTTTAACCCCGGCCGGCAGTTCAGCCCCACACAGCTGCTCGCTTCCCCCCCGGTGGGATGGGGGAGAGAATCGGAAGGGTAAAAGTGAGAAAACCCGTGGGTTGAGATAAAGACAGTTTAATGGGCAAAGCAAAAGCCGCACATGGAAGCGAAGCAAAGCGAGGAATCCCTTCCCCCCTCCCCAGGGGCAGGCAGGTGCCCAGCCACCCCCAGGACAGCAGGGCTCCGCCACGCATAGCGGTGACTTGGGAGGACAAACGCCGTCACTCCCAACGTCCCCCCCGTCCTTCTTCTCCCCCAGCTTTCCATGCCGAGCGTGACGCCGCATGGGATGGGATGTCCCTTTGGTCTGTGGGGCTCGGCTGTCCCGGCTGTGTCCCCTGCCAGCCCCTGGTGCCCCCCAGCCTGCTGGCTGGCGGGTGAGGAGCAGGAAAGCCCTCGGCGCTGGGCAAGCGCTGGCCGGCGTGAGCTAAAGCATCCCTGGCCACCAGCGCTGTTTGCAGCACGGATCCCAAACACGGCCCCGCACCAGCTACCGCGAAGGGAATTAACTCTGTCCCAGCCAAAACCAGCGCATGAGGGCATATGCCAGAGCACAGAATAAGGAGACATTTTCACCTGAATACTGGCATCTCCAGTGCAAAGCGGGCCGGCAGAGCCCGAGCAGTTGCACGTGGAGCACCCAAGTCAGGCAGAAGAGACGGAACATGGCCCGGTGCTGGTTTTGGCAGAAGCCTGACAGTAAGATGATGTGCTTTGCTGGGTAAGGTGGAAGATGTGACATTCCCAGCTGGCAACTGCTGGTAACTTAATACTCCCAGACGGAGACTGAGGGCGATAGGACGTGCCCAGCTGGTAGCCAAGGCTTGCCTCGGTGTGTTCCCATTTCTACATGGGGCTTCTCTATACAATGAGGAGGGGTGGGTGAAGTGTAATAAAGCAGCTGGTCTATTAGAAGATAAGCTTTGTGGAGAATAGCACAAACGTGCAGAATCCCCTTAATCTTAAACTTTATTACCCTAGATAATAGGCTTTGGTAGTGACAACAATCAGCTGAAACACAGAATTGTCTTGGCTCCCATGGCACCTGCCGTGTCAGTCAGTCAAAAGCCATCTTGTGCCGCACAAATAAAGTGTCTGCTTGGTCTGAGCAGGCTAAAAGTTTTGTTTGTTTATTATGAAAAGGCCAGGGAAAGCTGGGCATCCTCCCTCTGCCGATCTAAGCGTGCACTCTGAACCTGCTGGGGGGAAAGGCTAAAGCAGTATGAAAGCCTGCTTGCTTTCGTTACCTCCCAGCAGCAGGAGCAAGGCGTCTTTTGTCCACCAAAGCCTACTTGAAAGGGTAGGGGTTGTTATTCCTGCTCTGGATTACATCAAGTTTCCCGATATTCAGAAAAAGGAAATATGAAATCTATTGGTAAGATCTTTATCTGTGTCATTTGCAGTATCTCTGACATAAAATTAATTTAGTTATCTCATGTACAATTCAGAAGAAGCATCTTGTTCTCTTTTTGGTGGAAAACCCAGATCCCCAAAGCCCAGTGCACATGTACGATACCCACTCCTGTAAGTGGGCAGGTACAAGCAGCTTTCAGATGAAAAGGTGTTTTACTTCGTAAATGGCCTTGGCTTTCTTAATTTTTCTGGGCTTTTTTAAAAGTTTTTTTTGTTTTTCCAGTCATAGATAAAAAATATGAGGCAAAAAATGAAATCTGCTTACTGCAAGCTGTTCTTCTGTTTAGAAATACTTCAATATAAACTTCAGTTAAAAGAATAACTATGAAGTAGCAGAGGGTAATTTAAAAATCATGAGAGAAAAGAGTAGTTCTAACAGAAATTTGTGCCAATTATTTCAACTTTTTAGTGCCCTCTAACAATAGTTGCAACAGCTAGTGTAGCAGAAGCTGACAGTGCAAGATACGTATGGTAGGACAAGGGGCTTATTTAGGGAGGGGGTGGTTATACATGCGCTGGTTTTGGCTGGGACAGTGTTAATTCCCTTCGCGGTCACTGGTGCGGGCCGTGTTTGGGATCCGTGCTGCAAACAGCGCTGGTGGCCAGGGATGCTTTAGCTCACGCCGGCCAGCGCTTGCCCAGCGCCGAGGGCTTTCCTGCTCCTCACCCGCCAGCCAGCAGGCTGGGGGGCACCAGGGGCTGGCAGGGGACACAGCCGGGACAGCCGAGCCCCACAGACCAAAGGGACATCCCATCCCATGCGGCGTCACGCTCGGCATGGAAAACTGGGGGAGAAGAAGGACGGGGGGGACGTTGGGAGTGACGGCATTTGTCCTCCCAAGTCACCGCTACGCGTGGCGGAGCCCTGCTGTCCTGGGGGTGGCTGGGCACCTGCCTGCCCCTGGGGAGGGGGGAAGGGATTCCTCGCTTTGCTTCGCTTCTTCTCTCACCTTTACCCTTTGGATTCTCTCCCCAGCCCCGACATGAGGGGGAGCGAGTGCCTGCGTGGGGCTGAGTTGCCAGCTGGGGTTAAACTGCTGCACCTTGGAAAAAAATGTTAAACAACTGTAGCAGAAAGTACTCAAATGAAACTGCCAACCATTCATCACTCGGAGAATTTATGGAGGTCTGTCTTCCAAGTCTTAAACCTTGCATTCAGTGAAGGCCACAACATTGAGATATTATTGCCACATATTTTATACTGAGCAGGAGCGCAGCTGACCTCAGGTCATAGGGTTGGGGGGAATGGAGTGAATACTCTGTTTTGTGTGTCCCCCCCTTTTTCTTCTCTGGATATACATTAGGTCCATTTTAAGAAACAGGATCTGCCCGTGTACATGCACAGAGGAACATTAAAACAACGTGAGCATTTTGCTTTTGTTCCAAAGAACGTGGAGTGTTTCAGAGGGACAGGGGTGGGCTGGAGGAACGGGCCAACAGGAACCTTACAGAAACCAGCAGGGACAAACACGCAGCCCTGCGGTTTGGAGGGACTCGCCCCTGATGCATTGCTGGGGAGCAGCCGTGCTGAAAGCAGGCGGTGTTCGTGGGAGCAGCAAGCTGAAGACGAGCCAGCGGCGTGCAGGGGCAGCCAGCAGCATCGCCCCTGCGTTAGAAAGGGCACAGCCTGTATGTGAAGTGATTAGACCCTTGTCCTCAGCGCTTGTAAGACCACATCTGTAGTATTGCATCCCATGTAGGAAACTATGAACTATGTAAAACGGTTTTATCTGGCTCCTGTATTACCATCTGATTCTGCGATAAGAGTGTCCTTAACAGCTCCCCTGATAATGCAGTGGGGGGAGTGCAATAATATGTCAACCCCGAAGCCCCTGCCCTTCATTCAAGGCACTTGGTATCAGATCTTATGATAACTTATAGCTCTAGAATGAAGACTAGGTCTGACGCTTTTGGTCTTCGGGGATGGCGTTACCTTTAATTAGCAGATAATGCTACCCCTAACTTAGAAAACTGAGTTGTCTTTGGGATTGACATAGCAAAGCCAGAATAAACTGCCTTGAGGTTTGAGAGCAGTTTCAAATATCACTTATTTCCACCCCTGATTCAGACACAATGTCTTCATATTGGCTCAAGAAAACAAGCACTTCAAAGATCAATTTACTTTAGAGAACAGGTGGGAGGAAGAGAAGAATAGTAATGGTGAGATTATTCTCATATTTCTTTCAGGCATATTAATATTTCCTTGGCCAGACAGCACAGATCACAGGCATCCTAAACTGCAGAATAAGGTAGGTCTTTGCTGCAAGATATATAACAACTGGGAAGCCTGCAGGTATCTTTAGCAGGTACCAGACATTTACTGAGAAACCAGGATGAAAGAGTGACACTTATGGGCCAAAACAATCTGCATGGACAGGAGAGCTTGAGCTTTTCTCCTGTTCAGGGGTATCTGCAACAGTAATACACCCTCACAAATGTAGGCAATCATGTGTATCACTCTGCAAACTCAGAGCCGTAGGCAAAAAGACTGGGTGAGAATTAACCCAGTATTGACAAAAAAGCCAAAAAAATATCAAACAGGAGATTTTTCCTCCAGTAATTCATTTTTGGGGAAGATCTAGCTGGTCTGACTAGAACCTGAGATCAGAGCACAGAGCGTACATACACTGTAGTGACAATACCACAGTTCACACTCCTGTAAGCTGCTTTATCATAAGGCAACAGCACTTAATTTAGCTCTTAATAAAAAGTGTCAGAAGATTAAGACCAAGCTGAAGATTTCTACTGCCATCCTGGGATTTAGAGGTTATGTTGAAATCATTAATATAACCACTGTTTGAACTCTTTTGATCACAAAGTATTAAATTCATCCGTAAGTACATAAATCCTAGGAAGCAGGAAAGCAGAGCTACCCAGCGTTGCCAGTCCTTTTTCACTTGCTTTTCTCATCTTTGCCAGTGGTTGTAATGTCCTTCAATCATCTCCTGAGCTGCATAAAGAACCAATACCACAGTCCCTCCCTATAAAATGCTGTCCTAAATTCCCTTAGAAGCTCTGTTTTCTTATTTCAGGTTCTTTCAGAGCATGCATTAAAATAAAACAAAAAAAATCAAAAAAAGCATGCAAAAAAATAAAAAAATAATAAAAAAGGTGCCTTTGTTCCCTCTGCAGGGCTCCCAGGCATGCTTTGTACATCCTCCTGAGTGCAGAGAAGCAGGCTTGACTTTGCCCCCTGCTCTTCGTAGCAAGCAGGTATTTCTCAAGCGCATTTAAATGATGCTGATGAGCCTGGGTACATTTGCAGTATGCCCAGCAGTGAAAGCCCAGCTGAGCCAACACAGCGTGCTGAAAGAGGGTGAGACAAATTTCACGGGTCAGTATAGTCATGTACCTCCTCATTCCCCTGGGGAGTTCAGGTACATGATCCGTTCCTGCACTGAAGGTCTGGCTGTATGTTAGGGGATGCCGTGAGATTGGACGCGGCCACCCCTCCTTCCCATCTGCTCCAGGCAGGAGCCAGAGCTTTGTTTCAAACACGTGATAGGGCAGCACCTGCTCTGTTCAGGCTTTTGATGAACTTCAGTGCTTCTTTTTCATGCTGCTATCTTGCTAGTGTGTATGGCTTTTGGGTCTGCACCTGAAGACTTTGTTCTGTAGTTTATGATGATGTTGAGTCCATGGCTGTGAGTACTCGTGTGCTGGCAGAGCTGACTTAACAGAGCTGTTCTGGCTTGCACATGCTGCTGTAGTAGGTCAGGCTGTAGGTCTGATAACCTTATCCCTGTGCTGCAGTGATAAAGAGGAAAGCCTTTTTTTAATTCTATTTTTTTTTAATAAAATGAGTGACTAATATAAAAACCACCCTCTAAAGCCAGAAGACCCCAAACCATTTATGAAAACAAAACTTACAACAGAAGTGGATAAGTTAGCACAGTACTCAGGGAACTCTGATAGCAATTTTTTTGTTGTTTTAGAAGTTCTTAACAAACATTTCTAAATCAGACAAAGGATTATGCTAATGCACCTACCAAGTTGACACTGCCTTCCCACAGACGCGGCTTTTAAGACAATGACCATGTTTGCTTCTAAAAACAACTCCCTCGTTAAAAGAAAGACCCCCAGAACACACAGATTCTCACAGAGAAACAATTCTTCTAATTATATTTTCTGTTCTACTTTAAAGAATATCTGGATAGATCTGTTACTCCACAATATTATGCCATTGTTTCATATTCTTTCTCTTCACATCCTTTTCTACCCCTAAAATGAAGATTGGTGTGAAACCTCTGCTTAGTATTGCAAAAAACTGTTGGTTTGGGGGTTTTTTTTAAGCGCCCCTCACCACAGTGCTGGCAGCTTGGGTTAGATTACGGGATCCCTTAAGGGGTGAAATGGTCTTAGTAATGCTTTCGACTTTCATTACTCAGCCGGATTGTGGAGTCTATCAATTATACCTACATTGACACACCGGTAAATTAATTGGTGCGTTTGACAAGGACAGCTATTACCCCATGTTGTTCTGACAGCTGGGTTTGATATCAGAAATTTGTCAACCTTACCCTTCACGTGAGCTGCTGGAGGAGCAGTTGAGTACATCAGGCGAGGACATTGCAAGATTATTTTTTTTCCCTTGTACAATCTCGGTATCTGGTGCTAATCTAAACCCTAAATAAACCCACGGGTGTTCATAACATCAATAAGCAAACAGCATGCCAGACCTACGCTATAAAACAATCTCCTGTCTGGGCTGACAAAATGTTCAAGGAGTCAGCAGACTAATTTATTACCAGAAAAGTTAGCACCTCTCTGTAATGACTTTCTATGTGTCCTTCAAGTGCCAGTTATACTTAGTGGGTGGAAGTATTTTAAGTTTATCTGAGTTTGGGAACTGGCGGTTACAAGACAGCTGATAACTTAAACTTCACCTTGCTTAAGATCAGGGGCACGATCTGAGCTCTTGTTGGGTGTAAATAGTTGTCTGGGCACAGAGCACCTTGCTGGGGACCTGTGCTGCTCCCTGGCTACGGCTGACATGGTTACTCATGGTTTCTCATTGTCTTTCTTCTCTGTGACTGCTCACTGGAGCTTTTCCTTTGCCTTTTAAGACCAGATTAGAGAATTAATATTTTAACAAAGAAAACAACACGCAAGTGTGCCCCACTCTGGAGCTGGCAGTGACTCCTGGCCTCACAGCCTTGGTGCTCCCTTCTCCAGAGGGATGCCCCCCAGCTGCTCCCCAGTGCAGCGGGAGGTGGTCCCTTCCTTGGTGAGGAGCAAAAGCCAAGCCGTGGCTTTGCCGCTTCTGCACCTCACCGATGGGCACAGGGAGGAAGACGTGCCCCTGCAACCCACAGTCCCTCTCCGAGCCTGATGGGAGAGCAAATGAAAATAGACTTATTCTCACGGACTAAAGCAGTTTAGGAGCGAACCCTCAGACATGTAACTTCATCAGATCTAGAATTTAGCACCAGCCATGCTCAAAAGTTAATTTGTAAACAATTAGTGTATGTTACAGCTATAAGAGAGTCAAGGCTTAACATCAGCTCTGTAAATGGAGACAAAATAGCCCCAAACCTTCCTAATTCCCAAGCTCAGCAAACAAGTGCCAGCTACTTGGCTTTCCCAAGGCCACGTGGCAAACTGCACGTGTACCCAGGAGACAACCAGATGCTTTTGGGCAGTCCTTCAGCCGCAAAGTATCTTTTTTCTTGAAATAGAATTATTTTACTTTTTAAAAAATAATAATCTGGAGAGCAGGTTGTCAGCATCCATTGCCCTAAGAATGCAGACATGCATGGACTTTCAGCTGGGCTCTGAAAGGGGCTAAATCCATGGGGGGACCAGTGCGTCTAGCTAGTGGCACTGGAAGAGCAGGGTCCAAGCCTGAGAGCTGGCCTCTCCAGGCAACACCTGAACTTCGCTGCTCCCATGTTTTGGAAGGCAGGATGCTCCATGGAGAGCTGCCCAGAGCTGCCTGAACTGGCCAGCAAAGCATGGCTGGGGCCCCATCTCAGCGCTTCCCTTCAAAGCAAGCGAAGTGTTTGTCTCCACGTAGATGGTCGCTATAAATCCATTCTCCTACAGCTGTGGTTCCCTTCCTTGAGAAAACACAACGAAGAGGAGCTGCTCCCCTCCACCCATTAGCCAGTAATCCCTGGGCTAATTGGGGGCCTTGATAGGATTTTAGCACAAGCTAGGTGCTGAAGTGCACAGCACTGAGGATTTCAGCAACCTCTGGCTATGCCAAGAGCATTTACAAAGATTTATTGGAAGGCACTTAAACGCCTAAGGAATTAAAGCCCAGTGGCTAGCTGGCAACAGGGTGGGAGGACGGAGGTCTCGTTACTTTCTAGGCAATTAGAGGTGAGGGTTTTTCTGCACTTTCCCACCTTCCCTGCGCTAAGAAATCTTCAAATCTTTTTTCTTGATATCACATTTGTTGCTCAGAAAACCAAAAAGATCTTCATTTTTAAATGTTGTCAAGATCACAGCATGGTAAAGCATTGCTATCCTGGATAGTGTTTGGCTAGAAGCTGCAAACTGTAGAATGATCATATTATCATTTGATATGGAAATTACTGATCTTTTAGAAAGATAATAATGCATCCAGGTTTTTATTTATACCTTATTAGTTTTGATAGTAAGTGGTATACAGTAAGGATTTAATCATCCAAAGCCTGGTGAAAAGATCCATAGGAATTACTATGACAGTGTTTATGACTCTGTTGAGGGGAAATAGCTGTAACCAGCTCATTTATTTTCTTTGACCAGGTCACACGTTGGTGGACGGCAAATTCATTTCATCCGACACGCAGGCCCATGGTTAACACCAAACATCTTTAGCAACCAGTCCAAGAAAAGTAATGTTAAAAATGTAAAGGTCTTGCTATAACACATTCAGAAACTAGCAGAAGGCGATCTGGCAGGCTTAGTCCCACAGATGCTTGTAGGAAAAATTTGCTTCATCAAAGTCAGTTGTTCCACTTACGTGACCGCGGGCTGCCTGCCTGTGCAAGGTTTTCCGAAGCTCGGCTGCGGGGTTGCTTGCTTTGCACTGGAACAAGCACCGAGGTGCTTCCTGCCTCAGCTTCGGGCCATGGAAGATGGACTCCTGGACTCTTCTTCTGCATTTCATCCCAGAAAAACTTCAGATGGGGGAAGAACACAAGTGAAGCAGCTTGCTTATTCCTTCTACAGCTGGCTGCAAAGCTGGTTAAGTGATAAGTTGTTTGCAAAGAGCTGGGAATATGCAACGAACAAAACATATCCCAATCTCTGCAAGTTTGGTGATATCACCTCTGAATTAAATGGATGATTTAAGCAAGATGATTCAATCAGTGAGCAAAGTTGCAAAAATTAAATGCAGTTTAATAGTGAAACATTTCCATTTTTTGAGGTGCTACATTAAATTATGCAGCTGTACATCAAACTGACTTTCAAGTCAAAGTGACCTTTGGTTAAGATATATTGAAATAATTCTATTTTATGAAATATTTGTGAAGGGGGGGGAATCAAACATGTGACATACATAGATTTTGCCATTTCAGATACTTGTCTTACAGTTAGGGTGATCACACTGAACTGTTAAATTACCAGAGCCAGAACTGCAGTAGTAGATTTCTTTTAGAAAAAAGGATGTTCAAGTAGACATAGGCGATAAGATTACCTTTAAAATGTTTTACTGTAGACCTAAAATAGCTACCCAGCTTTAAGAAAAAAGAGAGAGCAGGGGAGGGGGAGGGGGGGGAGAGAACATAATTTCAAAACCCTTAGCTTATTTTTAATTTATAGTCCTTGGAAAAAAAATAAGTGGATAGCCCAATCATTTATATGCCTGGGCAAAAGCAATACATCTATATAAAAGTACAGTGATATATTTCTGTTGCTAGTTTAATGTGCTGCTCTGTGCCCTGCGTGTTCTGATTCATTGGAGAGCAGCAATCATGTCGACAGGAGCTGTTCTTCAGTTCCCATCAGCGACAACTAAAGGCCAATTCAAGGTTGTGGTGGGGTCATGAATCTCACATAGTCACTGATAGAACAATTTCCCTTCCGCGTGACACTGTCGGTGGGACACAGAGGGAATATATGGCGAGGACTGCTGCAGGTATGTCTTGTTTTCTCATCCCTCCTCTCCTCTCCCCCTCCCCCACCCCCTCCTTTTTTATTTATAATTTTTTGGCGATGGTCTGAGCCGTTAATGAGGAGTCTCTGGGGAATACAGAATCAGTCAGTGGAAAATAGGAAGAGGGGGAACTTCTAAGCCTTTAAGAAACCGGTGTACTCCTGGCCTCTGTGCAGGACAACTTGGCAACATCAGGTCAGTTGGAAAGCTGGATCCACCCCGAGACAATACTGTACATCTCTGCCAGCCTTATAACCCAGAAAGATGCTGGACCAAACCCCACAGTGATTTCACCTCTGGTCCAGCACCCTTTGAATTCAATAAAGAGGCATTTTTATCTGGACATAACCCCACCAGAGTTCTTATCCTTGTACAATATGAAAATCAGACCTGAATTTTGCCTGCCAACACTATTATTTTTGCACATTGAAACTGGTAGACAATCCTTCCAGGGGACTTGGCACAAGCTTTGAACAAGTAGCAAAAATAAGAGCCAATTCCTGATATTGTTTCTGCTATATGTGTCCCAGGGAGAGCAGATTTTGGACCAGATGAGTAATATTTCATTCTCATGCCACTTAGTCATCACGAGACTGTACCGGTGTGGCTTAGCCCAGCAAATTCTAACCATCGGGCATGGGGCTTATGTTGAAGAGCAACTGCATTGCAGCTGATAGAAATGCTTAATGCAGTAAGCTTTACATTTTGAAAAATTACTTTCAGTACCTGAAGTCTGCAGATGGTACTGTTTTCTGCCTTCCCTATTAGAAGAAGCAGACCTGTAAAATGTAGATTTGCAGATTTTGTTAGAAAAAGACCGCATTGCAACTAACATTTAAATGATGCTAGAAAGAGCTGCAGACTACTGGTTCAAAATCTAAAACAAACAGCTACAGCAAGGTTATACTCGATGCTTTGTATTTCCCATGTCTTGAAAGCTGGAAGCCTAGGTCATATCTGCAGTGGATAGGGATAGGTCTGAGTTTTTCTTATGACCAAATTTTCCTCGCTTGTGCATTATGCTTATTCACACCTGGAGCAAGGCTATGCTGCAGAGGTCTCTGAAGAGGCTGTAAGTGAACTTGACCTTGCTGAGGCTCAAGTCCTTCTTCCTTCAAGCCCCACTGAGGCCTCAGTACATCAAGTAGCATATTAAAGCATATTCACACTGGCCTCCCCAGCGTCAGCACATGGGCTCACGACCGCATCCTTTACACAATTAGCATCGTGAGCAGGATCCCAGTGGAGGCTGCGATGGATGACCTTGCTCTGAGCCCTCTTAAATTGGTAGGCAAAAGTGTCGGGGGAGGTCACCTGCTCTTCTGTGATGGTTGCTTTTATGGGCATCTCTAGATGGTGAATGAGATGAGTCGTCCCTTTTTCAGTACCAGTGATTCTTGTTGCCTTTGCCTGGATTTGGATGGGTCTGTGAAGCTCCGCACAACCTTCTCAGTCCCAGAGATGGTCCTTCTCGGTCCCAGAGATGGTCCTTCTCAGGCTGAGATGCATTGGCAAAGAAAAGCCAAGCCTGAAAAGCAATGGTGGGCCCGTGTGTGTGCTGGGGTATAAACACAAGGCTTCAGAGCCCAGAGCTGTCCCACAGTTAGCAGCTGCAAGTACTAAAATCACAGTATTTCTGGGAAACAGCAAAACCAAATTAACAAAAAGCTTGAATCTAAAAATATAGCCGCAATTTACAATTCCCTTTAATATAATTTTATTCCTGCACTTGCTGTAATTGAAGATATTTATAGATAGTCTAAAAAAAGGGACTGGAAATTTCTATTTACGAATAATAAGGAAGAGCTGTAAGTGGAAATAAGAGAGGATGTGCAACATTCCTGCTGAAATGCAGCCTTCCCCAACAACATCCCAGCAAGGATGTTAACTCTTACCCACTAACTCCTGCCTCTGGCTCAGGCCCGTCAGCTGTACGCAGCTGTCTCTAAGTATGCGATGTTTTTTTTTTTTTTTACTCTTGTTTGCACTGTTGTATTTGTTACTAATCAAACTTGCTGCAGATAAGATCACAGCATGCATTTGAACTCCAAGGTGAGAGCATGCATCTTTATCCTCTTACCAAACAATTTCCATGTGTGCAAGCATCTCTGTCACACCATGGGTGAGGAAAACGGAGGGTCTAAAACCTCTTATCCTCAGGCATTACAGCTAAACTCAGGTTTTAGCCTTTCTTTGGGCAGAATGTTTTGCCATATTGATTTTACTTGCATTAAAAATTCTCCTCTGGAAATGAAAGACTTGGATCTGTCTCATTATTTTGGATCTGAGCTGGCAACTGCGTTAATATTAAAATGACATACACACGCGAATCACATTTCCTATGTTACAAATAACTGGAGCAAAGCGAATATACCAACATTAATAATTTACCTTATGAGCTTAGCTCCTTTTCCTTTTTCTGGTACTTCCACAAGCAGATTTCAGTTTCCTCCAATTTATTCATTATTCAAATTCAGTCAACAATTTAAAAGAAAATGTTTACCTACCAGCTAGCTTGCATTTTGCTTCCAGTTTCACTACTCCATATTTGTAAGAAAGTGTTAGTCACAACTGTGTAATTAAATCATATAATATAACTTCTTTTCCTCAGCTAAATCAAAATGTAATACTTCTGGGAAAAAGTACTGTTGATGTGTCTATAAAAATCAAATTTCTACAGATAGTCTTGTCTATGTCTGAATTTCATCTACATTCATTCTGTCTAACAACTCAGCTGCTCAGCTGTTTAGCAAATGATCATGAAAGCAGGCAAAGCAGCTTCGTTTCCTTGCTTTTCTGTACAGAAACAAAATGCATTTTCTTTCCTTTAGCAACCGTTAATTTCTGCTGCCCAGTTCTTCCCCTTCCCCCTGGTTCTGCAGGTGGTGTTAAGCACTTTTATTCACCTCCTTGAAACAGCCTTTGGGTTTCTGCAGATCCAGGGGCCCCAAGTGAAAACCAATACCAAACCCTAGAAACTTTGGCTATCAGGAGCAGAACAATAAATCTTTCACTCCCCCCACCCCGCCCCAGTTCTTGGGGTTTTGTTCATTTTCCTTACCCAGGGCAAGCTTTTTCATCCCTTTGTAGTTATTTATATTGTTAATTTCTAATCCTAGACCCCATTTATTGGGGTGTTAACAAGACAGAAACCAGCACATGGAAGCTTAAAAGGCACCAAGCAGACCTTTGCCCCTTCTCTCTGATTTTCAGCTGTGCGTTGGGGTGCTCCTCATGCTTGGAAATCTCTGCCATCGTGGTAGGACACAATTTCTTTCCATTACTGCTGGAAGGACAGTGTCCCACCGGCCCCAAGCCTTTACCACGTACTGCTAATCTGAGGAAGACCAAATTTCATCAGACGTAATCCTCTGCCACGAACAGTAAATTATTTTGTGAAGCCCCATGGGCTGCGTGGTTGCTGTGAGGTGAGCCACCCAGGTGGCTCTTGATTATATCTGAATATCTGCGCCTTCAAATGAGAATAGAAATAAAGATGCAAAGACGAAGAAATCCGTCCTAGGAGAGAGCATTACTAAAGCGTACTTAGGAGAGGGTTCTCTCTGCTGCTGCTCTGTAATGATAGCCTAACTTTCAGCTGGCTGCCACAGCAATCACTGAACATGATCAAATTGTGTATGAAACCCGCGGATTCGCTCTGTTAGACACCGTAAGGATTAAGCATCCATGCCACACACATGGCTGCTCCAGCATGAGCACCACAGGTCCTACAACGGGAGATGGAGTTCTACCAAAAAGTAATGATTACTTATGGAATTAAAATAGCAAAGATGCAATACCAGGCAACAGCTGGATGCAAACTGCAGATCTATTGCTAAAGCATAGATGGTTGCTCTTTGTAAGAGCAAGATGGGGCTCTGCAGCCTGACTTAGCTGCGTTGCCTGTAGGGCTTGTCCTCAGAGGACACCAGCTGCCCTGGCCACCGCTGCTAGATGCCTCTGAGGTCCATCCCAGGTCCAGCCAGGCACTTGTGGAAGCCACTGGATCATAATGCATATATGTGATTCAAACATGCAAGACCACCTCGTTCCGTGGATTTCTGCCATCTCGGTCCTTGCTACTGCTAAAGGCGTGTAAAGACTTTAGTGCCAGTTTGCATGTGTACAGCTCTCAGAAACAGGCAAAGGCTTTTCCAAAGGAAAGCTGGGTGACGGCAGGACCGGTGCGGCTGTGGAGCGGGCTGTGCGAGGGCAGGGTTAGCAGTGGGCAGGTCAGCTCTCGGAGGGCAGGTCAGCTCTTGGAGGGCAGGCATCTCTCCTTCCAAATCTATTCTGCCTTCTAAATGCCAGCGGTCTGTCTGCATTTTTGGAAGAGGCAGAATAGATTTAGAAAGTGGCTGGTTATCGATTTATAGTCTTTATGCTGGACATAGCTTTTTATTAAAGAAAGCAGATACTCAATAGTGTTAACTAGTAATGGGAATTGACTTTTCACTAATTGCACAGAACCTGGCATTAATACATTTTAATAGAAAATAGGCTTGTGCACTCCAGATCAATTCAAAAGTTTTTCCTGACTATGCTACAGACAAAGCACTCCAGCAACAACAACGCGGCTAAGACATTTTATTTATTTATTTATTATCCCTCCAATTATCGAGATAAGGACGTATCTCCAGGGAACGAGGGAAACGCTTTAACTCGGCTGCTCTTCCGCTGTTTGTTTGCTCCATTTGGATCATTATTTCCCGGTCTGCTATTCTGCCCCATTCGCCTAGTTTGTACACAGAGGAGTGTTTTTGTCTGCCTCAGGTACAGTGGGATGCAGGCAGAATAAATGTCCTGGAAGTAAGGCTGACATTAGAAAGAAACTGATTTATTATTTAATGAACATCATGAATATTTTTAGACAAATATTATTTGGGGGTGGGTTTTTTTAATTATTGTAGGTGGTTTTCAAATATTAATGTTATGAAGCAAATTCTTGATGTGTTCAGCTTCACCTTTGGGTTTCTCATTAGAGGAGCACAAGGGGGTTCAGAGCTGTGCCCTGCTGAGCACCTTCTCGCTCCCCAGCCCTTCCCCTCCCCCACCCCTCTCTTGAACTACTCCTTCACTTGAAAAGCTCCAGCTTCCACAAGGGCAGTCCCTGCCTGGCGACCTTGCTCCGTTTCTCTCCTTGCCCAGCAAACACACAACCACCAAAGTAATTCTCCGTGACAAAAAGGTCAGTGGTGGCTGAACTCCCTCCAGGAACTCTCAGGTGTGCGGCTCCCCAGGGCAGCTGGTTGTGAGAAGGGACCACGAGCTGGTGGGGGGCCGGCAGAGGAAAGCGAGAGTGCTCGGTGGCAACCACCACGTTCTTCACCCAAGTGTTGATACTAATTTTGAACATTTACTCAAATAAGCCTTGCTCCCCCGGTGCAGTTTACATCTATTTTGCCTGGCCTGCCAGCCACCTCTATAAAAAAGTTGAAGGCCATCAAAACGGCATCAACTCAGTCACTGTCCCACTGAAACTCCCACAGAAAAATGAGAATATGTGCTCTTAGAGGAAATAGCAGTTCCAAGTGGAGCAAACTGGAGTCCCAGCCCCTTTTAGGCACTATTACCAGTCAAATAAAGCAGCTAATAATAAAGGATTGCTGTTTTATTTCATGCACTTTTGGCAAAACCTTACTAATAGTTTGTGACACTCGAGCCTTATACCAGCTGGCCCCTGGGGACAGGCTGCTGCAGAAGGGCAGCTTTTTTCCACCAGCTTCAGGCTTTCAAAGGGTGGAAGCCCATGGCTCTACCTGCATAAAGTTTAAAACAGCCTCACCTTTATCACTACCCCTCCCCTCAGTATCGGCTGCTTTTAGATCCCCCTTTAGCCTCCTCTGAGCCCAACTAAAAGAACCATCCTGTTCCTTGGGGCACCAGCAGTGACATGGGGGCTGATAAGGGGCAATGCTAATTAATCTTCATGCTAGTTAGTGATGTATGCTGGTGTCATGAGAAAATAATTTTTAGCTCCCTGTCATTCGCACAGCCTGACTTCTGTTGCCAGCCTGCCATCAAACGGACCCTGAGATGGGCTGGGGTTCAGCAACGCTCCATTTCTCCCCAGAGAAGAAACTCTGAAAAAGGAATACTAAACTTTTGAAAATTTCTGGCTCATCACAACACTCCTTGTACATCAGAGCCAAACTGCAGAGGGAAACTCCCTCTGCATGGGAGGGGATGCTCCGAAATCCCTCTCCGGGCTAGTCCCAAAGGCTTCATCTCTGCCGTGCTGGGTGCAGGAGGATGCAGGAGCTCTGCTCTGGCAGTGCTTCAGGCTGAGCGTGTAGATCTGCCCTCTGAAAGGACAGTGAAGCTGCTCTTGCAGGCAGCTAAAGGCCCCCCTGGGATGTGGTACAAACATACTAGTTTAGCTCAGGTTTGGTCCAAGTCACAGGAGTGGAAACCTGGAGCCATGCCGCCAGCATCACTTTGTCTGGATTGCTGCAGGGCTGCTAAACGTGCCTAATAAGCACCCAGCAATGCACTAGGAACACAGACATAATTTTTTTTTTCTTTCTTCTTCATTTTGTCACTGATAGTTTATCAAAGAAATAGGAACTCAAACTACAGCTCAGTATTAAGGAAATAATAGCAGTTCACCATGACTACTGCTTAAAAGCATGTTATGATACTGTTAGTAAAACACTACTAACATATTGTTAATTAATATCCTATCCTGATGTGAATTTATAACATTATTAATCAGTGATAAAGCCACCTATATTTGTCCCCTTTCCTAATGTGGCAGTTTATACACAAAAAGCCACTCTACTCACAGTGCCAGACAGAGTTGCTTCCGGATACCTGCAGATACACAAGAGTAACTTGCCCCGCAGGAATGTTTTATACAGTAAGCCAGGACTTACAAGTGAAAGGGTAACCGTTTCTGATCATAACCTTAGCTTTACACTTCTAGTAATTACCCTGTTTGAAATAGAGTTGTAATTGGGAAAAAAAAAAACAATTTGACATTCCCTGATGCATACTCTGACATGCATTCTTTGCTTTTCATTCAAATACAAACGTTCACTATAATACTATCAAAGAAAGGGGAAAAATAAAGCAAAACTGAAATGTCAGTAGCAATTTCTGACATGTGAGAAGCATCGTCAACTAGTGCTGCATGGTAGGCAAGGGGTTTCGATTCACTTTGAAAAAAAAATAATTGTGGAATTAGCAGAGTCAGAGGAAAGGAGAGAGGTAAAGGCGGAAAGAGCTAAAGAGCTACAGCTCTGTTCCTCCAGGAGTTCTTTGCACATGGTGGCATCAAAATACTGAGCCAGCTACCAGCTGTAATTGAGTGATGAATGGGCCTTTCAGATTACATTGAGGCAGAGGATGCAGAAGGGTAATTTCCAACCTTCCAGTTAACTACTGAGTAATTGTTAAGGCCAATAAAAGCCAATGAAACGTGGGTCCCTTTACTCATACCCTACAGGACATGCACTTAGGTAGAAAAGTGGTTTTACACCTTCTCTCCTGCGCAGAATCAAACAAATCCACTTTGATCAGTGGCAACTTGTACCACATCATTTGCACCATGTATTTCTGAGAGGTGAGCTCCAACTAGTTCGGCTGGATCAACTGCATATACAGTCCTACAAGCACTTACACGTGCACACACAGCTTTAGTGAGGTCTGGAAGAAGCAAAAACTAAAAATTACTTGATGGGGTTGAGGGTCTGCATCAGCCTTTGACCATTTGGAGCACTGTGCAGATTAAAACCAAATAAATTACAGGTACAAAGTTAGTGGGTTAGGTTCTGCTATTCTGGAGGGAAAATATTACTTAAACCTGAGGAATCAGTACATGCTCAGACAGTACATAAGGAAAATCGTGGCTCAGCATGTTACCCCTGTTTGGGATGGAGGTGCCCGGTTGGGATAGGGGTGTGTGCATGTAGAGCTGGATGTTGCAGCTCACTCACACCAGAGGAGGAGGAACTGCAGACATCTTCTGCAGCAATCCCTATGATGGATGTCCTTTGTCAGCCGCCCTGCATTCTCATTTGCTCCAAACCAAATCTAGCCCAATGTTTTACTTTGAAGAGTCAGCGGTTCACAGGCAAGAAATTAACACAGGGGAGTCATAAAGCAGAGGTAGTTGGCACAGACTAGGCTGGATAAATTGTGCGTTTCTGGTTTGTTGGGTTTTTTTGTTGTTTGATTTTTTAATTTATTTATTTTTTAATAAAAGCGAAAACAAACCCACAACACAATAGGAAGAAAGCCTTCTCTTGAGAAAAATAAAACTCTGGGTTTGCCTAGAGATATAACAAACTTTCATTAGCGCAAGTTAATTACTCTGTGCTTTCTACCCAGCCAGTTTATTATGACCACATCCAACAGAAAGCATATGAAAAGTCACCTATTCTACAGCTCTGCGTGTTCGGCTGCCTTGTCCCCATCTCCAAGCCTGACTCTGAACTCCAACGGGGAGCCAAAATACTTCAGTTCACATCCAGGCATTTGGCACTTCACATTTCATACGGACTTCAGGCTTCTCTGCATCTGATCTTAGGGGACAACCCTGTAAAGGTTACCCAATTCTTTTATTTATTTATTTATTTATTTTATTCATTCCCAACAATGAAAGACAAAAATTTATTTTAAACATACACTGATGGTTGCTCCATAGCCACCTCTTCAGATCATAACATCTCGGGCACAGTCTCTGTTTTATGTGCCTGTACAAAAGCATCCATAATGGTGAGGGTGAATACTGCCTTTGCCCAAATTGTCCCCTCAGCTTCAGCATTTTATCATGACACATTTCACCTGTGCAGAAGCCATCTATTTGCTTGGCTTGCTTACCCACCTAAGCAATTTCACCCAAGCCAATAGCATTGTTAATATGAGCTCACTACTGAGGCAGAACTGCTTGCTATTGCCAACGGAATACAGACAAACTGGCTTGATGGAACAACACTGCTGAGATTTGGGGCTCCCCATGTGATGGTACAAGGAGCCTGCACAATTTAAGGAGTCCGGCTGGAGTTTAGGCATCCTACACAAGTGTATTTAACAGGGTAATAACTCTGATTTTTCTTTTCTTTTAGAGATCGAGCTGAAACTCCCAGGAAGCAGCACAAAGATAACAACTGAAAACTAAGCCGAAACATAATCACTCTAATTAATAACTATTAAGAAGAGCTGGCTGTCAGGAGACGGGTTCCAGGAACATTGAAGACAGCTGGCAGGATCCAGCCCATCTGATGGAAGCTGCCAAGGGAGTGACTTGCAAGAGCACTGCCACGTTACAAAACAGGAGGAAAGGAGCAGCATGGAGGTTTGATGGTGGGGATTTTTGTTTGGTTTGTTGGTTTTTGGTGGTTTGGGTTTTTTTGTGTGTGTGTGTGTGTGTGTGTGTGTGTGCTACAAACTTTCAATAGAAAATGGATGAGGTGAGTAAAATAATTTTCTTGAATACATTTGGATTATCTGGTGCCCTTGGAAAGGATGAACTAGAAGAAATAAATCCTGAATTTAGGAAACTTATGTTACTGAAGGTCTGTAAAATCTTCTTTTTCTACCTTTAAGCAAAGTAGTTGTGTTAATGGAATCCTTAGCTCCAGATTCTCAGATGACTTATGAGCCTTTAAGAGCTGTGAATGGAGTATGATCTTTGAATTCCTATTGATTTCTCTCTGAGAATTTTTAAAATTCTGATGGTTCTGGTAAGTGGCTCACCTGGAATGCTTAGCTGGTCCTTGCTGGTATTATTTTGGTTTTTGGTTTGTTTTTTTTTTTCAAATGTAAATGAATACTATCTACTTGAAGGTATTAATTCAGTAGCTAAAATGAACAATTTAAAGTCGGTAGAGCTATCAGTTAAAATGCAAGAACAAGTGGAAGAATAACAAGGAGGACATGAGAAGATGACAGAAGAACATTGTTTTTACTTCTGATAGCAGTCTGGGGCTCTACATGGACACTAATCACTGTTTACTCTCAGGAGGTTGTAGTAGATGGTGCTGTCACCTGTGGGTGAGATGGAGAACTGAGTATATTATGCTCTATAGTTAATATTGCCATAACCAGAGCCTAGAGGGCAAGTCATTTAGTGTGCTGTATAGATTTAATTTGCTGGTGAGTACATGTGAAGGGCTGCCAAAGGAAGCTGGAAGAAGAGAAGAATTAGGGTAATTTTCTTACTGTTTACCAATAGCAGGAGACTCAGGGAAACTTTTCCTATCCCTGGTTGCCCCTCTTGTCTCTCCCCACCCTGGCCTACCATAGCTACGTTTCTTCTGGTTATGATTGTAGCTACCTGGGTGGAATTCTCTCAGAGTATGATCCCCGTCCGTGTGGGAAAGGGGCACGCGTGACTGTTGAGCCGTGTGTTGCCCTCTGGCAGCAGCCCCAGTGTGGGTGTCCTGTGCCCTGAGTGCAGGACCCTGGTGTGAGTGGGTTTCTTGGCTACCTAATGGTGGACTTCGAAGGGAATGCTTGGGCAGAAGCTCTGAACCAAGGTGTCATAGTGAATACTGTGAATTGTACATATATCTATAAAAATTGGGTTGATCCCTACTTAAAGAGCTAACAACTGGCAAAGTATGTGGGGGGCTGAGAGAGAAGCTTTTCTAAAGACCAAAAAGCACATGAATTCCGCTTATTTTTAAGTGCTAATCTTGTACTTGAGTCTTCTATATGTCAGTCTTACAGGTGTAGGCAATGCCTCTTTGTCCTGGGCTCTATTCCTGCATCGGCAAATAATAAATTCCCCTTTCCTCAGAGCACTGGGATGCATCCCTGGGGAGGTGCAGGGGTCCACGGTCAGGTTTGTGGTAAGCTGATGCCCTCTGCTGGGTATGAAGAATTTTTAAAATATAAACCCCCTATTTCAGAGAAAGACAGTGGGTTTTGAATAAAACTCCTCCAAAGAGTGAACTAGGCAGTTTCACCACAGCTGTTCCCACCTGCCTACAGTATTTTTTGAGGAGGACTGTTAATTTAAAATCTAATTGCAGTGAATCAATAGAAGAACAGTGCTGGTCATGCTTCCACACTGGTAAACATTAGGTGCAACTTGTAATTAAAGATCTTTAAATACAAATATAAGCCTTTTAATAAAATGTTCCTCTACTATTAGTAGGATTTAAAAGCAAGCCTAACCTAAAGTTGGAGAGAGCTGTTTAGTCTGTTTAAATGAAGTTGTCATTAGTATGATATTGACTGGTTAGAAGTCAGTACAAAGATGAATAACACTTTAAGAATGTTTGCTGAGGAATTATTGGGGAAAACAATCTGGATCAAAAGGGACAAGCTACTGCATGTCTGTAAATCCTGTAATCCACCAAGAAATCAGTGGGAAAATGCTGAAAATGCATTTATTGAGACACAAATATGACTAAAAATGTGACTCTAATCTTAGAAGAAAACAAACAAATTGATATTGGAAACTGTATGCTTATGCTTTTTCATGAGACTGGGAGAACTCAAAGGCTTTAATGCTGATTTCAGCAAGCTGTAGCTGTTTGTCACATAACGAGTAACAGATGTCTACCCAAACACTTAACCTCTGGGTAGCTATGTCACTACAGGATTTCAGTGTGAGCTGAGGTGCAATTGTCTAATGCCCTATTCCGGCTAATATGGGTAACACCTATATGAAGGCCAAAAAGAACATTAAAACAGGCCTAAAATCAGAAAAAAAGGAATTTATAGTCATCTTAACTTTTTTTTTTTTTCTTTAGAGGCTTGAATTCTGACTTCTGGGTTTATCAAATCTTAGGTTTTTTGGATAGGTCTGTCTACTTCCTGCTGTTTCTGATGTCTTGGTCAGCTATGGGATCGAAAAGTTAGTCTCCTTATATTGGGTTCTAAGTTATGAACTTAATTGATTAAATGGAAACAGTTAATGCTGTGCCTAAGGATAAAGTTCTAATGTATGTCCCAAAGAGAAACACTTTTTTAGTAGTATAGACGCAAAAAGTGTTAATATAATACCTTCTCTGAGTTAATTACCTGACGGTACTGTATTGTTTGAGTATTTAACAGAAAGCATCCCAGGGCATGCATGTGTCATTAGTTTGGAACATGCAGCTCTGCTAAGGTGGTGAGGGGGGGGCGCAGCCTGTCTCAGATGTGACCACAGAGCTATGAGGTTAACTCTCACAAGGTTCAAAGAACTCACTGACTTCAGATGCTAAACTTGACCATGTTCTAAACTTGATGTGAATTTTTCTGTGTGAGAAAGAAACCAAAACAGTGCTTAACGCTGTACTTAAGAGATCACAAATCTGGAGCTTCTGTTCAATAAACTCAAACTGATCTGTGGGATATGTATTATTCATAAACCAGATTCTTTTATTCTCATTGATTTCTGTCTTTTGAATATGTAAACTTTGTCTGTAGACATTACTTTTTGAAATTAATATCAAAAGGGAAGTTTTATTATGGTAACAGGTATACCTGCAGTCGGCTTGAGATTTAAATGCATGAGAGTTTAAAGTGCTTATTACACCTGGTTTATGAACTTTGGCTTTTACAGAAAGTAGTTTCCTTTGGTTATATTAAAAACATCCTGTTTAACAGGCTTAGTAATTCTGAAAGATAGGGAACTACATATGCTATTGGGAACAATATACAATTCCTTAGGTGATGATAAAATAGCTTGTGTATTATGCTGGTGGGATGTTTGTGTGGTATTTATAAAAACATACAGGAAAAAACGGGAGAAATTCACAGCTGTAAGCATTTTAAATCTAGCAAGATTAGGTAAAGTCTGACTTGCAACAATGTCTTTTAACAGGAAAATTGATGAGGGGGACAGGAAGTATATAAAAACATACTGTTGAACAACCTAGGCATGTTAACGAAGTACAGCTACATGGAAATGTCCTAAATATGTAAGCAGGACATGTGAACAACCAACACCAAAAAGTCCTGTTTTATTGGAAAAAAACCCCTAAGCCTCCTGTAGCTTCTATAGCAATCAACAGTAGCTAGTACTTCATGCAGGTTCTTAGTCAAACAGCAGCCCTATGCATTTCGTTAGGAAACAACTTGAGTGATTTATTTGGGAAAGGGCTCATTGTCAGTGAACCTGTAAAACAGGAGACTGAATACACTAATTTTTCAGGACTTAATGGAGATAAAGAAATATAGTGCTAATAATAGGATGCTCTACCAATTTAAGCTACTAGTAGACTCGCATTTCACTTCAGTGAAATGCTTTAAGTTAGTGAATCCAAAGTGTAACTGTGGACTGAAGTGTGTTAACATTAATCAAACAGTTGGAAGCCTCTACGTTTTTTAACAATAGGCACTTCTGACTCGGGTCCAATTTAAAAAGATAATACATACACAGAAATTACAAGATTGGACCAGCTTTTCCTCCTCTCACTTTCAGGGAGGTATCAGTATTTTCATCCATTTCAAAAGGTAGCTTCAAGAGATGAAACAGTTCCAAACATGGATCAAGCACAAAAGATTAATTGCTGTGTCAGGATAAGCAGGCTCTGCAGCCAACAAAGTAAAAGGCATTAAATGCCACTGGCAAGTCTGGGAAGCCACGGCTATTACTCAGTTGTGGTATTGCTCTCTGGAAAAGTGTGTTGCTTTCCCTAAATAAAATCACGATGGTTGTGGTAACTGGGGCTGGAATCCAAAGCCAATGAAAGAGACATCCATTGCAAGAAGAGCCAATGCTTTCACCAAAAAAAGGAAGTCTGTTTAGTTTTGTATCAGATTTAATGAAAAATGCAGTACGAGTCGATGCTCTACTCCACGGCCAGCAGGTGGCAGCACACCCGCAGCCCAACCGCGGATTTCGGCGCTGCAACCTTCAGGACAGCAGAAGAGTCTATAAACAATTAAGTTTTGTACATCCTTATCAAGTAAGTATTCAGAAATCAATGGTTAACACTATTCCTGAGAAACTGACCTAATAAACATGCAGATCTTCCAAGTCTACTGCAGAAACGGGAAATGTATCTAAAACAAATATCAAGGAATAACACTTAAATGTTACTAAGAGTTCAGTTATAAAATCTCTTTTCCATAGACCTTTTTATAATGTAAAATGTTCATGTTCTGAGGATAGATAATTCATCAACCAAACATAATTTCAATTCAACTATGTTTTTTGTAGAAGTCTGGATACACTTAGTTTGGGAACAGCCACTTAAATTCATTCCAATGTTTACCTTATGAACCAGTACAAAAAAAACTGAAGAGGGCTGTTGGAGTACCAGTACAATTACAGACTGATAACAAATACAGGAAAATTATTTCAGCTGTGTTATAAATAAACCAACAAAACAGTACCATAATACAAACTTTGACGTCTTTCAATGCCTTGACAGTTTAAACACTTTAAACAGTAAGGCTTGAATTCATAAAGAGAGCTTGATCTCAAATCCCACTGGACAGGATCTGAACTCGTAAATGCTGTTGAATCCATTTAAGTGAACAGGATTGAATTTATCAGATGTAGCTGGGATACTCTAAGAAGATCCAGCATTTGCTATTACTACTGAAAAGCACTTTATTAATAATGCATGTAAATTCACTGTGAACTTTCATAGTGTTTCACATAAAACAGATTCAAAACCATGAGATCCTGAACTAGAGAAGGAAATATGAGGGATACAAGGAGACCCCGGGGCACTCCACAAAACAAGTGTATGACACAACAGTGAATGGCTCTGGCTGTATCACATGAAAATTTTGCACCCTAAAGAGGAGTAAAAGACTGCTCAATGGGAACTTACTTGGGACTGAGAACAAGGTAAAATGAAGTGTGAAAAGACAGTGGTATAATTATTTCCATAATTGTACTGAAAGTCAATGTGAAAGTGAGCACATTAATCATGTGTATTGTGATAAATTCCAATGGGTTTCAATAAACCACTACATGATGAATGCGCTGTATTTAATCAAAGCATGGAATATATACTCAGGATAAATACTGCACATATACACTAACCAACATGCTTATTTTTAATTACTTCTCCTCCTTCTATCTCAATTTGCTCATATAGCCACTTGCGGTCACAGCGACATTCAGCTCCGCACTTGTTGGAGCCACACTTGGGGCAAGCATAGAAACATCCCAGGCAATCTTCATCAAGGCAATCACAGAGGTCCATCCCACTGTAAAGAAGTAGTCCTTGGCTATCGTAGACTTTACTCTTGGCTGGTATAACTTGCCTGTATAATGAAAGCCAACATTTATTTCCATGTTAAAAAAACTCCAATTATTTTGATGCCAAGCTGCTGACAATTGTGGACAAAGTTTGCTTTCTTCAGGTTTTAACTCATTGGAACACTTGGTTTAAAAGATATATGTATGTTACAGTATTTGACAACAGTTCTCAGTCCTAATTGTATCGCCATTATAGTGTGTCTGAAATAATTTCAAGAATGGGAAGGTTTTCTTTTTTCAACAGCACGTATTATTCAAGTACTTACGAATATTCTTTGTTTTATGATGTCAACTTCAGATTATCTCTCAGATGTGAAATACTCCCCTAATTTACTTTTCTTTGTTAACATGTAGCTGTAATTCACAGGAGGTTCTGTGGTATCATTTAGGGTCCACACATCCTAACTTAAAAGTATTGTTCATGCTTTTATCACTAACCATCTCTGTAACAGTTCTGTTTAATTGCAGAATCATAGAAAAAGCTGTTTCGAAGGTACCTCTGGAAGTCACCTTGTTTGACTCGGTGCAAAGCCAGGTCAACTCAAATTAGGTTGCTCTGCATCTAGTTCAGTTCTGAGTAGCTCTAATGTCAGAGATTGCCACAACACTTACAAGCCAGCATTTTGCTACATACATAGGAAAAGTTTTTCTAACTTCAACAAAATTTCCCTGTTGCAACTTGTGTCCAGACTGAGTAGAAGAAACAAATGGAGGGGAAAAGGATGTGTAGTGTTTGAGCAGAGTATCTAGTGTCTGCTTCTGTTTTGTAAGGTTAAACTTAGGTGGAGAGCAGGGGAAAAGTATTAATGTGATCTTTCTTGCACATTCTAACAAATATTGTATGACTAGTTAAAGCTGGGATTTCTATCACACTCCTAGTGGGACTAGACTGAATTGATCCAAACTTTTAGTGGAAAATGACAGACAAATCAGCTGTATATACCCTTACTCTGTAGAAAGCGTGATTTTAAAATCAATCACATTAGAAGGCTATGATTTGTTACCTAGTATTGTCCAACTTGTACACTTAACTTCCTTTTTTAAACAGGAGGTAAGGTCCTAACTTGCACACTTTTGTTTACAAAGTGTAACTACCGAGTTTCTTGAAAGATGACAACTCCAGTATTTTAAGTGTAGTCTGCTTGGTTCTTCTGTATTCAAATTTAGCCTATTGTCAGAATTTTAGTTTATGCATAAATTAATAGCTTCATTATGATCTGTGTAGTATTGTCATACCTTACCAAATACTTGTTTTATTCTTACTGCCTTCATCTTCTGTTTTATCTCAGTAATGAGTGCTTTAACATCCTCAAAAACAAAAAAGCAACCCATAAACATACAAACATCCACATAGAAAATGTTATAGTGTTAGAGGGACGCTGACCATGAAGGCTATTTTATTGTGCAGTGAAATTTAAAGATAATGTGAGTACAGGAAACAGCTCACCTGTCTGAATTAAATGATGCATTTTTTGTTTGCAGCCTTCTCTTTTCCCTTTTGCTGGTCTCAGGAGTTAATTCAGTCTGTCGTCCCGGATTAGCAAACTGCAGAGACTTTAAAGCCTTAGCTGTACGTCCCTGAGTAAAGACAGAAAATCTCATTTAATTACAAATACAAACTTAAATTCACAAGAAAATGTCCAGCCAATCCAGGATATTGCAATAATTTAGGTAAATTGTTGACCTCGACTCTTAAGCACTGGACTTTCCAGGAGAAACAACTTTTAAGTTTGCATGCTGGAGAACTGTAGCAGTCTCAAAGCCCAACAATACAAGCTTTATAGTAGCAGTTTCAATCAATGCTTTCAAGTTTCACCCCATCAGTCTCCTAATCATACTGCCATGTAATTGAAAAATACAGTTGGGCAACAGTCCCTGGGCTGAAAGGGACAACAGCTCCTAGAATGCAATTCTGCTTTGCTACAGGACGTAGTATATAGATGAGGTCCTGCCAATTTGGTTGCCCACACTTCTACTGATTACCTGCATACATCTCGAACAATGCACCCAACAATGTACAAGCTGTATCCCAAACTCAGCACGTAAAGCATTATCCTCCCACGCCAGTTCATTACTGGCCCTGAACAAAGACCATGGCCTTCACAGCTCAGACACCACAATAAGAGTACACTTAATTCACCTCAATGCAAGCTCACTTGGTAAGGAACTGCTAGAGAAAGTGGAGTTTTTTATTTTTCACTGAAGAGACTAAACCAGAAGTTTATCTCAACATTCTTAGAAGCCACCTTTGCAGTGTTGAGTTTTAAGCACATGAGCTTGTTTTTTGCAAGGCTTGAGTAACAGCTTAAAATATCAGCAGCAGTCTGGTATTTACATAATATATGTAGTTGTAAGTCACCCTAGTAGACAGAATCATTAGAATTTAAAAGGCCATAATATTTAATTAGGGAAGAGGATTTTTTTAAGGTCCTCCAAATAAAGGTGTAAATACAGTAAACTCCCACATATCTAACCGACTGCTTTTTCATATTTCTATTTAAAAACTCATTTTTTTTTATGTAGGATGGTATGAAGCCCAATTCCAACAGCCTGCAGAACTTAGTGGGGGTGGGAAAACTGGTCCAAATACATACGTCTGAATCAAGTTTTCTTCTTTGGCGATCTTCAGCTTCAACATCCACGCTTCCATTTATTATCTGCGTACATTTGGGACAAAGCTTCCAACCAGGTACAAACTGTCTTCCAAACTTCGCACTTAGAAAAGCTGCATCATCTAAGTCAATTGCTCGTAATTTTTTCTTTGATAGCTTTCTGTGTATGTTAAAAGGATCACAACATGATTTTTGTAAGTCTTCAAATCTTTCAATGTAAATTTTTGCATGGTGGAAGCAGATTGTATTGTTCTCTGAAAGGGTTATTCCAGTCCTAAGCTGAAGTAACAGTAGATCAGACGAAGACAGATCTTGCTTAGTCTTGAAGCCAGTGTGGCGGGTATAATAGGTCTTATGGCATTCATTGGTAGCTTGAAGCTGAACTCCAACTGAACAAGGATCCATTTATTTTATCAGAACAACTGATTTCACCTAAAATGAATTCTTTGAAGTCTTTAGTAGTTTCTATGAAGATCACCCTAGAGAAGGCATTAAAATCAATCAGATTTGTGCTGCAAACCTTTAACTGTAAGCTTGACGCACTAGGTTTAAGTAATTTTAAAAAAATGTGAAGAAATTACAGCCTTCTAGTCCTGGTAAGACCAAGAATACACTAAATTTAATTCTGGTATTAAACCATGCATCTTGTATTCCTTTTAGAGGCTTTTTTTTTTTCCCCCAGCTACAATAAGCATCAATTCAAAATGTTGAGTCACGTTACCTTCTTAAAAGTGATCTTTTACGAAGGTAAAAGGTAAAAGAGGAAGGTACGAAATGGATGAATTGTTGCCTGCTCTGGTCACCAGTTTCCTGCCCCTCCCCCCTCTGCCTTGGCACAATCCCTGCTAGTCAAGACCAGTAATGAAGATGGCCCACAAGAAGAGACTGCTGATGGCTAAACAATTCACCCATCCTGCTTCCAAGTAAGTTTCTAGGAAAAAAAGCTTCTGAAGGTAGGCTGCACATGCTCTCTGATGTTGGTTAGAAATTCACATCCAACAGTGCCTTCCCGTGTGTGTTCTTCCCACATATCCCAGGTGCAAGTCAACCCACTCAGAACCAACGTAAGCCTTTTCAAGAAACAGCTTGGGGTGTACACAAAGGTTGGTTCTAGGTGTGTGCAGTTGTTGCAGTCACGTGGCCTTTGCATGCAGCTCTCTCCAACAGAGTGCCCTGTCTGTTTGATGTAAATATTGGGTCATTATTTGAAGTTGAATTAAACACTAATTCAATTACCAATTACAAAGCCAACTACTGCAGTGGTCTCACACCCATGCCAAAGTTTGTAGCAAATCCAGTGCTGGCCCTAACACATCAGA
This sequence comes from Falco rusticolus, assembly GCF_015220075.1. Taxonomy (NCBI): domain Eukaryota; kingdom Metazoa; phylum Chordata; class Aves; order Falconiformes; family Falconidae; genus Falco; species Falco rusticolus. The sequence continues at coordinate 13,093,364 of NC_051196.1, forward strand.
GCCTGAGCCCATCTTGCACAATATTCTATTGCAACATTAAGGACAAATTTCTACCAAAATAATTCACTTGATTTTAAAACCTCTGAGAACCGTAATTACAGTGAATGCAGCCTAACTGGGATGTTAACGTTTACCTAGACACTACTCCATGAAGACAAAAATTAGAGAAATTAGAAAGCAGTGTGCTGGTTTTGGCTGGGGTAGAGTTGTATTCCTTAAATTGTAGTTTATATGGGGCTATGTATTGGATTTGCACTGAAAACAGTGTTGATAATTACTGATCAGCAGTGCCTACACAGACTCATGGCCCTTTCTGCTCCTTGCTCCACCACACCAGCCAGCAGGCTGGGGGTGCACAAGAAGTTGGGAGAGGACACAGCCAGGACAGCTGAGCCCCAATGACCAAAGGGATATTCCATACCATATGGTGTCCTGCTCAGCAATAAAACTGGGGTGGGGGTGCAGTGGGCGGGCTCAGGGAACAGCTGGGTGTTGGTTGGTGGTGAGCAATTGTTTTCATTTGCATTATTTGTTTTTCTTGGGTTTTATTTTCCTCTGCTTTTTTCCCCCCTTCTTTTCTTTTCCTTTTTTTTTAAAATTATTTTATATTAAACAGGTTTTATCTTAACCCACAAGTTTTTCTCACTTTTACCCTTCCAACCCTCCCTCCCATCCCACTGGAGGGGAGTGAGCAAGTGGCTGTGTGGTGCTCAGTTGCTACCTGGGGTTAAACCATGACACATAGTTACTTGTTCTAACCACTGAACAGGGCAATATGGCTTTTTAATCATTAGAAGGATCAGGCAATTGTATAATGGAAAAAGTCTGGGATGCTACTTTCAATAAAATAAAAGCAAACAGCATCACACAACCTACAGACATGAAATGTGTAAGTGTATCCAATACAGAGAAATATGAACACAGCAGTTTAAAAGTTTAACAGAACAATGAGAAGTTAATAGACTTTTTGAAATTACCCTGAAAAGCAACTGCCTGGAGCATTTTTGCAGCAGAAATCCTCTTGATTGTAATACTTTTCTGAGACAGAGGGGTATATCTGAAGGAGTTACACAACACATTTCCATATATTAAACTGTATGCACAGTAATTTGAAGGTCTTTCATAGGACATGCTATTGTCTAGTGATTTAACTGATCCAAACATAAACGATATGCTGGGATGTACTGAGGCCAGTAAACTTGTTGTAAAGCATAATTTTATATCTGACAGAACTGAGTATAACTGAATAATTATTTTAAAATGTTTTTTCTCAGGCTATCATTAAGCATGCTCCAGCTTTCACATTTAAATTAAAGCAAGAATAATAGAGGCACACAGTCCTGAATGTAGAAGCCTAACATTATAAACACCTGAGTATGCCAAAAAGGGTGTGTCTTTCATTCTGAAAATAAAGCAAACTTGGTTCTGCATTTTGCAAGTTATCTGAAAATACAGACTTAACTATTCTAATACTTACCACTGACTTCTCAGGTGAAAAACTAAATCCTGTATTTTAAAGACTAGAACTAGTCCAGTCTTAAATTGCTAGACTATCTGAACCCTTCTTCACTGAAATTTCTGTATTCTAAGTTAGCTAAGGCATCTCCTGAAGTTTTGACCCTGCATAGCTATTCAGATCTGCACTGAAATCAACAAATAAAGAATAAAGTGTAGGTGCCAATGAAGTTTTAAAAATTCTTTTTCTCAGTGCCTGCTGAGCACCGAGAATGTGAAGTTTTACTATATAAAAGTTTCAGTGTCTTTGCCTATTTACGTACTTTTACTGCGGTACTGACTCTGAATGATTTTTTTTTAAACCCCATCTGTCAAACTTTAGCATCTTAGGGAATCACCTATATTCAGAATCTTTTTTTCCATTAGATGCACAGTTTGTCTTTCAAACTAAGGTAACTGGAACTGTGTACGATAAAAGGTCAGTGCAGCTGAGCTAACATTTTAGCAGCAACTTCGCTAATACCAAATAATTCTATTCAAGTTCGTCTGTTATAAGCTATGCACCAAGCTTGCTTCAAATGCTAATGTGTACTTTTGACTGATTCCTGCCCTAGAAGGTGGGAGCTGTGTGTGTGGATGAGGAAGGATACTAGGTTAATATTAAGTGATCTGAATTTTCAAAATTTGCAGATGTATTAGAAGTCAGAACTCTGGTAAGATGTTCTAATTGAAAAAAACTTGTTTTCTGTAAAACAGAAAATAATTACAACAATGTTTACTTTGGCAGGCATCCATTTTGACAGTTGACTACGCTACCTGAAATACCACTAAACAGAGGGAAAGCACACCAAGTGTATCACCATGGCTTGTTCAAATGATAGTGTGCTGGTGATGTTAAGTTACATATCTCATCAACTTGATTTGTGAGAATTCTTGGTAGCAGCTTCAGATGCTTTTCTTCCCTCTTCCCCTTGGGAGGAGTACACAGCTTTTTGTCTTTGAATTCTCTTTTGATGGAAACAGGAGAACACTTCAACAACCAGATACTAAAATGAAGGCTTTCATTGGCACCTGTGGAATCATTAATAGTGTTTGCCACACCAAACACAAAGCAGAAGACAGTGATGAGGATCAGCACAGTGAAGTGCTTGTGCACAACAGGCCTGCTGTACTAGCAGAGATTCAGCAAGGGTTTTTAGCTTCTTGCTGCCAGTAGAAACAAAGGATGGAGGAGAGTACAGTTTAGACCAGCAGCTCTGGGTTATGAGAAGCAGACGGGAAAGAACAGTCCAAAAATCGCAGATGCGGCCCCACGTCAGAGTGTGTTAACCTGGCCGTTCAGCAGTTGCACGGCCTGGTGTGCTAGCCCCTCACACCCGTACGGTGACCGCCCCAGCCAGGCCCGCACGCCCAGCACCCGCGGTACTCCAGCGCAAAGCCCGGCTGCTCGCTTGCTTTCGCGGAGGGCCGCACGCCCAGCACCCGCGGTACTCCAGCGCAAAGCCCAGCTGCTCGCTTGCTTTCGCGGAGGGCAGCAACCCCCCTGGCGGCCCGGCGGGGCGGGAGGCGAGGAGCGGGCCCACCCGGCCAGGGCGGGCCTCTGTAGCCCGAGGGCGGCCTAGGCCGCGGTGCCGCCCGTCATCTCGCACCGCCCCTCCCGCTGCCGGCCGCGCCCCCGCGCCCCTTCGGGCGGCAGGAGGCTGCCCCCGGTACCTTGCCGTGGATTTTCTTCCGCCGTAGCGCCGGGACGCCGGTACCCGGCTTCCACGTCGCCCCAGCCACAGGAGCGCTGCCCGTGGCGGCCATGAACCGCCCCGCCGCCAGTTTACCACAGAGCGCCGGAACCGCCGAGCCGGCCGGAGCGGCACTTCCGGCAGGAGATGGGAGGGAGGGGCGGGGCTGCGGCGGTCATGAGCGCGGGCTCGTGCGGGAGGTGCCGCGCGCTCCCCGCCTCCCGCTTCCCACGCCCCCATGAGGCGACCGTGAGGCGGCCCCCATCCCTCGTGGGGGCGGCCCGCGGCAGCCGTGGGCTGGGTTAGGCATAGCCGGGCGATGGGGGCTCAGCCGCAGCATCGTGGCCCCTCGGAGTGCGGCAGCTTGGCCGGGGTCGCGGCTGGGAGATGGGGAGAGGCGGGCAGCCGTCCTCTGAGTGGTGCTGACAAGCGGTGGTCGGGGTGGAGGGCCCGGGGCTGTGTGGCTTGTGGCTGGGGGCCCGGGTGGCGCCGGGCGGGTGGAACGTGCTGGAGCTGGAGACAGCGCTGGGAACGGGGTCGGCTCCGCGGCCGGGTGGGAACGGTGGGAGCCCTTCTCCTCCCCCGACGAGAGTCAGTGAAACAAAGAGTAACAGGAATTACTCGCTTTAAAATAAAAAAAAAAAAAAGGGGGGGGGGGGGGAGGCGAGGGGCGAAATGGAATTATCTGTAGTGAAAAACAAGAATTTTGGAAAACAAGATGTTAAGTCCTTGCAAACAGTCCACAAGACGCGGCCTTGGGAGGCGGAACAACCACCGTAAATATGTCTAGCTGGGGCACCACAAGATAAACTCGAGGAGAAGCAAATTACTCATGAGACCAAACAGAAAATTACTGGAACTATGTGCGAACGATCCCAATTAGCATGCTAACAGATTCCCCTGGAGCAATGGTAGCCACCTACCAACAAAGCCCATTCCCCGCAGAACATGCACGGTGACAACAGCACGCTGCAAGCCTCGTAAGCACCCGTGAGAAATAAGTGTGAATAAACGTAAACAATTGTTCAGAGCGTGTGAAATGTTGCCCCAGGTGTTAAGAGACGTGCTAGCCTTGCGCATTTAGCGCCTAGCACCCATCTCGGCTCAGGTACCTCGTCCCCCCGCCAGCACCACCAGCGCCTGTGGATACTTAATGAGGCTAATTGAAATAGGAAAAGCTTTCCGTGTTACCAGATTAGGCCAATTTCAGGGCGTCAATAATTATATATCCCGGCCTCCACCCCCACCCCCCCCTCCAGTCCCGAAATCAGTGCTACTGACGCTGTTACTTATTTAAAATAAAACAAAAAACTTGAAAATCTATTGCTTCGTTTAGGACACCACCCACCCCCACCACCCCCAGTTTCTTGGTCACTGGAATATTTCTCAAAAGTGTGTCATTTTAGTTTTTGGGTTTTGTTTTTCAGTTCTGCAATGTTTTCAGGACAGTAGATCCATCCATGGAGGAGGTATGAAAGTTTGAGTACTTTTTTCTTGGCTACGTAGTGATACCATCCCCTACTTATTCTTCGAGGTTTTGGAACAGTAGCAATAATAAATAGAACACAGGTGTCATAACAAGTACCTTAAATTTATAACACCGATTTAAAATTGTAATGATGTTAGTGGTACCTAAAAGTAAGCTTAAATTACTACTTAATGCCTATACAAAATTTTTGCTGCTTTATCTATTTCTGTTTAGAATTTTAGAGCTTAGAAGGAAGAAGTGCTGGATGAGAGTATTTTTCTGCTGTTTCAGTCAGGTTGCTCTCTTTCCAGACTGGATTCAACACAGAATTTTTTAGAGGATGTGACTGTGCTTTCCAGACCTCTTTCCAGACCTCTTCAAAGGCAGGATAGCCTTTTGAAAACGTTGCCCTTCTCACAAATGAGATGTGACACACAGGCTTGTTAAGTGCTGGGCAGCTCTACATGTGTTGTTCCTGTCCTGCGTGGTAACTGCATACTGCCGAGTTATGACACAATGAGACAGAAAGGATATGTGAGCATCTGCTATGGGTTTCTGACCCTCCAGCCTATTGCCCATAGTACATAACATTAGCAAGAAATTAAGGCCACCCAGTTAGTGGTGCTGGAGGCTGAGCTAGGGTAGTTAGTGCAATAGAAGGCAGTCTTGATTCACCATAGATATTTGTATGTAGATCTAGGTGGTTAAAGTTGAGATTCAAACAGCTTTTGGTCCTGGTTTCATTGGAAGTGTTTTGTAAGCTGAAATGTCAGAATCTTGGATTTGGCAAATACTAGCCAAGCAGAAAAGAAACTGAATTTGCCTTAAAGGTCTTGAAATATGTAGCCAACTTAGGCTAAAAAAGTTAAAAATATACAACTTTCTTGAGGTCTGGCAGTATTTTTTTTATGGCTCTTCTATATTTTGCTGTTGGAAAAAATCTTAGCATAATGATGTATTGGTGCCACCTGGGCATAAATGTTAGAAATGGCACAAAAAATCCGAAGCAGCAAAGTCGGGGGTTTTCTCTTGCAGTTTGTTATTCACAGTAGTCTTTGTCAGTACTGGTAGCGATCAGCAAAAGAATACTTTCAGGTAGAAATACAATTTGGAAGTTGTCTGTATGCCATTAAAATGCAAGACTGTAAATCAGGCTGTCTTTTCATCTCACACTTTACAACAATGTTGAGGAACTGGTGGAGTAGTTGTCTGAAAATAATTAAAAGCCTGTAGAGATGAGAAATAATTTTATATTTGCTTCAGGAGATACCCAGGGTTCTGAAGCACAGGAATATAAAGCCTTAATTGTAAAGTGACAGTAACAGCATGTAGGCTGTGCCATTTTCTGTTTCTCCATCTGACTGTTAAAGAAAGCCATTATAAATTTCAGCTATCTTGCTCAAGTCATACATTGGCTTGGTGACAGAGAGACTGCAAAGCGCTATCATTCAGGGAGGTTTCAATAAGGCTTCTGCTGACTTGTACTACTTAGGATGAAATGTGCGGAATTAATGAAGGGGAATAATTCATGAGAGGAGATACTTGAGATACAGGTTGTGACATCAATTTGTATTAAATAAATATAGGAAGAGCAGTGAGGTGTGTGTAGTCACTTTTTCAGTGTTAGTGTCAATCTGTGAGGCTGATTGTATAGGGCTAGATACAGATTTCAGGTTATCTGAGTGTTAACATGTAACAAGTCTGCTATCCATGGATTTAGACCGGGTTTGGTTCATCACATTAGCTTTTATCTATGTAAATGGAATTGTGCCTTAATGAGGGAGAAGTTTGAGATTTAAAGTATTCTAGATATGGAAGATGAAATGTAACAGGATCTTGAGCTAGACTAGATGGGGTAAAAATATTCTCATATATTTTGGAAATACTAGGCTGGAGTTGAAATTTGTTTCTCTGCCAATGCAGGTTGACTCCTTATGCCATTTTAATACATAAGTGCATCTGAAAACTGTCAAAGCAAGTGTCACAAAGGAATGTGTATGTCAAGGCAATTTTTAATGGGTTTTATATTGAAGGGGAGTAGAAGTCATACTGTCCAAATCCAGTTTTGGTCTGCTTGCTAAGATTCAGTGACTAGTGTGCACCTCTCTTCACTCATGTTTAAAAATTGAATAAAGTAGTATTGACATTTATCATCACTTAAAAATTGCTGTGTCTTTCTATCACCCTGATTTTGCAGAATTTGAAGCAGTGACAGATTTGTTACTCACCTGCAAAAAACACTGCGAGAGACTGGAAGAGAGATGATATTGACACTGTATTCAGTACAATACTAATTCCAGGAAGCTCAGCTCCATTTCAAAGATAATAAAATGAATTTTTTTACAGGGGAGGACTACCTTATAAAGCAAAAAAAGTAAGTCTTTTATTGACTTTTCCTCCAGGAGCACTACCTGGCTTTTAAGTTTTTTTTGTAACTTGACCTATAATGTGAACAGCATTGTTTTAAGAGCTTATAGCTTACCCACAGAAAACTTCCCGAAATTCATTTATCTACATAATATCCAGGTAGACTGGCCTAGAAACCAGCAAAATACTGGTAAGGGTCAGAGATTTGATTTAATTTCTTCTTCAATCTAAGAAAGTTTGAGGATGCTGTTAAATTGTTTTTCATTAAAGTGAAACAGATTAACTACTCTACTAGCACAGAACCTTTTGTACAGCATGAAGTGACTCTTTAAAACTTCAGTGTTAAACGAAAATAAAATTTGAATATTATAATATTTGGTAAAGATAAAAAGAATCCAATTTAGGTTATATATTTTTGTTACAACCAGAGGTCCCATTTCTTCAAAGTTTTTAGGCAAACATCTCTGTCTAGCTCCTAGCAAATGTGCTAGAACACTAAGTAGGCATAGATGTTTTCTGCTTTGAGCTTGTCTGTGATTTTCTTATGAAGTATTTTCATGTGCTCTTTCAAAAACATAAAGTCAGAGGTTAAAGAGGGTGATTATAGAGGGAAAGAGGAAGAAAAAAGCTTACAGTTTTGGTAGGGAGCATTTAGACATAAATGGAAAAAAGAAAACCTTTACTATCAAGGAGTACCCTAGTAAATTCAATGTGAAGGGAAAAAATTCTATGTGAGATACAGTTCAGAACCTTTGAATATGTGCAAGAAGTAGGAGGACTCGAGGCAGGAAAGGGGCTGTATCAGTGGAAAGGGTTACTGTGAATTACTAGGCTCTTGATAATAAAAATTAAAAATTTGATGGGAGAAAGCAGGTGACAAATTAAGTCCTGGAATGTGTTTGGAAGCTGCCACTCTTTTTACAGCTTGTATAATCCCTTATGCTATGGGGATCCCCAGCTCAGGTGACTTCTGTCTTTTGTAACTGGACATTACAGTCTGGGAGTAAGTGTTAGCCTGTTTAAATATTGCCTGCGGGACAAAAACATTAGTTTGTGGAAGGGTGAAAGGAAAGAACCTTGAAGGATTTATTGTGTTGCCATTAAATTTATGTTGTCCAACTGTCGTTTTTTTTTCATTTGTGTTGCCATTTGTTAAGTTGTCCTGGCTTTACCCTTTACAGGGGTCTACAGTTTCATTTGAAGACACCTAAATAAATACATTTTATTACAAAGTGTAAGGGCCGATTTAATGTTTTGCCCAAACTCAAATACAAACATAAAGACGTTCACTAACCTTAAATGGAGTTGTGAACAAGTAGCCCACATGAGTATTTTCCTTGTAAAATGTGATGTCAAGTGCTGCATTTTATCTGAGTCATGAACTAATGTCTTGTCAACAAGACTGTCTCTTTTACACCGTATCTTCAAGTTACCAAAATTCTGAATATCACCGTAAAACTAGGTTTAAAAAAAATATGGTTAAAAGTACCTTGGGATATTTTCTAACGTGATAACTTTTATTTTGTGGGATATGGTTATAATAACATGTATATGCTGGTTTAAATAACTTCCTGGGCTGGTTGTGATTTGTTTTTATTTTAATTTGACAATATGATAAAGATTATGGATTATTTTCAAAATTTGCATTTAAATTTTGACTCAAGTGATGAGTATTTGGATTCATATCATGCTGCATTTTTTTAGTAAATAGAAATAATAGAAATTCTGTCAGGCTGAAAAAATCCCCTCAGTGCTTTGATTCTCACTGTGTCACAATGAGAATCATCTGCTTTACTGGCATTGGACTTTGGGATGCCTCTTTGGGAATGTTTTGCCCTTTCCAGGCTGATTTCTTGAAGTCTTTATAAATTTATTGCCTGGAACATTCTGTCTGTCTGCTCAGTGAGGATTTTTTTGTGTGTGTGTGTGTGTTTTGAGCAGGATTTTGGCTGCTACTTCCAATCTGCTGCTCTTGTTTGAGTGACTTCACAGATGATGTAGCATCACCCTGTTGCTATACTGTGTTCTTTGCTTCAGGGCTGAAGAGAACGTGCTTAGAAACATGGATGTCTGCTGTTCTTTGGAATTGGTGCAGTGTCTCTCTGCCAGGTTTGTATCTCTTTAGAAAGCCTCAATAGACAGCATTTTGTTCTAACATTTGTCTCTCATGATGCTGATTTGGGGGAGTTTTCTTTACCCATCTGTAAAGGTATTGAATTTATTTCCAATTTAGCAAGCAGGGACATTAGTTTTTACTGTTATTAAGAACAATCTCTTTCAGCCTCTTTCTAGTGTCTTAGAAAGCAACTAATATTTGCACAGGCCTAAGACCAGTTAATGCTTACTCACTGGTAACAGGTCAGGGTGTTCAAGGAATTTAGGATTTGTCCTTTGCTAAGAAAAATGTCCTCTCCATGCTTGGCTTAATGGAAAATGAAGGTGGTTAATCTGACAGTTGGCAAATCAAATGGGGAAAACTGATGGTTTTGCATTAGTGTATGCTCAACCATTTGTCTATTTATATGTTACTTTTCCCAATGCACTCTTATATCCAGCACAGATAATGGATATGTGTCTGTGAATGGGCATTATGTTGGAACGAAAGTGTGGGTTTATAGGTCATACATCATTCTAGGAAGCCTTGCATGATTGTTTCCTATTAAATAATAGGGCTTGATTTGTGGTTATTCTGCATTTCTTTTATGCTGTCTGCCACAGAGAACAAGCTCTAAGGCTGTCTTAATTAAACACCAAAGTTGAGAAGAAATGGACAGATCAGCATTCAGGTCTGGGAGTGCTGGTTGTATAGCTGCCACCAGCTATTGACAAGGACTGTAGTTAAGTCCTAGCTCTGGAAAACCTATCCAGCAAAATTAGCTAGGAGTGCTTATTAGTCATATCCTGGAAACTCTTGTGTATGATAGTATCTGCAAATGGAGAAATTTTCCTGTGATTTTTTTATCATAGATTATTACAGAGTAAATCCTCAAAAAACACAATAAAATATGTTCAACATAAGACCACTTTGTTTAGAGTGTCAAAGCCACACCACTACTATTACTTGTTATGCTGAAACAAACCAACTCATGAGTCATTCAATCTACAGTTTATCAAGAGTGTTGTACAGTAGTTTATAAGTTACAGCAACAGTTTTCTTTATAACGTTTGTTGAATCTAAGTAACATACTTAAAAAAGAACACCTCAGCTTCCTGAAGTAATTAATATGAGTTAATACCAGCAGCTGTATTGACAAAAGAAAGCTATTACCAAACTGAAAAGGTGTAAATATGCTAAAGATGACCTAGAAAAAGTTTCTTAGCTTTGACAGTAATTGTAAGTTTTTATTTTTCAAATTAGAAATTTTCATCTTATGTGCTTATTGAAACCTGGAGAACAAGAAAGATGGTGATACCATCAACATGCAGTTAAAATTTCTTTATGGAGGGAGGAAGGAATGGCATTATATACTTCATTGAGACTTCTTGTTTCTCTAGGTTTTTTAGTGTCATTCTAATGCCAACATTGTAGCTGAGAGGAAGAGGAAGGTCCTGGCCATTGTGGCCTCTAAGTGACTCACCATGTACCTACAAAGCACCGAAGGAAGGTTCTAGTTGTGTATCTAACCCCTGGTTCCTGGGATCAGCTGGAGTCTGCTTTAGGTCCATGGTGCAGGCTCAATAGTGAGTTCCTTTGAGTTCCAGGGTCTGGTTTTTTTTCACTGTATCTGACACTTTCTAGAATATCCTCAAATGGCTTGTTAAGGCAGCTTATACCATGAGCTGGGTTTACTTCTTCCTGTCTTAATGTTGTTCTCTTTTCATTGCCAACTTCAAGTGCTCTTTTTAAGTTCTTCCTTGGCTAAGTTGCGTACTACCTTCACAATAATGGCCTGCTATCATTTTATCTATAAAGGTTTTCTCCTGTCTTGGGGGTAGTCTAGCATGTAAGTCTGCTGGTTGATTTCTGACAAAATTCTGCTTTTCCACAGTAATATTTCTGATATAAGCATTCCTTGTCTTCTGAGAAGTCCTTGTTGTTATCATCTCACAAAGATTTTGTTTCTTGTGTCAGTAACATGAATTTACTGTGCTTTATAAACACACTTATTGTGGAAAAATAAATTACCGTTTAAATCAATTTATGTTTGGAGAGTCCACAGTTTTCCTGGACTTTAATAATTAGTAAATTTTTCAGGACTTTTTCTTCAATTTCTTACTTTAAAACAGCTTCATGCCATTCTCAGACAATTGAATTGCTTTGTAAATTCTTGTTTGTTCATGTTTTGATTGTTAGTACTGACTTTTATATTGTTAGTGTACTGCGTTAATGCTCTATTTACATAGGATCATCACTGCTTCTGTATTTTACCTCTTCTAGTCAGCATCAAGATATTTATCTCTTCTTTTTGATGGTAGAGACTTCTTTTAAATTCACAGAAATGTTTTGTAGTTACTGAGCCATGCAGCCTCCTCCAAATCTGGTTATTTTAATAAGTACCATGTGCTTTTGCATAGTTGATAAAAACATACTCAGTGGTGACTGAAATCCTAGGGAAATAATGATTTCATGATGTCATGGGGTTAATTCTGCTGCTGAAATTTGCTTCATGCAATCCTGAAGTACAAAGAACAGTTCTGATATTGGGAGTAATACCATCATATCATAACTCCGGATTCTCATTCTTCAGCATGAACAAAAAGATTCCCTTTATCTGCTTGTCCAGCTCGTATGTAGTCAGCTATACATCATTACAGGTTTCCCATTGTGAAACAATTGCTAATTGCTTTGGAAAAATCTCCTGGTACTTTCCCAGGTTTTATTTTCAAAGGAGCGGGTGCCTTTTTCTTTTGTGTAGTTAATAGTTGACTCTTATTTTCATTTCTCATGTATGGCATTTAAATAGTTCTGATGAGGCAAATATTTCGCTAATCTTTTACTTGTTAATTGCATCTTTACTGTTTGAGCAGAACTGCCATGCTGTCAGAGTGCCACCACAGAATCAGATCTTTGTTGAACATTTGCTCTCAAATGATACTTCAGAATTTTTTTGTCATGGGCTATTGGTGCAGGGCATTCATTTCTCCAAGACCTCTGACGAGTAGAGCTAAAAAAAGGGCAAAAGCTGATCAATTATCTTAAAACTTTGGTAAGCAAGATACTTTCCCCTTTCCCAGCTTTTATGGCCTCCTTTTTGTGTCCATGATAAACTGATTACCTGAATACTGAAGTTCACACTGTGCAGATAATAGAGGGTCTCATCTTCACCACAGGCCAAGAACATTCTCCAGTGTGCTCGATGTGGTCTCTGGTTGTCCAGACTGAGTGACCTGCTGGAATGTGTGACAGCTCTTACCGTGTTTGGGTTTGTTTGAAAGAATGGGATGATGGCCAGCTATTCATTCAGAATTTAGAGGCTGGGATGTGCTTGCAGAGCTGATGGCTGCGCTTAAAGAAATGTGGACAGGACTGAATTACATACATTAATTTTAGTTAGAAAATACTCATAATTGTGTAGTGACACTAACTGAAGTATGCTAATGAAAAGACTTCTCAGGCTTATGAAGGGGGGAGTTAAAAGGCTGATATTTCAGACATTTGAAATGAGTATTCTCAGTTCTGTACATGTTTTCCTTACTTTATTTTGTTTTGTTTTCCTGTCTTTATTATCCTCCAGCTATAGGAGACAAACTTTTGGGCCATTTGTCATCCTGAATTCATGTCACTTTAAGTATATAAACATACCACTGGAACATTTTCTTATTTATTCACTTCAGTGGACTGTGACAAAAATCTGATTTTCCTTTTGTGTAATTTCCTTTTCTGTAATCTCTATGTTTATGGTGTTTCATATTACTTTCTTTTCCTTTATTTTGAAGCCTATGCATATTATTTTCATACAGCCTCTTTACAGTGCTGAACTGTAATGAATGGAGGAATCTCAGAAGCCTCTGTGACTCTTACTCTAAATAAGCATGCATTTGCTTACTTTCTAATGCTTTCTATGGATTTTGAAATACTAGGAAGTCCTTGGAAAAGTCCTTAGCATGTCAAAAGTCCTTAGCTTTGTGTAAGTGTCCTATTGAAATTATAAGTCGTATGTACAAGTGTAGCTTAATTTTGGCAGCCAGGAGCCACATTTACGGACTGCAACTTATGTGTGTCAATTGCTGCATAAAAAAAAGAGCAAGCCCAAGAGGTTATTTGTTCTTCTATTGTTGCAAGCAAATGGATATTAGGAAACCTGTGGAGAAAATGGTTCAGTAAATAGGTTATGGGTGACATAGGCTGAAGAAATTTCTCCCTTGAAGGGTTACTTTGTATTGTTAATATTTTATAGCATCTTGGAAATTCTCTGCTGGCATTGGTACAACGTTGTGTATTGATGTGACTGGAGAGATGGTTTTGAGTCTGGATTTTAATCTGAGTCTTCTCAAAATGTAGAGAGGCTTGAAAAACCCTAGTGTGCATGCTCATCATATCAGATTAGTGGCTTCTCAAGTAAGGGACATGCAATGGGACCAGAGTTTTCTGTCGGGAGAATATCTTCTCATAAATTCATGTTTTGTGTATTTATCAGATGTCACTGAATGCAAGTGCCTTTTCTTTTAGTAGCCACAAACTCTTTGGAGTGGTATAACACAGTGAAGTACAAGAAGTGTCTGCTTTGTTCTGTGTTTCTTCCCATGAGGTAACTTGTACTCCACACAGTGTACATTCTTTTGGTGGCTTTTTGCTGAATGAGAGGGAAGCTAATTTTGTGAAGTGAAATATGGTCACTGTGTACTGTGCTTGTATCAAGATGAATATTCTTGAGTTAGGTCAGGCTTGTATTTAACGGTTTGTTTTCAGTGTAGTTTTTGTGTCTTAGCACTGATTTATATTTTTACTTTTCAATAGTTGAAAACATCAGAAAATAATGCCAAACATATAAAAAAAGTAGATGAAAAATTTTGTATTTGTGTGGGAATAGGTTATTTATGCCACCAGGTAGGATGGATATTAATTATTTTTGCTTCTCTTTACTCTCCAGATGCACCATGACTAACAGAAAAGAAGTAATGTGCTGTATTACAGTCATTTGCATAGAAAAACTGTATATACTATCCAGTCCTTTTCATCCTCTTGTCTCCCCAACCAGCAAATGATGTCTGAACCATCTTTTTTTAAGCAGAATCTCAAGCAGGCTGATGCCTGGACAGTGCAACCCTGTGGGAAAATTTTGTGAGCTTTACAAATTGTTTAGCTCTGAGAAGCTAAAGCAGAACTTAGAGCAGAAAAAAATTATGCCAGAACTTAGTAAGATGAACAGAAGGGGAAAAGGTAATGGAGGAAAACACAAAATGAAAGACTAAGCTGAACTGGGTCTGAATAAATGGAGAAACATTGAGGACTGACTGAGAACCTAAGTTTTATATGAACTGAAAATGCAAGATAGTAAGACTCAAGGTTTGGGGAGGAAAGGATGGAAAGAGAAAGATGTGAACAGTAAAAAAGGCAGAGGCAAAATAAATGGTGGTAATGCGAGAGACCAGAGCTTTGAAATTAGTGCAATTTTTCCCCCCTCTGGTTAATTTCACTAGATAAAATTATAATGTATGGGAAATCTGGCTTTTGTTCTTCTGGCAGTCAATGTACACTGGTTTCTTGAAACAGGGAAAATAGCATGAAAGTAAGGTGTTTTAACTTCAGGAAGCAAGTGTGAGAAAATCCATTACAATTACTAATTTCCCTTTAGTTTTGTAAAGTATCAGTCATTTGTGGAGTAGGTGGTGCAGAATATTCCCTTGTTTACCAACTGTGCACTTTGTTTTTGCACAATTTTATGATCACTAACAGCCCAACATATAGGCATGTAAGGATTAAAACGTTAGATAAGACCAATGATTGTACCAAACTCAATAAATGCTCTTCTTGTTTTGTCAATTACTGCTTCAAGAAAACAGAAGGCAGCACGTGGAAAACAGTTTGGCCATAACTAGCTTATAGAGACTGGGTTAAGGATAAGCTTACCAACTCTAGTTTGGCTCGCATACTGAAGTAAGCAAGTTTAAATTGTCATGTAAGAATAATGCAAGCCCAGAACTGGGGCAAGGGGGAGGGAATCACACTGTTGTTGTGTTAGAGAAAACAGAGGATGAGGCTGTGGCCTTTATTGAGCTTGCCACAGTACTTTGCGAAATTTGCAAATGAAGTTATATAATACCTTATTCATATTGAAATTTTACAAAATCATAAGCTAAGAAATTAAAAATCAAGTCTTAATCCACTCAGTTTTTACCCAGAAGTCAACATGTTGGCTATGACACAAATTAGGATGAGAAGACTCAAGAAGACCGTATGTGCTAATAAAACATGGTAATCCAAAGAGAAGAGAAAATTTTCTGACTGTTCTGCAACTGTTTGTTGTACTAACAGCCTACAGCTCAAATGGTTTCAAAATGTTGTGTAAATCCTACTTTTCAACAACAGTCTGTTTGCCCTTTAGTGGAATGCAGTGGGTTTTTGTAGCAGTGAAAAGCAGTTGTTGGCGGCAGCAGCTAGTATAGAAAAATAATTTCTCCACTTGCAGGGATCTTTGATAGAAACTGTATTTATTTACACTGAATTATGGTTCATTATGCCAAGCTTTTTTTTTCCCCCTCTTCCGGTCTTTGGAAGTGTCACTGAAGTTCATGAAGGGAGGGGGCCAAGAATACAAGGGAAGCCAACTCAAACATTCTTGAGATACATTATACAAGGCCCATTGTAGGGATGAAAATGACAGAAGCACCAAGCTGACTTTTTGCTGGTAGGCTTTGTCCTTAATGAACGTATTAGACGTGTCTCAGCAGTCACATGTTGATGTTCCATCAGTGTAAGGTGTTACTTGGTGGTTTCCCAGAGCAACATGCTTAGTCTTGGCTATAAGCTGATACATGACCACAATTACCTCTGCTGTGCATGTCTGACAGATCTTTTTCCATTCAGTTCTTGTCAGTGGTACTCTGAAATTCCATGTGGTGACACATTGCAAAACCAAAGCATGAGCAGTTACTTATGTAGTAGATTTCTGATTTGAAGTTGAATGTTTAATTTTATACAAGGTGATGCTAGATTTTTAAGTTGAGTATGTTTAAAATTTGAGAAACATTATTCAACATCATCAGACAATTCTGACTATTGTTGCACTTCAGATATACAGATAAATTAATTGTGACTACTATAGTCTTTATGAATTAAGTGTATTTCCGTGTTCTGTAGTAAAAAAAGACAAACAGAAATCACGGAGTTAAATGGGGCTGAAGAAAGAAGAATCGGGTTAAAATTGTGAGTTAAAAGTCTGTTACATATATGCAGCAATCAAAGCAGCTAGGGGTGGATATGTATTCAATAGACAAATTAGTTTATTTCTAAATTCTGAGAAACCCAAGAAAAGCCTAAAGAGGGTTATTAGAATGAATCTGCAATCAAATATTCATTTCAAATTACTAAACTGGATGGGTGGGGTTTTCAAATACCAGGAATCAGACAATTTGGATTGGCCTGCAATACTTAGACAAGATTTACCAGTCTTACCCACTAATTATGTGTTGCATAGCCATGTAATTAATAACACTTTCCATTATGTTCCCTGTCACTCATTTGAACGTCAAGTGCAGAAGAGAGATAATATCCTTTAATTTATGTTGTTAAAGGGAAGGAAATGTCAGCACATCATCTTGTTTTGCTCGAATGTAATAATGTGGAGCCAATTCTCTTACTTTTCTTCTGTTACAGTTATTTACAGTTATTGTAAAAAGGTTTCAAGGAGGGTGGAAGCACCTGCCTGCTTTCTGAAGTGTTAACGTTGGTTGCCACTGGAAAAAAGGACTCCTACAAGTATTAGGAGTGTCCTTTTAATGAATAGACAGTTTGCATTTGACAGTGATTTTTTTATTGCCTTTCACAGTATAAATAGGCTCATAGAGTCAAAACTATAAATTTAGAAGGGATCTTTAGGGTCTTTCAATTTTATTTTCTGTATTTATTTAAAAATTAGCAAAATAATTCCTGGATCAAACACAGAACTTCTTGTTAAGCTGTAACATGTATGTTATAAATGTAGTATGAGATTATAATGTGTCAGGCTATATTTCTGCTAGCTGTAGTCCTTGCCTGTCTGTATATAGAATGTGTCTTTTGTCACTTCATTACTTCTGAAAAAATTGCATATTCTTCAGTGTAATCAAAATTAGATTTACTTACAACTTTCTTTAGAGCCAATGAAATTTTAGCATGTATCCTTAAAGCCTCTGTAAAGTGGATTTATTCATTTTACAAAGGTATGTGTTAATCATATGTATTAAACTAGAGTGAGCAACCATTGCTCCTCTTGGTTCCTGATTCAGTTTTTAGCACAAATTCATGTTTTATTCTAAGACTGTTGTCAAGTCATTGCAATCTGTTAGGTCTGGCGGCAGGGACTTGTGCTTCTTGGAGAATGAGGATCTGAGTTCTTTCTGATCCATGACTGCATGCTGAGATAGCACAGACAACAATTTTTATTTACAGGAAGGGTTCACCTATGCATGTTAGTTAAAATAAGGGATGTTATTGTCCCATCTTTCCTGGGGCAACAGGCTGTTGACTCATTGATCCATAATTTATGCAACAATATCTTTTCTTTCACTATGGTGGCAACATCAACTGTATGATGAAGCAGAAAGGAAAAAAATGGTTTGGGAAGGAAAAATTCTCTGTGACAAGCAGCATGTATAATTTCAAAGCTAATAAGTAATATCAGCGCATTTACTTTTCATCTTTAGAGGTACTTTCAGTCACAATGTTGTGCCATTATGAAAATCACCTGTTCTTTTAAATATAACAGTATTCTGGGCAGTAGTTGTATTAGTAGTGTAATGCAAACAAAGCAAAATTCCTAGTCAGGAGTCTACATCTAAAATATCAGGGTTTTTTCTGGTTGCCATTGCCCAAGATTAAAAGTTAAGAATCAAGGTATAGTGTCACAAGTAGAAATTTACAGTGTGTAAAACACTGAAGATTCAAGATCAGCCTTCTGTTGGGTATCTGTCTGTGGCACAGACAGTGAGAGTGTGTTTTTTGTCAAACATAAAAGGAAGTGCAGTAAATAGCAGACTGGGGCCAGATCTTATAAGTAGAAATATGTCATTTGTACGCTTTAATAATGTGTTGATGCTAGCTCTAAATCCTAACCTACAGTTTAATTTTTTGATCATTGGCACTTTTCATTGGTTCTTTACAATGCAAATAAAATTAAACTTAGACTAAATCTAAAGAGACATTTATGGCTCTCTCTGCTATCAAACAAAAAATATTCCAAACTTTTTACAGATAACATTGGTTTTAGTAGTTTAAGCAACTTGTGATTCATCAATTTTTAATGTTAATTTCAGGTTATGTATCAATTTTATGAAGGTTTGGGTAGGCCACTGCAGCCCAGGACATAATTCCAGTAGTCAGATGTGATTTGAAATATTTTTCAAACTTAGTTATTATAGATTTGTAGCAACATAAATGTAGTGTGAATATATAATCAGAATTTAAGCTTGGTCCTTTGCAAAATATTTAAAATCTTCTTGTGAGACATCTAATGTACAAAATCTCGTAATTCATTATGAACATATGAAAGATATACCATGTCAATATGAAGTGTGATAAATGACCCTTGTAGTTACAAATAAGAAATATTCTGAGCAGTTTTCTACTTCAGTCCTATGTTTATTCCTCAGAAAGCAAGATCCACTGCATGAGGTTCCTCTGTAAACCTCATGAAGTTCAACAAGGCCAAATGCAAGGTCCTGCATGTGGGTTGGGACAATCCCAAGCACAAATACAGGCTGAGCAGTGAATGGGTTGAGAGCGGCCCTGAGGAGAAGGACTTGGGGGTGTTTGTTGATGAGAAGCTCAACGTGGCCCAGCAATGTGCGCTTGTCAGCCCAGAAAGCCATCTGTATCCTGGGCTGCATCAAAAGAAGCATGGCCAGTAAGTCGAGGGAGGGGATTCTGTCCCTCTGCTCTCATGAGACGCCCACCAGGAGTACTGTGTTCAGCTCTGGCACCTGCAACATAAGAAGGGCATGGACCTATGTGGGCGAGTCCAGAGGTCGTCTTTAAGGTTCCTTCCAAACTAAACCATCCTATGATTCTATGATATGTGTCCAGCCTTTTGTATCAGCTTTCGTTTGATAATTTTTCAGTGCAGCTGGAAAGAAAGGTGTTATGCACGTAGTTTTCTTTGAGCATAGCATGAGATAAGGGCTAGACTGGAGTGAACAACTCAGGCTGCTTGCTATGTTATTACTGAGAATGGCCTCAGACTGTTCCTCCCCCCGTTACACACTAATTGTAGTCTGTAAAGGTGGGGAACATAGTGCTGCTGTATTTAGGTTTTTCACAAACTTCTACTTCCTAACTGATTGCCCCTTAATACACTTCTCAGTGTTTTTTAATCTGACAAATACCTTCTGAATAGTGAGCTCATATTGTATCTTGCAGTTCGGGAATCTTCTGCAATCTATTTATTGATATTCCCTTACCTCTGTTCAGGTCAGAAAGTCTTCAGAACTACTGCTTTTTCACACTGTGGTCTCCTATGTTGTTGTATTTTTTTACATCAGTGGGGTTTTTTTGATACTCAAGAGAAAGCCATGCTCTAAAAGATCAGCAATTCTGTTAGAATCAGCATTTCAATTGCTTCAATGATGGCTTGATCCTGAAATGAGGATCTGCCCCCAATGAAGTTATTGGGATCTTCTGTAACAACTAAGTGTAAAGACACTAACGGATGCTGCAGTTACAGACCTTTACTTTGAAGTTTTCTTGCTGATGATTGTACAAGCATATCTGCTACCCTGACGAGAATAAAAATAAAAGCATTCCCTTTAGAGTAGCAAGTGGGAGGGCTGTTAATCAACAGAGTGCCTTGTTAAAGAGATAACTGAAAAGTCTTCCTCAGCTAAGCCTTGATCCAGAGCCCATTGAAGTCGGCAGGTGGCTTTGAATTAGATCTGGCCTGCAGAGTTTCAGATGAAACCAACAATAATGCAGAAACTTCCATGGGTATTTGTTTTAATAGATGCTCCCATCACTTGATATCTGGGAAAGAGGTAGATTACATTAGTTATGGTTTTTTAGTGCTTTTTTTATTGGAGATATGAGTCTTTCCTGGCACTGGGAGTTTAGTGCACAATGTACTGCAGTGATTCCATGACTATGTGCTGTTGCACAGGACAATGACTAAACTAGCGACAGGTTTGATAGATACCTATTTTATCTGGAAATAATGCAGGTAGAATTAGAGACCTGGAATAATTCTAGCTGCCTAGATTATCTTGCTCAGCCTCTGAGATGTTACAGTTCATAGGATCTTTCTCCTGCTGTAGAATTCTGTCTCAGCCTCTGCATGCATCCTTCAAGACTGCTTTCCTGCCAAAGCCTCTGAGAAGGTACTGTTTTAATCTTGGTGTGATGCTGGCTTATCTGCAATAGGCCCCTGAAATCTCTTAATGCCATGTTTTTGCTGCAGAGGTAGTATGCATCATCAGCAATGGCAATAATTCAAGAGGAATTTATCTGACTCAGGAGAACACCAAATTACACTGCAGTTCTTTTATTTAGCTAACTGAGTACTTTTATTGCACAGAGTGGCTGAGTCCCCATTTTGGTGCTGTGCTGATTTTCACTATACTTAAATGTCAACCTGCACCCTTTACGGGCCAGTCAGCTTGAGTGAAAAACGTTGCTTCAGCTAGAGAATTATGTTTGCTAGCAACTGAGTGAGCATCAGTGCTCAAGATGTAATTGAACTGGTTCTGCAGTGACAGTGATCCTATAGTATCCCCTAGGTTGCTCACATGCAGTTTGTTTCTATGTAAAATATAATTATGAAGTGATTACTCTGTGTTTTCTAAAAGGAAAACCTGTAGGTTTTACTGTTCTGCATTTTCAGACCCTTTCTCATGATACTTTCAAGATCAGCGATTTTCTGCATGCTGGCTATTTACAGATGATTTGGTGAGTACTGAATTGTTCCTGAAAATAAGCAGTCAAGAATATCAGTGTGTGCCAGTGCCTCATATTCCTCCACCTGGGTGTAGTGTAATGCCATCTTGTGGGGTTGTTGTTATATTACTCTATATTAAAATGAGTAACAAATTCTGTGGGTTTGGTGAGTGCTTTCCCTTTGCCTCAGAGGGAGACCTGCACATTTATCTTGTCATAAGAGACAGAACAAACCACCAAACTAAAGTGTTATCAAAAGGAGTAAATAATTCATGGCTTTAAAATAACACAAAGATACTTATAGACAGGTTGTCAAAGAGACAATTTAATATTTTTGATCAACACGTTAAAGATGTATTTTCATACACCATAATATTCTTCTTATTGGCATCATAGCAAAGGAGAATTTTATGGGACGATATAAAGGAGAACCAGAAAATACCTTTTGGGATGTGTCGACGGAAAGTGGAGAGGTGCTTGTCTGAAAAATTAACAACTAGGTGATGGAAGCTGTCACTATAGCTTGATTTGAGGCCTCTAAATACTTGATGAGAGATGATGGGTAGGAAGGATGAATCATAAAGAGCCTGGAAAGTGATGGAAAATAGCTTATGGTTAACGCAACAGAGAAGGGACAGTCAGTAGAAGGTTGCAAAGAGCAATGATATAATTAGATTGGCAAGTAAGGCTGAGTATTTGTGCAGCAGCATTCTTCATAAGTCTATTATCTATAAAAATTTCAAAAGGTTATTACTTATTAATGCATTTTACTATTTGTTGTTAACACAATCACTGACAAATATTCTTCGCTTGTTCCTTCAGTCAAATATGTCACTGGCACAATATCACATGGGGTAAGGCATATTCTTGTTTCCAATTCTGCAGCTAAAACATACACAATGAGACACCTATATGACACAGATATTTTCAGAAGACATTTATTTATAGTTTAGATCAAACAGCAATGCTTAATTTTCCCTTGGCTTTCTGTTGCATTCTTAGCACATAACAACTGTATCACTCACTTGTGTGAAAGTAAATGAACAGGTAAATACTGTTTCTATGAATATGGAACACCCTCTCAGGTGAGGTGATATTGTGTACCTGGTATTCTTATTGCTCTCTGTATGCTTCTCTGCCATCTTTTGATGCTATCTAAGAGGACAGTTTTTAAGAATCAAGTTCTGTGTGTATATTTGATGTTGTTCGTGTGGAGTTTTTTGTGGTTTTATTTTGTTTTGTTGTTCTCCCCAGAATTTGTTTCAGCTATGCTCAGGTCATTTTAGCATCTTTTAAAATAATTTTAAGTAATTTAATATTACTTCTGGCAGTCTCAGGACTATATTTTTCTAGTCTGGAACATGCTGCCCTGAGAGGCTGTGAAGTCCTCTTGGAGACATTCAAACCCCACCTGGACGTGACTCTGCAACCTGCTGTAGGTGCACCTGCTTTAGCCAGGGGGGTGGACTAGATGGTCTCCAGAGGGCCCTTCCAACCCTGACCATTCTCTGATTCTGTAAGTCACTTCAGAATCATGAGAACTTTCAGTCTTCCTGAATCTTTGTCAGGATGAGAAAGGTCAGTGGAAGATTCCTAGGGTGAGATCCCTATTCATTGAAATAAGAGCAAACTAACTCCTTATGACTAATGCTGGGGTATATTTTAAAGTCACAGAATACTAACGTAGATTGCCATCCACACTTAAAGAGTATTTCCCTAGAAACTGAAGGGTAGTCGCTTATAGGCAGGATTTGGTTTTATTTCTGAAAGCAGAGTATCTGGTACTACAGCTGTTTCAGAAAGTTATAGTTATTGAAACTTTTATTTTTGGTGTGAATAAAAAAAGGATTATGGCTGCATTTTGAAAAACAAGTTTAGGCTTTGCTCCAAGCCTTGTTTTACTGACCTGTTATTCAGGAAAATGGAGTATTTCTTCTTCAGTACTGCTTCTGCTTTCAAGGAGTCTTTTACAGCTACTGTAGTTCACTTTAGAATAATTACTAATAAATAATCAAGCTACAAAACATTTAGGATTAGATTAAAATGTAGATTTCAACACTACTAAAATGTAAATGAGATTTCTGTCTGATGGCTTAGGTTAGGCCAGTGCCTGGACCTATGTTTCAATTTTTGAAGTTTGAGATACACTTGATTTAAAAAAAAGAAGTATTTTTTCACGTTTACCAGGAAAGCAGAGGTAGTCCTCAAGATATAATTTGGGTTTAATCCAATATAAGATCTATGTAGAAAAGCACTGTTTAAAAGGTTTTTCTTCTAAGTTCTTTCTCTACCCCCACTTTTTTGGGTATGCCCTTTCTTAATTTTAAATAAGTGAAGAGTATGCAGTGGGTTGTCAGGACAGGTGTAAATACTTTGTGTTTAGGCATTTGCTGCTGAATATATGCTTTACTTTGCTCTGTTGAATGCAAAGTCAAGTTTTTAATTATGTAGCTTTAATTTCTGAGAAACCTTGTAATCGAAGTGTGAAACTCTCATACTAGTCACGCTCTTTAAACTGAAACCTTATCAGTGTTGATGGAATGAGAAAAAAACTCCTCTGGAGTCAAACCACTGGAGTTGAATAGACTTCAGGATACTTATATGACAAAGAGAGTGCGAAGTTACCACAAATGAGTTTTGAACCTAAGCACCTTTGATTTGCATGAATTCATTTCTGATCTTAATGCTATATAGGCAGATGAGAAGGGTTTTATGTTGAAAAGCCCCTTTGTGATTTAGAGTCTGTCTCTTTCATAGAAGAATTATGCATTTAGGAAGGACTGTTCAAATGCAGGATGTCTTACAAGTTAGGTGGAATTCCAGAGCTTAACTTCAGGCAACTGTTAACAGACTCATAGCTTATTCTGGTGAGCTACCTGAGGACATATTAGTGTGCTAAAGAGTAAATTAGATTTAGGAAACCTGACTTGTGGAGATTTTAATTTAGATAACTAAAGCTGGGTTCCTGAAAGTATTGCTCACAATGAATTACAATGTGGTTTGTTTTGGAAACTCATGTTCACCAGGAAAATCTGTCTGGCCTTGGTGTCCCAGTGAATTTTACTTTAGTGCAGGTGCCACATAAAGGTCATTCTCATCCAGGCAAAGAAAAACATTACTTGAAATCAAAACATTGAGCTCAATAAATGCCAAAGGCTGTCTGAGCTGAAGAGGTGAAAGGGGAAATTATCTTTTGTTCTACGTCTAAAGCAGACTTTGTGAGTTTCATTACTCATATGTGCATTTCTTCTTGTCACAATACCAATTTAATTTCCTTATTTTTTGGGTAGTTCTTGCTCAAACAGCAGTAAAATAGACTCAGCATCGTGCTCAGCAGAGGTAGAAAGCCAGCTAAAGAAATGTTTAAAAATACCTTTTGATAGCTTATTTATAGACTTTATCATACCTTTGGCTGATCTGGAGGGACTTACTTATATAACATCGTTTTTCCAAAGAAAATCAGAGTTGTAAGTCCTTTAGGAAGTTTTTATGCTATCTTCTTTACTGGGGAATATGAGCATTTCATAGCTATGCAGTGCACTAACTAGCTTTTGCCATATGTCCTTCAGTTGAGGACTTTTTAAAAAGACGTGCTGTTGTGCATTTAAGTCAAAGGCAGTATCAAAAACATCCACTTACGATCTTAAGTAGAAGACGACTGATGTTTCCTGGTACCTATATGTCACTGCCATTTATCAGTTCTTGAAAGTTTGACTTTCAAACTTGTGTGTGCCATTATGTGTGCCCCAAAGTGAGAATGCGTCCGGTTGGTATTAGAGCAAAACTACTGAGTAACTAGATATATGCATACTGAAACATTTGATCTGCAAACCTGAATAAGGTGGGCATAATGCTCTGCACACAATTTGGAAAAGTAGGCATGATTTTAGGTGCTTATCATGTGAAAAGAATGGGAACAGAGCTACTGACATGAAAAAGTGACTGGAATTGCTTTTCAAAAGACTTTCTGTGGAGTAGATGTGAAATGTTAGCAGTACCGTGATTGAAAATATGCAAGAATGCCTCTCTCTTTCTTCTGCTGCCAGTAGCCAGAAAGTGTGGTAAGGAGAGGAAAGCAGCTGTTTAATTAAAACTTCTAAATACAAATGAAAAATACCCAAGAAAGTAGGTTTTTTTGGGTGGTTTGGTTTTTTTTTTTTTTTAATTTTACTGAAAAGCCTGAAAAAGAATTACATAACTGATGCTCAGGATTTGAGATTAAGGCAGTGAAAGGGCAGTAAGGTTTGTCTGGCGGGGACAGTCTTTGATGCATTAAATGGATACCAAAGAAAGACTGTTCTCTTGGAGTTTTGCTAAACAATAAGGAAAATTTATGAAGTGTTGTAGGGTTCAAGCCTAACGAGACCTAGATGGGGTTGACAATTTATTTCATGAGACACTCTACACATCCCTGTGTTTAATAAACAGATGATGCCTAGCATTTTTAATTGGATTTCTGAGTGTGAACAGCTGAAACTGATGCTTCATAAATATTTACCTGTATTATTGGCTCATGTCTGTTAGGTTATGTGCTAAAAGTCTGTCTGCACACCTAGAAAGGAGCACAGAGAGACAATGGCAGGTGCAGTGCCAAAGTAATGCTCTGCTCAACTACTACCAGGCCCATTGCAGGAGAGCTGTCAGTCCATCAAAGGCTCATCTCTGTAAGCCCAGAGGAGCACAGAGGCACAAAGGCACAGTGGGAACCCAAATTAAGGACTCAGAGGAAGGACCTCCCTCTGTCTGTGCCCTCCCCAGGGCTGCCCTCCCTCAACCCCAGTTTCCAGGTGTGAAACCTCATTAAGTTGAGTCAACACTGGAGCACCTTTTGGACTGGGCGATGTCGCTGCCTAGGGATATGTGATGCATTATGGGATGCAGAGGAATTTTATTTTGGGACTGCACAGGACCTTTTATAGGGTGTTTAGAGGAGGAATCAAAGGTGGGGCAAGGGATAGATCTAGGTGTTCTGAGGAGCAACAAATGTGGGAAAAGATAAGGGGATAAAAAGGGCTGGTCTGGTATTAATAGCTTGCTGGCCAGTATGCTTGTCTGGTCATGCCTTGCACCAGATTGGCACACTGTCCTATCTTCCAGAGGGGCCACAGGCCTCGGTGCCAGTGACTGGGGAGCCTGGAGTGAATGAAATCATGTGCCAGCCACTGGGGTGGCTGATCTGTGTGGCCAGCCATGTATATATGTAGTGTATATATGTACTCTGTGTGCATATGCCTACCAGGCATACGTCTTCAGCCTCTCGGCTGGTTGGACCTGGGGGTATGAAGCTGCAGAAACCTCATCTGTCTCGGGCTGTTGGATGCAGCACAATACATTTTTCCCTTAACAATGTCCATACTGGTTGAGTCAGAGATGTAGCAACTGTCATCAGAACCAGTCATTAAATTGTGTAACAGTTGATAAATATTGAAAAGTCTCTTTGTGAGGACACAGTCCATTTCTGTTTAATTCAGCAAGTTTATATTTTTCTTTATCTCTTGTTTCATTTTGGGAATAAGCTTGTGCTGTACCTTGCTCTCTCCATCTCTAGAGCTCTACAGATGTGAAATTTAAGACAAGTTTAAAACAGCTATTCCTTGAGTACCCCTCGTTTAGACATCTTAGGCTTCCCTGTAGAAGGAAAAATGGCAAACCAGGTTGCAAGGGAGGGAATGCTTAACTAGAGACTATTATTTAGTTAATTCCCACGAATAATATTTTTTTATTCTGTGATTGATTTCTTGCTACATTGTTTTGCAATGCTTGAGGTTCTTTTGTTTTGTACCACAGTGATACTAGTCAATTCAGTAATGAGATCTCCAGTGCTTTTAGTTTCTTTGTTTTCACTGATGTAAATTTAGATTGTCAAATGTTTGGTAGCATGTCTAGGTTCATAGTAGTAAGTCCTAGTCACAAACAACCCAGCAATATTTATTGCCGTGTCATTACTCACACAATAGTTGGAATGTATTGGGAAAATACATCCCTTATTGTGTCCCCTCATTGATATGAGGAAGAAATCTGACTAAGGCATCTTGCTTTGTAGTGTTGTTGGGTTGCATTATTCATTACAAACAAAAAAGTTGTCAAAACCTACTTGGAAATAATTTACAAATTGAAAGAAGAACTAAATTGCATGGATTTCTCATGAGGAATCAGCTGAGGTAAGCAGGAAATCCTTTGCCTAGACCTGTTCACCAGGAGAATGTGATGTATTTCAAGCAGGAGAATCCGATTATGACACAAAATTCCTGATGTGTGAAAGATCTTGTTTCAGTGCTTTTTGCACAGCTGTTTGCGTGCAATGATTTTGGAGCCTTATATCATAATAAGGATTTATGTAGTGGCGTCATACCAAAACTGAAAGAATTTCCTAGTTTAGTTGTGTGTTTTCAAAATCTGTTTTCAAAACCTGGCAGTTCTACATTAGGCTCTTTTAATCGAGTATTAGAGTTACAATTGGACATTTATCCCTTGTTCTTCCTTGTGTCATGGGGAATAAGCTTTTATTTTATTTTCAGATCAAGTGTGAGAATACATTTTTAATAAACTGGTATAGTATAGTAATATTGCCAATTGTATAATGCTTCAAACTATGTTTTTATGTAGCTTTGCTGGAGTGAGAAGTCGGGAAGTCCTGAAGTCTCCCTTATTGACTACCGTATCCTTGGGCACATCAGTTTTCCCATTTTGAAGTCAACAGGACTGTGTATGTCGAAAGCAGAATTGCTTGTTTCTTTTGTATGGCATACTGAGTTATCAAGGAGGAGAAGATCCTTTTTTGTGCTATTAATATTACCTAGTTTGAGATGTGGCAAATAACCTGAAATAATATGACAGAAATTAACGCCAGAGTGACATTAAAAAGAAATTTTCTAATTTGAGATCTGACACTATTCCAGTCTTCAAAGTGTTAGTGAATATTTAATGGATCAGACATCTACTGAAAGGACGTAGACTGAATTATTTAAGGGCATCACAAACCCTTGAGTATTTAACTCCCGAAGCACTAAAATTCATAACCGAGGCTTAGTTATTCTGATGTAATGTTGTTCATTCCCAGGCTTACTCCTTACTCTCATGCTGTTTCATTTTTGGTAATTAAAGCAATATTGGTCTACACAGTACAAGCAAAATTAAGATGCTGTATCAGAGTACTCTATGATCCTGCTAGCTATCCTAATATTCTTAAAATAAATATTCTAAAATGTTATAGTATTAAATAGTCTTAGAGTGGTTTTCATGGCATTAACTACAATCCTTGTTCTTAGAGGTGACGTTTGGGGCTTGTGTTGAGGTGAACCGAATCTTTGCCAGATTGCTGCACCTTCATTATCTCTAATTAATTTATTAGCTGGATATTGGAATTTGACAAGGTAGTTCCTACACTCTGCTTAGAGAAATGCTTACCAAAATGGCAGTTCTCAACGTATTGTATGTGCTGAATAACAAATACTAATTAGATTGTGCATAGACAGGAATAGATTTGGTTTTGCTTTGACATTGTCCCTGAACTAAGCATCACAGTGTAAACTGGTTTTGAGTTCCAGACATAATAATCCAAGTATATGAATGTATCTAGATACTTGTAGATCAGGATCTACTTGTCTTAAGGCTAAATTGCGTAAAAAAAAGCTAGTGTGATAAAGATTGTATCCATTTACAGTGATGGTGTAAATCAATCTCACATCTGAAGCATTAGCTCGCATGTGATTTAGAATTTTCATGAAGATTCAGATATTTATTCTAAAAGGAGAAATACAGGAAAAAATTTAGCTGATTGGGCCAGATCCATTGCTTGGCAGGCCTGTCTCTGGTACTATTTGGAAGTGGAAGCAGAATTAATGTTAAGCTCTCTTATTATTTCTCAGTCACTGGGCTAGCTAAAGTGTATACGCTACTTTTGTGTGACATAGCTGTTGATGATTCTAAACGCCTGTTTGAAAAGGCAAGCATTACCAGGGCATAGACCCAATCAATAACCCTTTGCCTCACTGTGACAATTTTGACAGTGTCTGAGCCAAAAGTTTTCTAACTTCTTTTTTCTTTATTATCATATTATTTTGACCAGGAATTCTCACAGCATTCACAAAAGCATCAAGGCTTGCCAATACTGTATAATGAGAGAAGGTAATGAAAGCTAAGATAAAGTGATAATGTTTAAATAAAGATAAAGAAAAAAAAGATAAAGTGAAGCAAGAGAAAAATTGGATTCCTTCAGTTCTTTAAAGGTTTATCTACAATCCATTGCATAGTGCTAGATTACCTTATATGTCTTGAAAGTTGGTATCTTAAGAAGGATGTATTTTAGGAGTTAGCCTCTTGTTCTGACTGAATAATATCTCTGTCTGTAGCATTATTCAATGTAGATAACTATAGCCGAATATTAGATCCAGAATTCACCCTTTTTCCTCATACAGAATAGCATGATACTAAACAAGTAATACATCTGCCCCCCTGCCCCCCTGTACTTTTCCAGTGAATTAAGAGGTCATCAGTGTGAAGTAAGACTTTACCTCTCACCTCTTAGAGTTGCTACATGAAAGAAAACTAATGGTTAATGATGAAGCATAGCTAGTTAATTCTTTCTCTTCCCCACCTACACAGAATGAAACACTGACATTTGGTTTCTTGAAAGTATGTCCTTTCTCTAACCCTGCTCCTGTCTTGTTTTCTGTGTTTGCCAGAGACTGTAGCCTTGTGATCTGCTGTAATGTCTATCAGTATAAGTCACACTGAAAGACCAAGGCTTTGATAGCTAATGTTACTAACAAATTGAAGACACACATGAAATACACAGAAAAATTT
Organism: Falco rusticolus; assembly: GCF_015220075.1. Taxonomy (NCBI): domain Eukaryota; kingdom Metazoa; phylum Chordata; class Aves; order Falconiformes; family Falconidae; genus Falco; species Falco rusticolus. The sequence continues at coordinate 13,123,194 of NC_051196.1, forward strand.
TATAGATCCCATTGCCTGAATGGAGTGGACCCACTAATCTCACTGCCATCTCAAAGGAGTTTTTCAGATTAATGGTTTAGCCCTTTTTTTTTGGTAGTTGGTTGCGTTTTTTGGGGTTTTTTTTTTTTTTTTTTTAGTTTTAACTAAAATGCTAGTTTTATTTTTTTGGTGAAAATGAAATGTGCAGTTAAATATCGCATACTGACAAAGCAAAATGTACTTGCTGACGTGGGATGGTGAAGGAGGAGTATAGCATATTAACACCATGCTCATCTGTCTTTCCCTTTCCCATTCAAATAGCCCAAGTCAAGTACAGCCTTAACTCAACATGTACAAGCCAGAGTCCTTACATTCCTGTTTTCTACCATTTGTAATTACCTCTGTCTCAGGCCAGATTTGTCTGAGGATTTGTGGATGACTAATAAATTCTTATTCATCAGGTGGATTAATACAAAAAGAGAATATTTATATTTCTTGCTTATGGCAAAAAATATTGTGAGCTGAGTTATATGCCAAAATTATAAAGTCAAGTGTAAACCTGTTCTAAGCTAGGAGGAATGCTCTACGGAATTTAGTCAGGGAATAACAGCTGAGCATTGACAACAGTGGCATGATGCTAATATATTGATGCTTTATTAATGGCTTTAAGGTGAGGAACGTGTATTTCTTTGCCTGTCTGTAAAATCAGGGTATTCTTTCTACCTAAAAAGGCAGATGGGATTAAATGGTCATTTCAATTAGTAGGACTATGAATACTGCTGCTGCACTTCATGTTCCCATCTTGATGTCTGGACAGCTTCAAGTACAACTGGCACAGACAGTCATAAGATCAAGGTCAAACTGTCTGCATAATGAATGACAGAAAGTATTAATACACCCACAGATGTGGTGGCAGAGATGACTAATCTTCATGCAGTTTATCTATACATTTGGGTATTTGAAAGACTTAATTAATTACAACACAATGAATCCTGCCCTTGGTGTCCCTCAAAGGTCTTTAAGGGACAGTTCAACACTATATATTGTTTCTGTGCTGTATGTCTTCACTGGTGATTATAAATTATAATTTTCAAGGCTTGCTGCTTTCAGGGCAATGCAAGAAAAGAGATAATTTTACTTAAATGGGAGTAAATAAATACATAGTTCAGACCATTTTAGTTTTTACTGCCACTAAATTTAGTTTCTGTGGGCTGGTTGCTAAAGTCTGACATATTGTGAGGTCTTTTTGCAGAGCCTGTCTTTAAAAATAGAATTAACATGCAGTTTTTGAAAAGTTCATTGATGGCAAAATAGTTCTATTGAAGCTGAAAAGAATTTTACCTATTGATTTCAGTGGAAATATTCAGGCCCATGGTAGGAATTTTTGAAAATCTCCTTCTGACTATTAAGAATGTTTCTAAAAGCTTACCCACCAATTTAGCATTTAGAGTAGCATGTCATACTGAGGCTTTCACCTTTTGACAAAGTTCCCATTAATTCATCATGACAGAGTTGGGCAAAGAACATACAAATTACTTCTTAAATATTTTTCTTAAATAATAATTCAGAGCAGATTTGGACCTCAGACTACTCTGATATTCATGACTTGCACTTACCTTCACTAAAATTTTGGAAAAACTTGATGCCAAAGTAAGTTTACTTAAATGATTATTGGACATTGAATAGAAAGTTTTGAGAAGTTGAAATTGAATCTTCTCAAATTGAACTTTGAGAAGATAAAGTCAAAGTCTTTCTTACAAGCTATTAAAGGTAGTCCAAAAATCTTCAAGATAGGCCAGCCTTCTGTAAGAATTTCAGAATTTCTGTCAGTGAAACTACTGACAGTAAAATATTTACCACCAGTCTGCAGAACAAGTAATTATTGACACAATTTGAATGGATTTTACTTAAGAGTAGAATGTCAACACTTGTTTCATGTGAATGGACGCATGCATTCAAAGCTCACTGAGGTTAACAACAAAAGACTTCATGTAGGACTTTATATGTTTGCTGAGCCCTTTGTGTGATCACTTGACGATTAGAAAAATATCAATAAATTATTTGTTTGCTGTTCCCCATTGATTTTTTGAAAACCAGAAAGCTTTTGATGCATGGTATACACATTTTTCAAAGAGCTGGCTTTATTTTGGGCAGAACCCATATCTCTGGATGGTACTGGACAGGGTTTGGGAAAGTGTTCAGAAGAGGTATACCCAAAGGGGGTAATTTGCTTGGCAGGGTTTAGTACATATATGGAGGGCACCCTTATCTTTACATCTCTAGGACTTGGTATTCATCTCAGCATTGGTACCTGAGATGTGTAAGAGATATGAAGTAAGAGTCTGGAAGCTTGTAGTGATGCATGATTAGGATTTTTTTGCTAGCATTCTGGTAATAACTTCAATACTCTTTTGACTGCATTAGTTACAGTTTTATATTTGAGGTTCTGAACAGATTTTTTTTGCAAAATGAAAACGAGTGGTGCATTTGTCAGAAATGAGAGCTGTATGATTTTTGTTTTCACATGCAAGCTAATTTGTGACAGAGATGTGGACCAGCTCTGGAGAGGTTCTAATCCCTATAGTTCAAATAAAATATTGATGATAGTTTTTTTTCTTGTCCACAGTTCTGTTGTGTTACAGCTACATAATATTACATCATCACATTACTGAATCAGGATAAAATATACCAGTCTTTTATTTAATGTGATTTGGCCATATAATGCAAATATGGCTCAGGTGGGCATATTAGTTACATGAAAAAAAATATGATGGAGAAGAAAATGTGTGGTTTAAAACATAGTAAAGTGGGCAGGTGGACTCAGGTTTTTTAATTGGCTTATTAAGGAATACATAACAGAAGTGCAACAAAGTTATTTTTATTATTCCAAAATGCACAACAGACAGTACAAGTGTTTACAGATCATTTTTGAAAATGTATCTTCTTCCATACTTTTTTACTACAAGCTACTGTGTTTTGCAATTTTAATTGAAAATTAGCTCATCCAGAATGGAATAGTTCCTGATATAGATAATATGTTTAGTTTTAACTGAAGTCAACTCATGTTTAAAACTGAAATGAATGAGAGGCAATTTTTTTAACCTATTATTTCACCACTTTTAAAACTTCACTAGACCAAAGAAAATGTCCATGTGGATTAATCTTATAGATAAAATCAAGATTACTAATATATTTCAGTAAAAAAAGCTAAAAATGAAATAAGTTAAAATATCTATTATCTATTATGAAAGACAGACAAATTCCCTTTAAATAAACACACCTGTAAGAGTCTCAAAAGCAGACATGCCAGGTCACCTCAAGAGGTCATCTACTTCAGTCCCTTGCCTCATGGCGAATTAACTTTCTCTGTGTCATTACTAACAGATTCAATATGTTCTTGAAGACTCGTAGTGGTCACTACTCCACAGATCCCGCTTCCTTCCTCCCTTCCCCAACCCCCCGACAATTTATTTCAGTGTTTGACTGTCTGTACCTTTCGGAAGATTTGCTAGTGACTACTCTGAATCTTTCATTAGTTGTTCTGTTCACTATGAACATGGAGAACTGAGTGCTCCTTTTTTGTTTGTAACAGTCTTCAAGCATGTAAAAGGTTCCACGGATTTCCCCCCTTGTGTTACCTCCCATAAGCAAAATAACCACATGTATTTAAATCTTTTCCTCCTAAGATGTTTTTTAGGCCTCTTTCCATTCTTATTACTCTTCTGAGGATTTTCTCCAGTTTTTCAACACCTTGAAGTTCTGTGTGCAAAGCTGGAAGTAACAACTCATCTGAGCCTTATCGTGTTGAACTGAGTGATGGAAGTAGGTTGTCTTGTAAGCTCTACTCCTTACGTTCCCACTTTTCCGCAGCAGTGTGATACTGTTGACTCATACTTAGCTTGTACAACCTCCAAGTCTTTGGTGCCGAACTGCTGCTGAACCAGCTGCTCTCCATTTTGTGTTTTTGTAGGTGATTTTTTCCAATGAAGATCAGTGTCTTTTCATTTTCCTGATAGGATTTCGTTCTGTAGGTTTCAGATAATTTTCCCGATAATGTGAGATAATTTTCTGTTCTGATTCAGTCAGACCTCCAGCTTGCTTCCAGGCCATCCCAGCTACATATTGGCCGTTGCAGAATTAGATTGCTGCAGAACTCTATGAACTTCCATTCTCAGAAAGCACTACTGTGAACTACTTTCAAGGCATGTTAGCACACCATGTTTGTGCTACTGGGATCAGTGCCTCTAGATTCATGCCAAAATAATTTGTGAGACTTCTATGTTAAATAACATTAAAAAAAATATGTTCTGTTGCATAATGAGAGGAAATCCAGTGTTTCTGATATATGGCAAAATTTTCAGAATTGTTTAACTGACTTAGGATAAGTTTACTTAGGTGAAAGTAGAGAGCTGATAATTCCTTTTTCAAGTTAGCCAGGTATGAACTAGAGTTTATGTTATTTATGGTGGTGTGGCACTGAGCCTGAGCTAACAAGCCTTAGTGATAATGCACAAGAGTTCAGGTGACATTCACATTTGAACATAGATTTTGGCTCTTAAATAAACATGCTGTTGGTATTTACAGATTGTAATGACTATGTGAAATATTTAGCCAAAAAAAAAAGTCAAGATCTCCACTGAGAGAGGTCTACAGTCCAGCTAATAGAAAGTGAGGGCAGAGGTATTGATTGTAAGAAAACCAGTGCTGCAAGGCTTTTTAAAATAAGTATGTTCTGAGAAGAGATGGAAAGCCAGGGGTAATAAAGACTTGGAACCTGGGAACTTTTTGAAAGCATAGGGTAGCATAGAGTAAGATAAGTGAACCAGGCAATGGAGATTCAGGAATATGAAGAATGAAATTGTAATAAGAGGAGGCAAGGGCAGAAGGAACTGGAAGCAGCATTCGGTAGACCTAGGAAAATAATTTAAGGAAACTGATAGGTTAAGTAGGGAAGGCCTGAAGAGACATTTAGTCAGTAGCTCTCCATTTTGGCCTTAAAAATCTTTGTTTAGAAACTTGGCCGTTTCTAGATGGCCTTGCCCATTATCTTCCACTTAAGCCTGATCAGTACCTTTACTTAGAAGTGAACATTTAAAGCCAAACTGCCATCTCAAGTACCCTTCAGTGATTACTTCCATTCTGACGGAAGGAGCAGTAGGATGGCCCCAGTCCCCTCACGGTGCAGTCAGTGGTGTCTGTGTCGCAGGTCTCACAATGGCACTCTGTAGCTACTGGGTACGAATAAAAAGATTCGGGATGGTCACCACAGCCAGGGATCTTCACTGTTTCATACACAACCTGCTTGAAGGTACATGTTTGCTGAACGGATGATACTGGTGGATATTTATAGACTGGATCCTGAAAAGTACAAGAAGGAAACACCTATTTTGAAATTTGTTGTGGGGTAGAATGCCATTTTTTTATAAAATAAAGGACCTGATATGAAAATTAATTAAACCAGTGGGAAAATCCCACTGAGAGGAGAAGGATTTGGATCAGGCTCTTCCAATTCCACCTAGATCCTTAGATTTCTCCTTTCAGGAGGACCAAAATGGCAAATTTGTGTCATACCATCACCAGGCAATCTTGCAGGTCAATTGCTTGATTCTTCAAATTATTTAGAAAGGTGGAGAAGTCTACATAGTTATGGCTACTTTATTGTATCCATTTGCAACCACGATCTGAACACAAGGTAGAGATCCCTACTATAATACTTTCAGCTCTAGTTATACAACATAAACATAATGTATGCAGCCAGTTAAAGATCTGACTTTTACTAGCATCTTTTCACCCTTCCCTTTGCAGTTCAGATTGGCTGTGTATCTACTTTGCTGTCAAATAGCATAGCAGTTACTCAGTTCTGCTATGTGTTTGTTATGAACTGGGGAAATAGTTTATTCATATATTACTTGGAGTATTTAATTCTGGTGCCTGAAATTAAACCTAAGATTCTCACCCTTGTGAAGCAGTATCCTGAGCACCACGTGGCATTCACTGTGATACAGAATTCACATTCTTCTCTTTCCACTGCTATAGTAATATTGGTCAGCTGACAGCTATTGCAACAAATTGCTTTCCAGCAAAATAACAGCACGTAACAATTAACTGCCTTCATCCTGCGTAGAAAGAAACAAATATATCTATCCTGGAGAAACATTTATAGTTATAGTCAACAAGAAATATTTATAGAAACAGGGAGAAACTGAGTCTTCACATTATCCTCAAGTAGATCTATAATAGCAAGCTTTCAGAAACATCAGTGAGAACATGTGATAAAGCCATTAAATAGATCTATCCATATGTTTATTGTTAAAGGGGTTTGATTTTCCTAAGCAATTGAAATAACACGTCAGCAGTCTCTGCAGAATAATAATAGCAGAGTACCATACCACTTTCAATGAAATATTTTTATCTAAGTTTCTGCACAGAGAATGTGTCCTGCCTTTTAGGAGAAAGAAAAAGAAGCAAGGGAGAGAAAGAGCAAAGTTTCAGAAGGAATTAATTACATACAGTATTTCAATTTGAAAAAAGATTTCTAGATCAGAATCTGAGGAAAACTTACCTGTATTCTACTTGCCTTCCTGGTAATAGCTGTAGTGAAAAGAAAGCCCTATGCTTACCTTTTATACTAAATCGGGTGTAACTTATACCTTGAGGATTTGCAGTGTATTAATGCAGCAAGCATTAGTTTGGTACTTGGTGAAAGCGGATTAATGTTCAGCCAGACAGTGAGATCAAGCCTTGTTAAGAGGAAAAAAGAAAAGCAAAACATACTCAGGAAGTGATGGTGAAGGTTACTGTCACAATGTCTTTTTAGAAGTTTCACTGGATTTGATTCAGTTGTATTTAGAAATAGCTGAGCCATTCCACAATTTGAAAGAAGATTGAGAATGCTATTTTTGGAAAAGTTCAGGTATTTTAACAGTGCTTTATGTCAGCCCTCAAACTGATACGCTCGGGGTGCAAGCTGGTCTTCTGGTAATTCATAGCAGAGATATCGCTAGAGTGTTTCTTGGCTAATGAGTGTGTGTCTGAGTTTTTCAGGGTATCAGTCTTAATCATTTTTCTCTGAATTAGGTCTTACTCAGTGAGTTGTGTATGTACTTGGTTATTGATCTTTGGTTCAAGAAAGCTGGTAGTGTGAGTTTTGTTAAACCATGAATAATTCCACTTTTCTTTACCATTTAAAATACCACTGTGGTTTTCCAAAATTCAGATTTCTGTCCCAGTACATGCAGTCCTGGTTCCTATTTGTCTCATGGTCACCTTTTTTTAAACTTACGTAAGGGATGTCTGTATTGTGGAAAGGAACTATAAAAATGTCAATACGAGGCTCCAGATCTGTGTTTTCTGTCAGTGATCTGAGATCAAGTATTGTCGTGTTACAGGGAAGATGATAATATTTTTAACAGGCAACCATGCAAACTCAACTTGAATGCTTTCCCTAGTTTGTCATGATAATAAAAGATTCTATGAATAGCGTTCCCCTGCTCGCTGCTGTTTTCCTGCATTCACAAGTTAGTGATGTGTGCCTTTTCACCAGAATAATGACACAGAAATAACTTTGTTGAGCTTCACATATCACTTCTGGGGAAAATGACTCACAGTAGAACCGTATTTACTATCACCTGCCCAGAACAGCCAGTCTTGCTTTGTTATGACTGTTCTATTATGGTCAGTCTGACTTTTACAGAAATCAATCCACAAAAGAAATAACTGGGCTAAGGACATACAGTTAAAAGGATCTTATCATTAAAAGAATTCTCACTAGCTATTAGTTGTCCTGCAGATGGGATACTTTCAAATTGGCTTTTATAAATGAGCCCTTTAAGTGTCTCATATCTTCCTGTGGTCCTGTCAGACTGGCCATCTTTCCAGTTTCCATTCCAGTCTGCAATACCTTAATTGTTAATGAATTCCTATCACAGCAAAGTTAGAAAATGACGCAAATTTTCCCTGGACATCTCTGTAATATAAACTTTGTTTGAATGAGAACACAGCTCAGTTAAATATATAAAGAAGTCAAGCAAGCAGACATGTTCCTCTTTCTAATATAAACCCCTGTGATAGTTCCTAATGGTGTTTTGTGTTGTTTAGTGTCAATGCAGCCTGTCTTCTTAGAGAAGATTCTCATTGTGAATCACAAATTCCAGAGATGCCGACAAAAGCTGATTACAATTTGTTATGTCCTTACTGAGGATGTTGTCCTTTTTAAAGTACTAATTTAGGCAAATTAAATAAAACTAAATAACTTCATTTGCAAAGACAAGACCGAAATATCGAATCTTTCAGTTGCAATGATCTGTTTCATGGTTTGGGGAAGCCTTACGCATTCACTAAACCATAGTTTCAGAAGCAGAGAGTACAAGTTTAGTCTCTGCCATGGTGTTTTCTTCCCCACCTATTTCCTTACTCTGCCCCAGTCAGCTGCCTCACTGTGCAACACAGATTGGGGAAATCATTCTGATTGAAAGGAAAAAAACCATCCCAGCTGTCTTTTACAGCATTGCTGTTAATCCTTGTTCTACAATGAAATGAACAGCTTGTAGCAGTGGATGGGATTGATTGGGGAGTGGAACAAGAGGGGAGGTTAACAGGAAATACTTTACATAGTGTTCTAACTGAAGGGTTCGTGAAGCTACATCGTAAACACAATACAAACTTTTTAACAGGAAGATTTCATCCGCGCTTACTTCAGGGGCATTTTATTTCTGTAATCATCAGTTGTAGGTTGGTTCAGCAGCTGCCAGCTCTGCTAAATCCATTGTGTGAATATATGAACAAGCATTTTTAGGGTAATAGAAAATTACAAATTGAAATCAACTAACCACCAGTCTATCATCTGAGGAGTGATAATTTGGTGAGTTGTTACTTGGTTGACTTTGATTTTATTCCCACACCTTTTGTTAGAAAGATACAGTAAAGGAATGATTTTTCGTGATGGGCAAGGTACTGTGTAAGTACATGTTTTTCTAAGGTTATTAGTTCATACCTCTGGTCATACTTACATGCTAACTATATCATACTCCTTCAAGTTTGTATTCCCATTAAATTAAAAAAAGGTTATGGTAGTTGTGATGGGAATAATAAATATTATTTATTCAGAAAGCTGTCATTTCACATGTATGTGAATGTTATATGTAGATTCTGTGTTACTGAATTTTGTATCTGTTTGAGAAATAAAAATGCTTTCCATTTAAAATGGTTTATATTTCAATTTAGGGAAAAACGTCAGAGGGAAGAACACTTCCTCTTCACATGCTACAGCAGCTTCTAAGTGTTAAGTAATGGTTTTGTCTACCTAGTTCTTAAGCAGTATTGGCCATCCTAGATTTAGCATTTGTCATGCTTCTAAGCTGAATGCTAGGTGTTGCCCAGGTTGTCAGAGAGGAATTATTGAAGCCATACTCCTGGAATTCTGTGTTGGTTTACATATGCAGCCTAGGAAATTAAAAGATACTGTGGCATGCCAATACAGGAAAATTCTGACAGGCCTGTGTGTGCTTTGCTCACACCTGGAGCTAGCTAAGCAATTTGCAGATCTGGAATCTCTTTGCAAATGTCCTGTTTGGATTGGAGCAAAGCAATCTCATGTTCTTTCTCCACTTTTCTAGGGTTATCTTACTAGTGGGTCAGTCCATTGTGCAGAATCCAAGCTCTAGCACACCTTATAAGAGGGCTCAAGTTGCTGCAGAATCCTGTAATTGCCTTATTATTGGGAATGGAAGAGTTGGATAGAAATAGCTAGCACTTAATGGTCAAGACCTCTGTCAACAGAGATTGCTGTATTACTATTGAAGTGAGTGGGGAAATCTGGCAAATGCCATGACAGAAGACCTTTTCTTCAACATGGATGGGGAGTGGGTTTATCAGAGTGTAGGTAGTCCTGTGGACAAGACTCTCCAACTTTTGTGCAAGCCATAGTGGCCATCAGATTCATGTGGCTGTGCTAATGCCTTAGTGGCATCTCAGGGAAGTAAAAGGCTTCTCTGTATTGCGGTTTTTTTTGTATTCCATGGCTGTTTCCCTTGGACTACTTACTGCTGTAACCTAGCAAGCCATCCTGACCACTGCTGCCACAAGACAGCACTTGCTTTGCTGTTTCTAATCACTTCAACTAGAAGTGCTGTGACACATCCTGCTGTTGTTTCCCTTCTAAGTAGTAAATGCTTTTTTAATTCTGTTTGTGGTTTAGTGGTTGGTTTTGGGGTTTTTTTGGTTGTTGTTTGTTTGCTTAGTTTGGTTTGGTGTTTTTTTTTATTTTGTTTTTATTTTGTTTTGGCAAAAGCATATAATACAGAACAGAAAGCTTTGTGTTTCATATATATCCTAAACTAACAAAATTTCTTTCTTCAAGAGGGATGGTGGTAAGACTAGCAATTTCGTTACTGCAAATTGTAAATCTGCCTTGCTTGAAAGAAGATAGTTTGGATCTTTCAGAGAACTTTAGTATCTATGAAAGTGCTGTTAGAAAACTTGGTTATATGTGTGCAACACATCCACCATGAGTAATAAATCTGACTGTCTTGATAGTTGTATTAGTTGAATAGTTGATAGTTGTATTGAAGATACATGAATTCTCAGGTTATTTATTTTTCATTTTGGTTTGGATTTAAAAATTAAATCAGGTCCTGATTAATATGGCTTAAGGCAGCAATGTGCAACTAAGTGTCTCTTTAGCAACCCAAGATCATTGTTCTCCGAAACAGAAGTCCAAATAGATTTTTTCCAAAAAATTACCAAAGAAGAAGATAGTTGAAGTTGTATTGAACCTTCCCATTATTGAACCTTCCAGTTGAAAAAGTGCGATGTCTGATATAAAAGGCAGGTCTGTAAATTATTCCAGCTGCAGACTAGCTTTAGCTTCTAATATATTCTTTTTAAGCTGTCAAGGGAGATGATATATTTTAAGCACATTTTCTATGTGGTTGTGTCAAGTTTCTCCTGCACACAACCTGTCTTGCCTGAGTACACTTCCTCTCCCCTTTTCTGTATTTGCCCAGTTGTTTTTCTGCACAGCTCCAAATCTAATTTAAGGTTTTTAAAGCAAAAGATCTTATGTACCCAGTAGTTGACTCAACTGATATCCTTGAAGTACACAGATTGCAAATTGCTTCTGAATCTGTGCTTCAGAATTCCCTATATGGGCTTGGTATTTCACAGCACAGCAGCACAGGCTTGTGTTAAGTGAATTGAATGGAGTTTTGTCTTTTCCTTTTGTTGTTGCTCTTGTTGCTCACTACCTGTGGAGCATGTCTTTTGTCATTGCATTACCACTTTGACTGGGGTTTACTGTGATTCTTATTAAGATCATTGGAGAGACCCTCATTGGTTTCAGTGGTAACTGCATTAGGTTGTTGATCACTATTGTTCAGTACAATTTTTACTGATACTGTTTTAATTTCCCAGCACCGATGATGCAGAATTGTGAAGTAGCTTGGGCCTGCCAAACACACAGCTGGATAGTTGAAACTAATTAATTTACCAGAAATGGTAATTTTTTGGAAAAAATCTATTTGGACTTCTGTTTTGGAGAACAATGATCTTGGGTTGCTAAAGAGACGCTTAGTTGCACATTGCTGCCTTAAGCCATATTAATCAGGAGCTGATTTAATTTTTAAATCCAAACCAAAATGAAAAATAAATAACCTGAGAATTCATTTGGAAAGCCAAATCCATTTTGACTGCATTTGAGTGCTTTGGTGCTGCATATGCTTCCTGAAAGTAAGTGATTGAGAGAAAGCTGAGATACTTGGCTTTGTTGACACAACTTGCTGAGTGGCAAACCCGACAATTTCTGAGCGAGGAGGCCTTCTGCTTTTCCTTCTTTTCAGTGTTTACAATAAATGTACACAGATTCCATCTATAACAACATTTAATTCTTTTTTTAAACTTTTATGTAAATACTACTTTGAGACCTAAATATTAAAGAATGACTTGAGTGCAAAGGACAAAACCTGCCGTTAGTAGTTTGTAAGGAATGATTAAATTTTTTTTTTTTAGGTAGCTTATTTCACTATCTGTCATGTTCATATTTTGTTAAACCTAGAAGTAAAAAAAGACAATGTTTCAGATGCTTTAAAAATATTTCATCATTATTTCTATCATGTTTTGTAGCCATGTTAAGAAGCTGGGCAAGCATCTGTCTGTGATGGATTTTAGGAAGGACTTCTGAAAAAAACATGCATTTCTTCAAAAACAGTAAGTTTGGGAGGGCTGTACCTTATTAGCAAAGAAACATCATCTGCTAGTTGTTTTCAGACTATAGCTATGATATGCAATATAAGGCTTATTTGCATCTTGCTGACAGTATGCACTGATGACACAATAAAGTTGAAGCAGAATGATTCAGTACAGTTGGATAATGGATGAAACCCCATCTTATTTAGGCTGCTAAAAAAAGTCCTATGCTGAAGATGTCTGACCCATATTCTTTTTGCAAGTGCAGTAATTTTTAGGTCAGATTGCTTAAGAAAAATAGGTTGAAGAGAATGCATACAGTCACAGCCACCTTCAGCTGTGATTTTAACATTTTATCTGACCAGCTGTATCTACAATATTAACTGCTTTTAGGGATTCTAAACACTTTTTTTGAAAAGATTTTTTTTCTCAGCAGTCCTATCGAATCTTTATTCTAGGGCATGGAGCCATTATTGTGCAGACTATATAGTGCTGGAGTTGCTCTCTAAGCTGTAGGAGTTTAATTGTGATCAGATTGCAAATTTGCAAAGAAATTTCATGAAACTGCTGCAGGAATCATTAGTTGCAGAGCTTTAATAAGGACACAGGTCTGAAGCTTAGGAAAAAAGCTTTACAGGTATCAGCCCGGTATATAGCTCAATACAAAAACAGATCTCATTTTTTAGGTTGCATTAGCCGAATAATGAAATAAAAATTGAAGCATTGTGTTTGGCAAAAATTCCTGGTGAAAGTGTATACTTCCAGCCTATAATTCCACCAAATCAGTGGTTAGCAGGATCTGTGTTTACTGTTAGCAATTAAAGATGCAGCTCTTTCCCTCCCATTCTGCCTTTTTCTGTTCATATCATACTCTTTCCTCGTTAACCATGCTGCAGGAATGCCACAGAACTGAGAAACTGGATGAGTCCTCAAGGCATAAACAAAGCAAGCTGTTGCAGGGAAGCAGACTTCTAGGGAGGGAAAGAGAACCATGGTGGTCTTGCCCCTTTTGCCTGCGACAGAACTTGAAGTGTGTGTGTGACAGAGTGAGAGTTCAGGGTTTTTATTGGAAGAAACAATTGTCTATCTCATCCCTCTAGATGTTTTCCTGGCAATAGCCAGACCAAGAACCCAAGGTTTCTCAGTTTTTCTGGTAGCAGCTCTCTGACTTCAGCATGCCTGTTCTGAGTACCAACAAATCAGTTTTGCTCTTTTTTTCTAGAAGATTTGACCTGGCACTGCCAAGTGGTCATTGCACTACAGGAAAAAATCCAAAATTGAGAAGATATACTGAAAAATAAATATCTGAGCGCATTATTGTCACTGAATTTTAAACCGCAGTGTGATAGCAGTCAGAAAATCACATTTCATTCAGATTATTTGCCTGCTGAGGCCTGAATGCATTTAGGGGAGCAATGCACAGGCACCATGTTTATTCAGACAAATATAGGTTTAGAAATCTTATTTGGAGGTCTGTTATTTTAGGTATTGTGTTAATGGCTTCTGGGTTGAATGATGTTTCTCGGGTGATCATTGGTGGTTGAGTAGAGAAGTGCACAAAACTGTTTGTGCCATGCCATATCATCATCCTTTCATGCCCTTTCTAATCCACAGGGGAAACCTAGAAATATTCCTGATAGGGAGCGGGAAAGCGAACACTTACAGCCTAGGGGATGTGAACTCTAGTGACAAGAAGCACTCCATTATTTAAAGATATAAAACAACTACCTGGGAGGCTCTAATAGGAGGAGCCTTCTATATTGTGTGACGGAGAGCACGCACTGTTCCAGACTGTGCTCTGTGGTAAGACATATTAGCTGCTTAACCCATTGGGTAAATGCTCCTGTATGTGACATGACTTCAGAAAAGCTTTCTTATGGCAGAAAAATAAAGCTACTTGATGGCTGGAACCTCCAGGCAGAGTCTTGGCCAGACTGCCATCAGAAAATCCTACTTATTATCCAGTTGCCTTTAGTATACTGGAGTCCCTCTTATCTTGCCAAGGTCCCTAGAAACTCTAGCCCCTTCTGCCCCCTCTCTCTCGTTAGGGGCTTGGGACCCTCCTCTCCTACCTCCATGGCAGGTGTGAGGCAGTGAGAGCCCACTTGGTAGGCGGCTGTGTGGGAATGGGGGAGTGTGCGATGCCCTGCAGGGCACTGGGGTAGGCAGAATTGCTGAGTGGTGGTGTGGGGAAGAAGGGACAGGGCAGGCATCATGCAGGACAAGTTGAATGAGCCAGCCTGTGAAATCAGGGTTACTAAATGTGATTAAAATTACCTTGAAATTGGATACTTTTGGTCCCTGATCACCTTTTTAAATATTGATTTATGTTGTGTCTGTCTAGGCGTGGTATTAAACAGCTGGTTGAAATGGATCAGTCTAAACACTGGCTGCTCAGCTTTATAGGAAATCCATTTGTAATCTCTGTAGTACTGCCTGAAAAAGAAACAGTCCCACTCAATTGCTTTATTAATTATATAAATGAGCAAGATCATAGTTGCTGATAATTAAGCAGGTTTTGTGGCTTGTTGTGGTGCCATCTCGTGGTTCTTGAGTAAAAGTTCACAAGTTCCTGAAAGTTACTTCACAGCTACAGCAGATTTTGCAGCATTGCGGCAAGCAAAACGAAATGCTACGGTTTAAAACCGAAACAGCACTTTAAGCCTCCTGGCTATTGGCCAGACTCCTGCCGTGCTCAGCCCTTTCTGATCTAGTAAAGCCTTTGGGCAAAAAGAAGTTTCAGAACTCTCACTGTAAAGGGGGGGTGATAATACACCAATCTTTAAATGCAGTGACATTAATTACTTCAGGCAGTTTTGCTTGTCCCTGTGTATGAGGATCATGGAGAACTGTGCTCAAGAAAACATGCCTTCTCTTTTCTTTCTCTCTAAGCTTTGGAACATTAAGCATAATGATTCCTGCTGGGGTCTTAAGCAGAGAATTGTTCTGAAAGCGGTGAGGGAAAGCGCAGTCCTGCTTCTAATGCACCTTGTTTGGGATAAGAAAAGAGGACTTACATAAAAGCACGTATAATGGTCCTCTCCATCTCATTTCCACCGACTCACTGCAGAGCTTGTATTCTGAGGGGCATTCTGATGAACTTCAAGTTGTCTTTCTGTGTCCTGTGAGGGAATCTCACTCATCTAACTATTCTCTAAACCTTGAAAAAGAATAGTGTTTACTGCAATTTGTACTCCTTGCATTCCAATGTAATGTTGTCAAGCAGATTGGTAATGAAAATCTGATTTTTATTAGGCTTTGGTTTTGTTTTCAATCCTCAAAAGCCAGGGAACTTTCAGAAGCATTAAAATAGTTATAATTTTGCAGCCTCCTATTTTGTTGATGTCCACTGTTTGCCATTCTGTTTTGTTGTAACATTTTACAACTTTTTATTGTATCCAGAAGATGAACAGACATTTTCAGAAAAATGGTTGTCCTATTTTTCTCATCTTGAATTCTGATTTCTGTTTGAGTGATTTTTATGTAGTGATACTTCTGAAAGAAACTGTCAATATGTCCATCTATCTGACAAAATTTCTGGGTGTCTGTAAATACTATGAATTCCACAGTTGCTGGCCACATATGTTTTAGTAGCTCCAAACAGAAGGTTTTGCTTCACATCTCTGTTTCTATAAGTAGTGGACACAAAATCTTCAGAAGAGAGCTGAGCAGGCGAGGCACTGAATGAGAAAATGACTGCTGCTATATAATAAGCCCTTTCCTAAGTAGCCTGGAAAGGCTATGATGTGATAGTGCCACAGATGCAGTCTTGGAAGAAATGAGAACTGGTGTGTTCATTGTAGCCCGTGGAATGCTGCTGGGTAATTTAATAGGCTGTGGGTTTGGTAGACATGTAAAATGCTTAAGGCAGATCTCTCACTGTCCGAGAACACTAGGATCTGCACTGAGGTCTGAGGGTAAAGGAAAGATGAGGAGGTGGACCTCAGACCTCGGTTATCAATCTGTTAGGTTTGACCATTTTAGAAAAAAATACAAGGTTCAGTAGGTACTTTTGGAATCAGCTAAGAAAAGTTCCATCGTATGTCCACAACCATTCTCCCTTTCAAGTGAGGTCACAGGGGGCTTAGGAGAGCAAAGTTGCTGATGAAATCAACTGGTTAGTTACCTTCTGCAGACTGTAAGAGAGGAAGCTTTTTAGTGAATTCCTTGGCTGGTTATCTGAAATGACCATGATTCATTAGCCATGCAAAAGCGAGATCAGAGAAGTGGTTGTTGCCACAGTGAGAGGACTAGTCATAACCATCAGTACTATTTAAAGGATTCTAAGCAGTATTTAAGCCACTGTATTTGAATGGCTTAAAATGCAGATATTTTAAGGCTGTAGATCTGTTCTGCATATTTTCATACATATTTTTGCCTTCATATGCTTGATAACGTATTGAAGGGTTATCCCAGAGAGTATCACGCGTGCTAGAGACAATCCAGTGTTCATGAGACCTATAAGCTCTGCAAAAAATGCCAGCACTCTGTATTCTTAATTTCTGTTCCTGACTACCAGTGTCATCACCTGCTCCTGAATTCTGGCGATTATTATAAGACTTGAATGACCTATTTAGCTGCTCTGAATTTTGAATGATGATTTTTTTCCTCCCTTATCTGCTGAATTTATTTCCTCCCACCCCATCTAGTATAGAACAGAAATTGTAAAAGATTATTATATAGTTTTGTAAGACACTGATCCCTATATAATCTGGGAACACTTTATAAGGAAATTGAAGACAAGTTTATTGTGGGTACTATAAAATTGGGGAAATGGGCTGTCCTTTCATTCAGGCCTTAGAAATTATAATAATGTCTACTAGATATTCTCAAGTTCCGATCTGTGGGGATGGAAACAAGTTGTAGGAAGAAACTGTACATTCCCAAGAAACATCAGTTAAGACTCAGATAATTTCAAAAGCATACATAGACATTTACATGCAAATGACATAGTATACCTGTTTTCCAGTGTGCATGTGCAGGTCAGAATTTTAATATCAAGACAACTCCTAGCCCACATTGAGATCAGGTCAAACTTGTGCAGACATCTGCAAGTCTGGCCTTTGTGTGATGTTCAAGGATCTCTCTGCAGCACTTCATTTAAAGAGTGCAGCTCCTAGATGTGCAAATTGGAATATTTATGATGTATAGAGACTATAGTTTCAGTCTAGTGCAATGCTGTATAACTGTCCCTGATACTCAGTCTACCTAGGTCTGAGATAAGAGTCGTCTTCCAGGAATTATATCTAGAAGAAGCAATTCATGCTGTTTCCAGAAAACAGCAAAATTAATATTTTTTTGTGTGCGTGACAAAAAAGAACATTCAACTATTTGAGTCTGGATCTCTTCCAGTAAATCAAAGGATGTGGACATGGATTTTCTTAATTAGGGAATAATTGGATTCTGCCTTTCAAAGAAATTACAGACTTTATATCATAAAGAAGTAAATTGTGTAAGAAAAATAGATGCAAGTTTTAGGTGAAAAAGTTTGTTATATCTTTTGCTCTGCAGTGAACTGTAGTATACTACAACTAAATGGAGTTACTGTCAATGAAGCAAATTATATATTTTTACACTTTTTCTGTCTCTCAGTATTAATATTTGTATAGTCTGAGAGAAAACAGAAATATTTTCTGTGCTTCATAAACTTCACATAAGCTTACCATGCTTCTGTGCAAGACAAAATGTCACACTTCAACAAAGTTAAGAATGATCTCTCAGCTAACAAGCAGTACCTCAACAATTAACCAAAAGGGTCTCCTGTTTCCATAAATGACATCTTTACTATAACTGTCTTTGGGGGAAAAATGTTTATGAAAGAACTTTATAGCATACCTTAAAAATAGTTATAGTCAACATACTTACACTGCACTCTGTAACAATGGAAAAACTGGCATGTGAAATTACTGCTAGCAAGGATCTTGTATTTGGTCTGTTAAAACTGGAGCAGTATATAAAAACTAGAGAATACTGTATATAATACCTATATTAAAAAAAAAAACAAACACAAAAACCCCAACTAGAAGCCAAAACCTAAAAACATGTGCACAACTGTATAGCCATGAGTCTGAATTAATGGAAGGATTGTGAACTTATAAACTGGAAAAGTAAGCAGAACCATAAAGGAAAATAATAAAGGAACAACAACAGGCTAATTCATTCAGGCTGTGGTAGATCCGCCTGACAGCCTTGTTCTTTTGACTTTTATAAGCAAGGAGACTACAGCAGATCTTACTTATAAGGTCTTCAGGAATGTGTTTGGTATTGTGCCATGTAAATTGTTGTTAGCTGGAAAAGGTGGCACATAGCAGATAGACTGTGGAGTGATGAAAAATTCAGTGCAATAATGAAAATTTTAATGAGATAAGAACCAGTGGTCTGAAAGAGAGACTCCAGAATAGTGTAAGCATCAATCTTATGCATCTTTTTTTTTTTTTCCATTTTTGCCCTGTTGTAAATAGTAGGTGAATTCACTGATGTCTTAAAGCCGGAAAACATAATTTGATTCAAAGATGAGGTGAAACTGGTGAAGTGAATTTGAAGTGAACCAAGAGAAACAGGATGAAATACAGTAACAAGTTGCAAGGTGGTGCAGTTAAGGAGTAATTGCAGGAATTTCTGCTATCAGCTAGAGCTTCATCAGTGTGCAATGGCTGACAAGAAGCAACACATGAGTATACTAATCAGCTGCGAGATATATATGTTTCAGCAGTGAAATAACAATGAAAATGGCAAACATGATGCTCAGCTATGTCAAACAGGAGAAATTAGTAATGCTGTTGTACTGGTAAGACCTCCTTGGGTAGACACTGTGAACAGTACAGATCAACTAAATCAGGTGAAGTTAAGCTGGAACATGTGCACCGCTCAGATAAGTATGGGAAAGGGAGAGCTTTGCCTGTAATTCATTAGCACGGGCAGGGTAGCATTCTCACATGGATTATGGTTGTAGGACTAGAGCTGGTTCTTGCATTGCTAGTCTGGAACAGGCAGTTCTATACAATGTGACAGTGTAGACGCTGGCCAAGAAAACTGCTTTTGTAAGCCTAGCAAAATAGGCTGAAAGAGATGTCTTCTCTTTATAAATTTAGTGGGAAGCATGTACAGGATGGCTAAATGCTTGAACTAAGGTACAGCGTCAGCTGAGCGATAAATAGTTATAAACCAGCCTGGAACCAGCTTTAGGAGGCAGTATGATACCTTTGTTATTAGGAATACATTGTAGGCAGAGTTTGTCTGCTGATTTCTAGTCTTTGAATTATGTTCTTACAGATGGTTTTCAGATGGAAGAATAATTTCTGTAGCTGGGAGACTTTCACAGCAGTGCTCACAGTCCCTTCAGTTTCATATCATTGATTGCAGCTGTACAGTGGCAGAAGAAGGGTGATAGTCTCCCAGTCAGACTAATTTTATTATTTTGTAGGGGTTTTTTACTGTCGTTCTGACAATGAAGTAATTTTATTTGCCTTAAGAAGAGTTTAGGCAGATTGTTTTTCTAATGAGATCGTTCTCTGAGATATTCCTCTGACTAAAGAACGAGTAAATTGTGAATACCCATCACTTTCTTTTATTGTAGGAGAAGACTAATATTTAAGGAATGTCATAAATCTGGTGTTTACATTTCTTACTATAGTTCAAGTGCCTTCCATTCTGTTTGCAGGGATTTTACGCATTACAGTCTTTAGGTCAGAAATGTGTTTCCTGTGTAAGAAATTTCAGAGAATACACTTCCTTCACTGAGGCTGCATGTATAAGAATATAAAGACACAGGTCTTTCATTTATTTCTAGTATCTTATGCTTCTAATGTATTTCTGATAATCTTCCTGCATGAATTTACTGTTTCTGATTTCCAACAGTATCATCTTATGCTGCTTCCTGAATTCCCCTGTGCTAAGTCTACAGACCACTCATCGTTTTCATTTATTTTTCTGCTGTCTTCAGCCTCTTCTTGTCCTGTCATTGTTAATGCCACCTAAACTTAGTTCTATTTTGAGATTTTTGGTGTGGGATCTGCCTTCACTGTCACAGTTTTCCTCTGAAGAAATTCTGATCAGCCCTTTAGTGCTGAACATAGCTAGAAACCATGTATAGCTGCATTTTTTCCTTTCCTTCTAAAAGCAAGGTATTTGGTTCATGTTACTTATTTTTAGGAGGGGAAAAAAAAAGAATGTCTTTGATATCAGAAAGGTATTTTTCCTGATACAGATATATTGGATTTCTCTATTAAAGCTTGTTTTGAGCATGTAGTGAACATGGACATGGACTCAGCTCAGATCTATCTTGTTAGCAATGACTTCTCTTTCAATTACAGAGTTAAATACTGCACTTGTTATTTTCTACAGTTACTGTCCTGTTCTATGTACAGTTTTGATACCCCATGAAACCTGCTTTAGAATGCTAGAATTGCCCAAGTTGGAAGGGACCTCAGAAGATCATCTGGCCCAATCTTTCATGGGAAAGGGAGCCTAGATGAGATTTTCTAGCACCCTGTCCATCTGCATCTTGAAAACCTCCAGTGATGAGGACTTTACCATATCCTTGGGGAGGTTGTTCCAGTGAATGATTGTTCTCACTGTAAAAAAACTACTTTTTTCTGGATGTTGAATGTGATTATGAAATGCAAAGATTACATGGATAGAACCAAACAGAGAAACTTAAACAAACAGAAACCAACCCACTCCCCTGAAAAGTATGGGTCAGACAACAAAAAATCTCTCCAGAGTCCTGTGCGTGTAACAGATACTTCTAGCCTGCTTCACATTTTGAGGCTTGTGCCCTACCATTCATTATCCTAGCAGTTCCACTTTTTGCAGTGTCTTGCCTGGTTTTCTTTTCTGCATTCATCCCAGAATAAGTGGACATGGCCTCTTGCAGCTGTGTGACTCCCCCAAAGCAAGCATGCTCCCTGGCAGAACTCAACAGTTCAGATGCAAGTATGCTGAAGGCACCTCCTGTCATTTATAACAGGATGGTGGAGTAAGCAGCCATCTGCTCTACAGGAAGCTAAAATGATATCATGGACACAACTCAACCTCCTGAGAAAAGTGGTGTGTGCCTTTATGCTCTGCCAGGACCTGGTCTTTTATTTTTCAGAGAGAATCTTAATTCTGTATTAAGCATGAATGTATGCTGAGGCATATTTTTGCACTGTTAGAAAACAGATTCTTTTGAAATTGTCTTTGCAGTGAACAGGGAATTTGAAAACAACCAAATATCACCATAGAAGTCCTTGTTACACGTCTACTCCAAATCAAATGAGAGAACAAAAGAAAAATAAATTCCAAATAAAAGGCCCATGGAAAAACATTTTTGCGTTTGAACTGCAAGGCTTTATGCCTTCTACAGCTCTGGTAAAACACATAAACATAAACTTTACTAAACTATGAATTTGCAAAATATCTCAATATGAAATACCAGATATATACTCAAAAATATAGAGTTTTACTGGAAAGAAGAAATGAACATGTGGTTCTAATTCTCTTTTCTACAAAATATTCATGCTGGAATTGCAGTAAATATGGGTTTAGCTCAGAGAAAAAACTAATAGCTAATTTTTCTAGAAATTCTTCAAGGTAGATAGTGCATATTTAGATGTCATTGCAGCAGTATCTTTCTTTAGCACAAGAACGTTTTGCTTTTGTGTGTAGCATACCACTTGTACTCTTACAATCATTAATAGTAATCCACTAGGGTTTCTTTTCAATTGAGGTTTGAATTCAAAGGACTGCAAGCATGCAATATGATTTAGCAAGCATGGAGGCAACAATGTTAGTTTCTCCCTTTTTCAGTGCTTGAGCTGGGTGTTTCTCATCTTCAATATTTTCTGTGCTGTGGAGTGATATTATCAGCTGTGGTAGCCAGCTTACCTGTGTTGAGGTTGAGAATTGTTGACTGGCAGTAGCTGAACATTTGCTCCTAAGAGTTTGACCTTGATTTCCATACTTGCTTAAAGGGAAAAAGAGGAACAAACAGTTACTTTATGCTTATGGTGGACTTTAGCAAGCAACTTCAGTTTCCTATGTGAATTCTGCCTGAACTGAGGCTTTACTGTCCATTGCCAAGGAATCTTTAACCATGTTCTTAGGGAAAAGCAAACAAATAAAAAAGCCAAAAAGGCCTTGCTGTATTCTGATTCTTTCTTTATGGCATTATTTAAGATTAATATAAAAATTATTAAAGCCCTTGTATCTGAAAAGACTGAAAAAGTAGAATTATTTCATAGCTATATCTGGGTTTTGTTGCGAACAAACCTTATTTCAGAATAACTGAACATCTGATGAAAATTTGGATGGATTGTGGGTCTAGTTTTCACATTAAAAAAAAAAAAAAAATCATACATGGCCTAAGAATGAAAACACTTGAACCTGTTCCTCCTCTCGTTTTGGTTTAGTTGTAAAGTTCATGGAAAGCTAGACACTTTAATTCAAAAGCAGAATTGAAGATTGTCGAAAGCTGAAGGCAAGTCCTATCTTGTGTACAGAAAAAATGGAGTTTTTCACAGATCTTTCTCATTCCTGATGCCAAAAGGCAGCTAATGTAAACTAGGTAACATAGCTAGGCTTTCTTTTGTTTCTTTAAAATTGCTATTGGGCCACTAGGAGCCCCAGTGTATTGTTTTTAAGTCCAGTGTACTCCTAAAAGGGAAGGTTGTCTGTACTGACCTGAATTGGTGAACAATGGCAGAGGAGCGTTGGGTGGAGCCATCCACCATGAGAAGGATCCTCTGCTGATCTATGTGACCTTAGTGGAGGTTTCCCGGCTTCCTGCAGAACTGGCACATTACAATATGCAAGCTGTTACATGCAGAATTCTATGGCTAATTGAATGTGCAATTATCTTGATGACGTGCACAAATGAAATCAATGGTTTATACCCAGAGAGAAGATGTCCTCAGTCAGTGAATTGAGAAAACTAAGAACACTGAGAATTTTTATAGGGACCAGAACAGAAAAGGATTAATTCCCCAAAGAGCTTTGCAGTTCCCATTATTCTTGAAGATTCATGTGTTCTTGCATTTGTCTACCCTGTGCTTGCTCCTCTGCTGGCTCACATCTTATTATCTCACAGAGCCTACAGAGACATATCAAAGTGATCCATTGCCCTTTCCTTATTGGGGATAGAAATTCACCAGTTTCACAGGACCTGGGTTGCAGTAAGAAAAGTGTTGAAAGAGTATGGGGTGATAAACCAAGATATGCTGTTTCTTCAGTCTTGGACTGTTTATATTGGAGGTGATCAAAGTAGACTCATTTTCATTACGGTGGGAAAATGTACAGGAGGATGCATGAAATGGAAATGAACTTTAGCTGTAGAATTTAATTTTAAACTAGATAGATTTTTCTTTTACTCCTTTATTAATGCAGTATATTTTCTTTGTCTTTTCCTCAAAACAGCCATAGAACTTTACAATCTGTCCTCAAATGACACTAGAAACGTGGGATGCCCATGATTTATGATTTTTATATGAAAATAGGCTATCAGGCATTGACAAGGACCATCTCAAACTGCTGCTGCAACCTCTTAAATATTTAATAGTTGCCAAAGAGCCCGGCCTTTATCAGAGCTCTGACATCTTGAAAATTTGATTCAGTTTTACCTGCAGGCCTAAGGATACTTTTCTGTCATTAAAGCAAGTGGAAAATATTAATGGAGAAAGACTTCATAATTGAAAATGAATTGGCCAGGGCAATGTGAGTGCACTGAATGTCTAAGCACATAAATAGTAAAACAGCAGCACAGTATCCTATGGTGGCAAAGCCTACATCAGCCTCTGAGATGCTCTGCTGCTCCAGAAGTACCAATGCCAAGGAAAATTAAACACCTTCTTTCACATAACAGAAACATTATACTTAACATATTTTGGGATTCTGAGGTATTAGCCCACAATTATATGCAGAGAATTCTTCATAGACTCATCAAAAAATACCAAAGAATAACAAGAATACTGAGATGTGTTTTTTGTTATCAGTAGCCAGAAAGAACTGGAATTTTTACCTCTGAGAATAAAATGAAATGAATTATATCTGAAAAGTACCCTATTCTTGTTTTTTGCATAACCTCCCACAGTTAATGAAATTGTGTCTAACGTGATTGCTGAATCTGGGATCCATTATGACATCATCTTTTTTTGATTATCTGATTTCACATTTCACATTGTTTAATAGTCCACTGATTGTATATCTTCCATACCACTTATGAAGCTTTAGACTGTAATTTTACACAGTGTGAAACTGTGTTCTTTTTTTTATATTCACAGCAAGAAGAAATGATTAGACCTGACCGATATACCTCTCCAATATAGAATACACGTTATTACTGGGGAGCTCTCGGCATCAAAGGCCAGTTTTCTGGTGCTTATTCTTTAAAAGAAAAGATGAAATCTCTTCTATTTGCTACTGCTTTCTGCATTGCATTCTCTTTCCAGAGGTTTTTTGGCCATGAATTCTGACGTTACCAGGTATTAGGAATTTTTGTTGAAGCTTCTGCTGTCAGCAGCTTGAGAATTTGGCTCCACAATTGCACAGTTCCAGAGCACTCTGACTCAATCTTTGTTGGTCTGTAGCTAAAACAACTACATCAATTAGCACATAATCACAAATACCCATGTATTTGACAGAGCCTAATGGAACATCAAGAAACAGATTAACTTCTCATAAATCAGAGGTCATTATATAGGAGATAATCTGCATTGTAATGGAGAGTTAGTGCTAGATAAGAAATAGTTGTTTCAGATTGTTTTCCAAGATTTCCAATACTTTCTTGCTTAAAAAATGTGAGAATAGAAGAATGTGAGAAAATAGGCTCTTTTAACAGATTTTTCCAATTAATCAGTGTAAACAAGCCTAGGTACACAAATGTTGAAGACTGGTATGAGCCCTTATTCAGATCGGGAAAACAAAATACAAGTTTTTATGTGTCCAAGTAAACATTTAATCATATATTTAAAAGAAAATCAAAATTAGATAGTAAAATGTGAATGTAAACTGATAGATTTTTAGGTCAGGCTATGTGAGTAAGTTTCCAGATCCTAATCTGACCCACATGCTTTCATGATAAATATTCATTAAAACTGGAACATTCTATCAAAAAAAATGTCAATTTTTGAAAACGAGCACAGTGTAATTAAAAATATTTTATCATTAATTTTTCCACTATTTCTGTTTAAAAAAAACATTTAGTCCAAAGAGCTGGAAAAGAAAATGCTTTGGTGATGAACTGCAAGGTCAAAACCAAGTTAAACATAAAAATGCTCATGATCTGTGTATTTTCCATTCACATTTACTGACCAAACCAAGTTGTGGGTCAGGCAACTATCATCCTTACAGTGCTTATGGAGAGTTTTGATTGGAATATATGCTTATATGTAAGCCTGTAATATATTTTTACTGGTGTTTAATCCATTTAAACATGAGAGTATGTAAACAAAAAGAGTCTGAACTTGAGAGAAGACTCAGACCTTTATTTTGCGAAGTAGGCTTACCTGCTGTGTGGGGTATGTCTGCAAGTGAACAAGCACGGGGGGAAAAGTAAGCATCTGGCTTGCTGGAAGAATGACATAGTTGGTTACAAATATAGTCCAATCTAAATCTATGCCTGTGCCAGAAAGTAAAGGAGGAAAGACCTGCATCTAAGTCATGCATGATACCTCCCTGAGCTTCTCCTAGGGCAGTGCACATCATATGCAGCATGCTTCACTTGTGTCTGCATGCTGAAAGGCATGGCCAGCCCTGCAGTTACATACTGACTGCTGTGTAAGATTAAAGGCTTGTGACTGTTACAAAAAGACAGCAGGTTGGAGGCCTGAAGCACAGAATGAATATTGCACAGCCAGACCAATCTTCATGTCAGTTAATGTAGTTCAATTCTGACTGTATTGGCAATCTTCTTGAGCTTGACTTGTTGCAAAGCCCCTCATTTTTGTTAACGTTTGAGTATAGTTGAAGGAAAAGATACTGTTAAAACGCTTGTGTGTTTCTTTGTCTTTTTTTTTTAAGCTGAAATTTTGTTTACTTAACACTAATATATACAATGGGACTGCTCACATGAGTGAATTTACTTGGAAGCATCGATTTTCACAGTATGTGATCTTTTGAAATCAACTGAATATCTGAATTGAAGGTCATTGTGAGGTGTGTTGTTCTGATTTATGCGTTGAGTCAATTCTGGCTCTTTTGTGAAGGCACTGAACAAAATGAAACTAGAGCTTTCAGCTTAAGCTTTCCATGGTAGGTGGAAATTTAAAAGTTCACTCTGTCTTCTTACTTTTTCCTCTTCATTTGATAGCAGTCTGACCACGAAATCATAAAATTACCAATTTCATCTGAAGTTGAACTCTTTACAGGAAGTAAATGATCTCCCAAGGAAAGGGTTTCCATTAACTTCCAATATAATTTATCATTAGTCCAAAAAAGGTCCTTTTTTTTTTTATGCTGTTGTGCGACAAATAGGGGTCTCATTTGCAAAATCACTGTTCGCAGAGTGCTAGGAACTTTTTAAAAATATTTTTGTTAAACACTTAGGACTATTCTCGATACGACTTGTAAATTACATTTGTTATGCACAAAACCTACTATATTGTACCTCACCATTCCCGTTATAAACTCTATTTGAACCCGACGATCATCCTATCAGGATGTATTGTATTTTGCTGAATGGGCACCTTAGTAATTTTGATAAACTATTACTCAAAGCAAACCGTCTTGCTGTAGCATGGGAGGAGAAAAGAACATTAATGGCTCTTATGGCTCTCATTTGCATCATTTTTATGTGAACGTTTTTTCTCTTGTGGTGCTTTTATTTTTTCCACTGTCATACCACACAACAATTATTAGTGACATCTTAGTGACATCCTCTGTACCTTTTCAAAATATACAGCAGATTTGGAGCCAGGCAATACTTTGACATCAATAAGGAATGACAAAAGATGGTCTTGTAATTGTCAAATGTGTTGATGATCTCAGTCCTACAGCAGACAGACAATTTCCATTTCACAAACCCCCAGTTTTGACAGATTTTGCATGTAGTCTCATAAAAAAAGTTTAAAGAATAAACTGCAATGAAGACTGTTTATATGCTCATCTCTGTTTCTCCAAATTAGGCCTGTGGGGGAACAAAGTTAGATAGTTGAGGCTGGTTTTGCTCAAAATTTGTCATATCATCACCTGCCATGTGTAAAATATCTCTGCTTGCAACAATATGTTTAACAGGAACATAATCAATTATATTTACAACTAGTAATTGGCTGAACAATATTATTCAACAATTTCACCAGCTTTTAAGTAATAGAAGGGCAAGAAAAAAAAAAGGAATCTGATTACAAATAACAGAAACATATTTAGAAGTGGTAATGTATGTTTAAAGTTTGATACAGAACGTATTGAATCTTTCTGGCAATGACAAAAATTTCCTAGATGGTTTTCTTTAGATGAGTATTAGTCTTTATAAATGATGATGACCTCTTTAAAATGCATTATTCGGAAGATACAAGATTCTGATAAAGCAGCCTGATTACTAGAATGTATAGGATCAAAACATTTAATTAAAAAATGGTGCCATCATCTCTTCCTCTGATGGAAAGCTTTCCATTACTTCTGATGGGCATTGGCATATGTCTCTGAAGACTTGGTTTCAAAACTTCTAGTGTTAATCTGTTTTATAATAAAGAATGACAAAGTGGGACATAAGACACATTTACTATACTCTTTGGTTTACCACAAAAAGATAAGAGGAGTGAGGGTAAAGGAAGCTTTCCTTAATGGCATGAACGCATGAAATGAATTTATTATGCTGTTACTGAGTGTTACTATTCAATTGCTGCATGTTCCACGTAGTGTTGAATAATTTGGGTATGAGAAACAGGTCTGCAAGACTTAAATGGGAGGAGCAAAAGTGCACATCTCAAAAAGATCCATTGTATTACATAATTTCAAAGATTCCAGTAAGTAACCATGAGAGTAAGTCACAGATTTTGCCAATTCAGCTGTTGAGACAAAGTAGTTATGGACAAAGTAGCAGGATTTTCCTTTCCAGATCCACAAGATATCCTAGTTTGTAAATTTAAAGTGTTTGTTTATCATTGCATATATATAGAAAGGGAAGGGTAAAGGGGACTAAAAAAGACCTGTATGTACTTTGGAATTCCAAATCAACATCATTGCTGTTCAGCCCAAATGGAATTTGAAAGTACTTGGTTAGCATTTACAATATCTGATTCAGAGTCCATCAAATAAATCAACAAGATTATAAAAGCTAACAGTTTAGCTTTTGTTACTTCCCTACATTTAGTTCAGGAACAATCAGAATAAATCAGATTAATATAATATGTTTTGTTATGTGGTTGGAGTTCAAAGATGAAGTAGACTGACTAGAAATGATTGAATTGAATATAAAAAACACCTCAAAATCTTGTTTAAATATTTATTTTTATCAAGGATTTCTACTTTAGAGGTATTATTACTGAAATCCATGGAAATTTTACCAGTGAAGTGGAAAAGGGCTTGACTGATAGAAGCTAGCTTGAAAATGGATCACTCCATATACAGTCTGAAGAACTGAATCCATTTGAAGGCTAGATTAGGAATGGTATAATTTTTAGATACTACCAGTTGTTTATATATCATTTACTACCAAGATATGGATCCTTTATCTTTAAAATTACATTTTTTTCCCAATTTCATCTTCAGTCACCTTTTAGGTGGTCCTTCACATACCAAGGAAATACAGGACAAAAATAGTATTACTTTACATAAGGGAGTGTCCTTATATAGGCAGTAGTACAGTTTAAGAGCTATGTAGGCTTTGTGCTGACATTGGTTCTTGGGTAAATTTCATAAAATGCAAGTGATCTTCTAAGTCCTATTAGTTCACAGTTGCTTGACTAAATATAGGAGAAATCATTTATATTGCAATTTATTTATGTGAATAAATGCAAAATTCAATACCTGCAATTATACACCCACGTGATTTTGAAATTTAGACGTGAAGATTTGTGTCAGTAACATGTAACTGCATGAGTCTTTGTAGAGAGAAAATCCGAAAAGAATTTGTGTACATCTCTCCAGAAAACTTCAGTGGAAATCAGAGTGAATATATTGGTTCTTTCTTAGTAGCATTTCCTTATAAATTGTTTTGGTTTCTTTACCAATTTTTAAAACACTAAGCCACTGTGACAAAAAAAATGGGTACTTGTGTGGCTCTACAGTCGTGTGATATATACATTCTGACAATCTATCAAAATATAAAAAATCCCCCCAAACAGTAGTTTTCTGAGCTTAACCAATATATGTGACAGCTGGCAGGCTGAGTTTAAAGGATTAAGGTGCAGAGAAACAAAGGTAGCATAAGAGAGACATCTTTGATTTATTCATTGCATTGTAATGCAACAACACAAGCAAGACAAGCAAAGAATTTTTAAGTAAACAATTTATTGTTAAATAAATATTATTAAATGCTCCTTTTTTACTCAGGATTTGTCCCTGCTACCTACCTCTCCACTGAAATTTTTAATCTTTTTTACATTGGCTTTGCTGTGGAAACTAATCAATCTTAAGTTCATCTCAGGAGACGGATTCAAAAGCTTGAATTCTGTGCCTGTTTTTGATGCACTGAGGGGTAATCCAATTAGATTTCTGTTTCTACTTACTGAATTTAAGCCTTATTGATGTTACAACTGCTGAATAAACATCTTGACATATTTACCAGTTAGTATGACCATTTTTGCTGGTTAGTTCTCAAATAGTTCGATCTATATGAGGGAGTCCAAAAGAGAACATTTCAGTTAATCCTTTGGAAAAAGCCTTGAGGCACTGCAGTTCACTTGCTATTAGTTTTCAGGTTGATTGAAATGGTTACACATTTTCCTGAGCATACCATGCTGTTATCTTTGTTTTACAGGGTCTCTTCTTCAGTTTCATTTATTGGCAATGTAAACATTACTTTCCTGTTTCCAAAGATGAAGGCGTTCCTGCATGTTATAAAAGCTTCTCAAGTTTGTGTTGCAAACCTTCTGAAAAAAGGACCAGAGTTCAACAGTAAGTTGTAGTTGTGAACATAAATAAGTAGTTTCTGTAATATTTGACCCTGTGGTACCCTTACTAATGTGATTTATAAATCAGATTTTATCTTGATTGAGTTGCTGGGGATACATAATGTTCTCACCTTGAAAATAACCTAAATTGGTATTCCACTTACAGAAAAAAATCGTATACTTTGAGTTATAATCTAAACCTGTATCTTGCACAATTACTTCCTTTTGTATCTTGTAATGAAACACTCTCTATCACAAAAAATAGTCTATCATCAATGAAAGAGTAATTAATCTAGAGCTAGAAAACACAGCAAAATTAACTTGTGAACACTAGGTAAATTGCATTTCTTTCATGATGTGGGTATGAAAGTGAATTCAGCATCACTGTAATAAAAACATGTAATGAAGTTAATTTTTTTAACAAAATAACATATTACTTAGAGTTCTGTATTAGAAATAGAGGTTTAAACTCCATTCAGTATGTCAGCTTTAACAAATGTTATACACATCTGCAGCCGCTATACGGTTTTCTAAATTAATCTGTAGTATATGGCCTTTCTGCAGTGGCTAAAGCCTAGCCCTTTTGTCACAAAAGTGCTTGTTGCCTTTTGTAACATGCTAAAAAGGTGAACAGCCACATGATCTTGAACATGAAAGATAACATTTAATGCTTTATTAAAATTTACTCTTCTCGGGCTAACATGAAAATGTGATAATGACCGGGCTTGTATACTCTAATTCTTTTAATTGTTGGCTTATTTTATCGGTATGTCCCTTTTCTTTCCAGATCTGCCATCCACATGGCATTATTTTACAATTATGTTGCCCTTGTGAGCCCTTGTGGCATGACCCATAATTTTTCATTTCACTTTCAGTACCTGATAGGTACTTTGGTGTAGGCTTTGTCATGCTCCTGCAATATAAAATATTATATGTTTTTATTGTTCTTATGCATGTAAAATTCTGAAAACACCATATTTGTGTAAAGCTCACGTGTTCTATCATCTCAGTTCATGTATATTGCAATGGGTCTAGAGGGGGATTCAGTCAGATGTTGGGGTTAGTGTGAACAAATCTATCATTAAAAAGTCTACCTGAGATTTACAGTGTCTAGTGGTCTATATGGAAATGTCTGGACTATCACAGGATGGAAGGAAAAGCATGGAGATATATTTATCTGTATATATATGTACATAGATAGATAGATGAGAGGAGGGGAGAGAGAGAGTGTGAGGTGTGTTATTGGAGAAGGTAACATTTCCCCATGGTAGAAAATTTTATGGTGTGTATATGTGGTTTTTTTTTTTTTTCTCAAAGAACTATCTGGCATATTTTTACTCTTTTAGGACCCATATTTGGAGTGTTAGGGAATATGTGAGCACATTTTCACATTCCTCTTTCGTGTGAAGATTCCTCTTTAGTTTCCTCTAAATCCAAAAAGTTTCTTTGTTTATTTTATCTCCACTCTGAATGAAATGAAGATTCATGTTGCTGCTAAGGTACCATATGAATTTTGGTAGCGGTCGGTTTTACTGCTGTTGATGGACAAATAGGTCTTTTGTTACCCTTGCACTCAGAGTCTGATTCTTTGTTGCACTGGCAGAAATTAGGGCTGATGGTGCATGATTCTTCCGTGCACGCTTTCCTGCTGGACGTAACTGTTTGCATGTATGTTTGTACACTGACTTGTTTCTCTGAGATTTTGCTCCAAGAATTCAAGTCTTGTTTTGATGGTACACAAGACAATGTGCAAGGCAATGCATGGGTAATCTGGAAAAATTGTCAGCAAAAACCTTGATAGAATAGATTCAGAGTCCTTCTTGCTCTAGGATCGTGCAGTATTAGTTGAGGATGGTAAACACAGTGGTAGCTTAAGATCAAGACGTGGGAGGTAGGAATCAAATGAATTTGAAAAAGCATGATACTTAATCAGCTAGTCATCATTAGCAACACATTCATATAATGATACGCTGCTTGTCTTTCATGTGTTTTGTTTGAACTGCTACACAGTTATGTGTCCTGATAGTGAAAATTCAGAAAGCATGGAAAGGGAAACTCATTCCCAGTGTATCTTCTTAGACTTCCAACAAAACCCAACCTGTACTGCCACAAGCTCAGCTGTTAGAGAAGTAGAGTTGCGTGTGTCACTGTAGGCCTGTACTTTCCCATGCTGGAGAAACTATTAGTGTTACTACAAAAAATATGTAGATAATAAGGACTTTTTTCCAATGCAATTTTTGTGCTATATCATTAAAAAAAATAAGCCTTCTTTTTCTTTTTCTTCTAAAAATGAAAATACACATGAATAGAGAACTTTGGTGGATAGGTGGGGTGTTCTGCAAACTCGGGAAACCTATTCCCCACAGGAATGCTGTCTGTTGGGTTTGGGTTTTGAACAACAGGCTTTATAACTGCTGAATACAAACGCAAAGATGAAGGTACAATTTAGCTAAAATTGAGGTTTGAACATGACAAATCATTTGGTACTTGAATCTTAAATGATGAGCTGTATGCATGCAATCTGCAATTAGTTCCAAATTAATCATTATACAAGGTTAAGAGAGCAATGAACTGGTTAAATCACATACCATCTGCTTCCCTGCCATATCTGATTTGTGTGGTACACGTGGAGGACTGGGATTCAGACTGCCAGGCTTCATGTCCTCTTTACCTAGAGGGAGAGAGAAAATATGGTTCCTTATATGTTTTTAATACAGATTCTTTTCTTCCATTCCTATCTGTAGGGATTGATTAGAAGACCAGAGAAAGTAATTTTGAAAGGCAGACAGCTCCTTTTCAGAGGTGAATAAATGAGTAGTGCAATGGTCTGAGAAAATCACTGCAGTCTGCTCACTCTGTACCCCAGGTGGTTTCTTCATGTTTTTTTCTTCAGGGAAAAAACCAGACTATTGTCCTTTAAATAGTCTGTGCTACACTGGATTATCCCTTATGGGGTATATTACAGATACAGAAAAATGACTTGACCTATAGGCATTGAAAGCCAACACCCAGATGTTGAAGAGGCTGAAGCAGTTCCCTGAATTTTTAACTTCATTTAACCTATAAACCCCTTCACAGCTCTTTGCTCTTTATTTCACAGAAACTTTCCAGTGTATTCAGGCTTTAGTAGCTTGCTTTTGCAAGGTTAGAAACTAAGGAGAACAGTGGTCTCACAGTCATAAACTGAGTGCATTAGAGTCCTGTTCATGTTCCCATTTTACTTCGTGTTTTATGCTCCCTGTTATCAGTAACGGAACCAGGTGAATGGCTCCGTGGTTGGGGTACTGCCGTTCTAGGTGAAAGAGAAACTTTCTGACCAAGACATAGGTCTGTGTTGCTTAGTTTCCTGTATAACTGCAGAAAGACACTAGCTTCTCTGTAAGTGAATTCCCTCACTATAAGATGAGGTTCAATAGGACATCTTAATCTCAGAGGAATGTTGTAAAGACAACTGCTTGCATATTTTTGAGGTGATAATATATTGCAGCAACTGATGCCCTGTTGGTAACTGAGTCACTCTATGAACACTGTACCTTCAAATGTACATTCTGACGCCTACAGTTCTTGTGTTCAACTTTTCATTCTCAATGGGAAAACTATTAAACTTCACTATCGCAAGTCCCCTATTGTAGGTGTTTGTCTTGTGAGCATCCTGTGAGACACAATGAGTAGTTTTGTATTTTTTGAGCAAAACTACACACCCACTTATATACAAAGTTTGCATGTCCATTCTAACTTCAGTTCAGCTGCAAGGAGTGGTTTCATCAAGCAAACAGTGTAAACTGAGGAGGAAGAAAGCGAATAAGAGAAAACAGAATGATAATGCAAGGATGCAACTGAAAGCCTAAAATGAATACAATTCAGGAAGATCCTAAAGCAAACGTCCAGCCTAATCAAGTAAAATAAACAGGTATCAGTATAAGACATGACTGCATTTTGAAAACAGCTCTTAAGAAATATCAGGAAGAAGCCTTTACGGTGAAAAGCTAATTTCATCCTGAAAAATGCCTCTAGTAACTGTTTCGCAGAAAGGCTGTTTTGTTAGTCTGGCTTCCTGTGTGGCAGATGAGGACACTTAATGAAACCACTTTAATCTGTAGAAATTATATTCTTCTAAGCTTTGTGGATTTATGTGCTGCTCTGCCAAATATCTGGATGGACTTACTTTTTTTTTTTTGGCATTATAGCACAGTATTTTAGGTAATCGGAAAAATCATGGAGGATTTCTGTAGTAATCACTTTACAGAATACTTTTCTGTTTGAAACTACTTATCTGTTTTGGTCTTGCATTTGTGATTTACTAAAAATGCATCAGCCAACAGTGGGAGTTTTGGTGATGCAAAGACTTCAGAATGGAACTCGATTCTTTCAGCAGCTTTGTAAAAATGTAAAATCAGAATGAGAGCTGGGTTAAAAATAATATCCCCAGTCCTTCTGTCATTACTTGAGGAAGCTACAACCTCTGTTTTGAACGTGTTACTGTCCATAGTATCCTGCCTAAGGTCTCATCTTTTAAAGACTGAAATAAACAAGAATCTTGGAGATACCATTAATATTGCTGTAATAATTATCCTTGGATGAGTTGGTTTGAAGTGAGATGTGCTTCTTGTAGCCTTAGCTAAGTCATAATGTTGCCTTATGATTGTGCTTGCACTGATTATAATTGGATTGCTAATTGCTGCCAGGTCGTACTAAGTGAGTCCCTAAAAAAACAGATTTCTGTTAATTTGCTCTTGTACTTGGCTCAGACTCAAAATTTCTGATTATTTCTTCTTTTCTGCAGTCATACTTGGCCCATACAGGGTTTCTTATGGAAATGAATTGGCTCCTCCCCATTGAATTTTTGAATACATCATTGTTGGAATCGGTGCGCTCTCTCCTTTTTGCTGTGGTTCATTCTCCAGTCAATCTGTATTTTCAATCCTTGTGTTCGTGACCACAGTCGGAATTTATTTCTGTGGCATCTTGATCCGTGATTTCTTTTAAGAGATTCACCACATTGTTGCTCTGCTTCTCTCACTGTTTCTGTACATCAGTAAATGCTGTAGCATCATGTGACATTTCCTTTGAGACTTTCTGTAATGCTGCATCTTGTTTTTCTAAAACTGTACAAGAAGTAGTCTCCCAGGGTACTTTTTTTTTTGGTCCTTATTATACTCTCCACGTTATATCTCGGCACAAACATCTTATGATCTCTATGTATCTGTGAATTAGTCTCATAAATAGAAAGTGAATTAGAAGAGGATAACATGGCCCTAAGCTAGAAGAGGAAAACAAAATATGAAAGCTATGAAGTGTCATTGTAGATACAAAATACTGTTTGCACATTAAAGTTTGCAGGGACAATTAATGTATTTTATTAAATTGGGGAATGGTGGGAACACTAGACAGAAACACATGTTAAAAACTTACCATTTTCTTTTGGATATAGGCCAATCATTTTATCTAATGCTACCTCACCATTATACATCTTGCCTTACTGAGATCCTTAGACTGCCATACAAATGCTGTAGCAGGCAACACTACAGCAGAACACTGTTGGCCTGTGAGAAATCTGTAATATTTGGAATCATAAATCAATTTCAGCCAAGAGATGCAGAGAGAGCATCAAATCCTGGGTTAAAAAAAGAGGTGCTAGACTATAGGCGCTTGATGAACTGGACTGGAGAGGAGTCACCCTTTGTATGTTTTGACAACAACATTGGCACTTGTGACCTCACCAAGAAAAGGGCTGTGCCCTCCATTTAATAAACTCACAAGTTAATGTGGAACAAAAGCCAACTGTGCTGTGCCCTAGAAGTTCTACCACCTGCTCTGTGTTAGATGCAATGCAGATCCCAAAATAGTTTTATGGCTGGCTTTTTCTGTTGAGGGGAGAATAAGCAGGTGGGAGGCCGTTGCTTCCATGAGTGAATGGTGCTGTGAATCTAAGACTGTTTATTTTTAAGTGAGTCAACAAGACAAACATACTAAAACATGTCTGTTGAAAGTGCTATCTTTGAGCAATCCAGCTTTGTAGCTACGGAAGACAAATCTGTGAGTCCTTTGAAAAAATCCTTAGGAGTGTCAGTCTTCAAACATCTGTAATAGTGCTAGTAGCTGTGATACCAGAATCATTCCTTACTCAACACGATGCCCCCTATCACAGGGGACAGATTCACAATGTTGAACAAGGGGGGGGGGGGGAAGGGGAAGTAGTTCTTAAATTCTGAAATTATGCTGATGCTAACTATGAATGCTTAGAGGGATTCCTTCTCCCCCTCCCAGTGCCTTGCTATAGGTAGGCAAGACTGCTGTTACCTTTGGTTATACCCATCTTTTTTCATGCAGGAGTGACCTCCGCTGCTCCAATCAGAGTTTATGATAAAGCAGCCCTGGTGCAGTTTAATGTGTCTCACTTAGAGTGTATCTATTCCTTAACTTCATAAAAATAATATCCATTCTGCAAAAACAAAACAAAACAAAAAAAAAGCAGTTATCATTCCTAGTAGTCCTACTTACTGAGACCATTAGGACCCATCCACTTCTTAAAAATCTGTTGTGAATCTGGTACCTTATAGTACGTCTACAGTGTTTCTTATCCTTGAGTTGTTTCTAATTATGATTCCACTTGTTGTCCATTAGGAGGTTTCAAAGAGAGCTGGCATTGCCACTAGGATTCTCACTTCCCATGTAAACAATATACATTGTGTTTTAAAATATGATTACACTAAAAGGAGAGATCTACAGTTTCATGGAAGCAGTTGCTCATTTTCTGTTTGCATATCCTAGCTTGTATTGCTGGTTCTGTTACCCTGCCATGCTGGTTTCAAAGAGCTATAAAACAATTTCTTGGAAAAAGTCCTGAAGCTTTGGCATATTTTCACTGTGGCATTTCAGTCCTTTTGTTTTAGTCTGTACAGCTGTATCTTTCTTCCTCATGCTTTGCTGTTTGTGCAGTAAAAGTATTCTTTTGCAGATATAACAAATCTCAAGAGTATCCTTTGGGTGAGGATGAACTTTATCAGGTAAAGGTTTCAACTTGTCTTCATCTGTTTTTGTTAGTATGGAGATAGCTGTTTGTAGTTATTCCTCACTGAGGTCCACTGAAATGTCAGAGCTGTGTGAAACATCTCCTAATGACTTATCCTATATGAGTTCATCAGAAACATTTGGAAAATATTGCAGATTGATTTGGTGTTACTTTTTGCTGGTATGTGATATTTAACTATTGTACTGCTTAGTTAAGGTACTTAACAACCGATGGTAACTGCGTTCAACACCTTATTTGGAAGATGTCATTTCTAAATCCTGCCCTTTAGGCTGTGTTTGGCATTGTTTTACCATGAGGTCCACTGATGTAATGAGTGTATTTTTACAGACTCTTCAGTGAGTAGATTCCGGTCTGGTAAATACCTCTCAGGTCTGCCAGAGCAGTCAGCTGCAGAGAATCACACTTGAGAATTTTTTTTATGTTTGCTAACATAAAGCCTGAGAATTAGCTTGTATCTCTTACTTTTTTTGTGTGTATTAACGTAGGATATATTACATTTTTCTATATCTTGTTTCTTATGCTGCCCCAGAAAAATGTAGGAAGAAAGTCATTAAAGATCCAACGAGTAATTCCTTGAAAATGAGACAAGTTGCTGAAAACCAGAAATTGTCTTTTCAAAAGAAGTAACAAAGTTCATAGTTTAATGACAATGCCAAAGATTTAATAAATACTAGTTTCTTAGCCAAATCTGCAGAAGATAGAAAATTGCAGCTGAATGATGACACATTTTGATGCTAAATATAAACCAGAAAGTAGATATCTTTGTCCTGTCATCTTTCTGAATTTTCAAAGCATAGTAATTTTCTTTTTTTTTTTTTTTTTTTTTTAAGGATTAACATTTTTCTCATTATCATCAAAACACAGCAAGGTGAAGTAAGAGGCAGAACTTCGGATTGAGTACAAGACTGAAACAAACAATCCTGCTGCCACAAAACCCCACCAAATGCCATTTTGTACGCCCAGTGGGAGCTGGACTGGACTGCTTGGGCTATGCCTGTGTGAATAACACAGCTATGGTGTGAAATGGAAATGCGTGGTAAGGATGATTTCAGTTACACAGAGTTGTGTAAAACCAGTTATCAATAAATTCCCATTGTGTGAGAGAGAACAAAAGGAAGATACTAAGACCCATATATCTTAAGAGTTAGTTACAGCCCGGTGCAGCAAAAAGCATCAGGACGTGCTGAAGTAAAAAAGAGTGGTCCACAAAAGACAATGGAACTAGTTGCTTCCTTTCAGTGAGGTACGTGTTAGTTTAGTTTTTGAACTACTTTGTAGAAAGTGCTGAAATGCCACAAACAAAATGTGTAAATCTCAGTAGAATGAATTAAGGGAAGGCATAATATCTTTTAAAGGTTAGCTTGTGTGTCACCTGAAAACAAAAATCAGCCTATCTGTGTGTATAGTGGGTCTTTAGTTTGTCAGCATCTTGATTGCTATAGTCAGAATATAATTGCTACTCTGTGAACTTTGTAATTATCTACTTTGTTCATTTGGGTATTTTAAGAAGGAAAGCTGATATGAAAAACCAATTACGATGTCCCTAGATAATGGACATTTTTATACCAGATTTTTTTTCTACTGCTTTGACAGAGTGCATTGTTAATACAAAGAAAGTTCCAGAACTGCATAAAAAACCTGATCTGTCAAGCATTTGCTCAAATGTAAAATAACATTCATTTAGGACTCCCACTCTACTGAACCAAGGCTTTATAAATTACCCCATAAAGCTGGTAGTTGCTCATTTATCTGTCTTCCTAGGTAAAGATAGGTAATGGACTCTTGCATATGCAAGCAATGAGAAGAGTTCTTTTCCGTATTTGTGGATAAAACAGGGGATTTATTTTGACTGTATTCAGAGAAAACTGTTATCAGGATCTACTCATTTTTGAATCATTAAAATGCTAATTCAGATATTCCAGATCTATACTAGGCTACTTTAGCATCTTTGCATTGATTTTCAGCTAACCCTTGTCTTTCCCTTTATCACTGCTAACAAGAGCGATGTGCAAATTAAGATTTTAAGATATATTTCACAGAAAGAATTTGTATTGTTGCCTTGTTTCTAAATCACAGTTGGAATTCATGCCATATGTGTAAATGAAAGCAAAGATTGTTTAAAGCATGATGTATTTTTCTGAGTAATGTTTTTCCTCCCACAGGTAATTCAGATACCATGTTCTGTTGTTTAATAACTCCACGGATGTACAAGGGAAACCATCAGGGAACTGAGAGTTAGGTGACATACACGGGGACCAGAAATGTATAAATTCCTCTTTGCAGAAAAGAGGGGGGACTGCTAGACATTTCTTAAGATAGTTAAACTTTTGTATGTAAATCACTTTGTACAAATGAGGTCTGAGTGTAGAATTAAGCTCTAGGTGTAATGCACACACATGTACATTGTTCAAATGCCTTTGCTTGGGCTGCATTGTTTAATGCAATCCAATCACTTTGTCAGAACAACCGTTGTAGGTCATTCTTAACACCTTCCATTTGAAAATTCTTGGCAGTGGTTAAATTGGTAAACTTCACGATTTTGATAAATATTTGTATTGACAAATAATGTGGATCTGTACACTTGAATTTGAATTAGGAAGAGACTGTGAAGATGAAGCCAAACTTTGTGTTAGTGAGATTCACTTGGCTCCTTCCTAACCTGGAAAAGAAATTTTGCTTAAAATTCATCTTGAACTGAAGTGAGTGAATTTGGGCTGGTTTTGAGGTCCCAGTGTTAATGACTCTCAAGAAAGTGAAGTTATTCAGAGCAAAGTAGCTTTGGTTTGTTTACTTAATTTCAGTACTATCAGCAATGGCAGCATCTCTGAGTGCAGTTCTCTTACTAAAGTGCCAAGGGAGTTTTAGAAGCGTATTATTATTCACCATAGGATACATTAAATAATTGCAGAACCTCCTCTCCTACCACGCTGGTACAGAGACATAATAGTGTCCAGAAATGTAACTTGTTGCTTTTTGTGCTGCTTGACTATGAATAAGTCTTGGTCTGTAGAGCACCCTCATCAGTACTGCATTCATTCTGAAATATTCATTCTCTGTTTTAAGGAAAGTGCTGGAGAAACTCAGCATTCTTAATTTTTCTTCAGGAAAGAGAAAAATGGAAAATGTTACTTTCAAATATTGCCCAGAATTTCTAAAGGCAACTACCTGAAGTATGCATGGCAGAGAGGGTAAGATTGTCCCAGTAACAGATGTACCGGATTTTTATGTTAGTTCACTTGTCTTTTGCTTTATTAAAACTGCTTATGAACATTACTGAACACGAGTTTGCCTGGTAAAGGTCATTTTAATCAGAAGGGAGTTAACTGTAACTACTATTTATTTATTTATTTATTTTATAAGTATAATGATCTAAAACTATTTTATTGAAGAGGGTGCATGTTCAACAGATTAGAAGGACAATGGCATCACAACATAGCTAACAGACCATGGGGGTTTTTTTGTTGTTGTTGTTTAGGGAATAGCTTCACTCTAGCTTCAAGTTATTATTTTTACATGTGGATAGAAACTGCTGTATTGTTAGTCTGGTGGCGTGCACTATTCATTGATTAATCCATTTCATAGTATGCTGAGGTGCTGATGCAAAGTAGGCCAAATGTTCACAGCACAGTTAATGCAGAGGATGCTTCCACAACTGACGCATCAACAATCCTTTGTGTGAAGCACTACTGTATTCATAAAACGAGTGCTGTTAAGTGCTGAGAGTCAAGTAAGGGAATCTAAGAGCCTAGGTAGGTTAGGCTCTTTCAGTTAGTACAGAGGGATTTATAGCTTATCTTGAGCTTATCAGAAACCTCACCAGATTCTTCAGCATTAGGCTCTTTTAGTCAATGAGTTTAGAGAATTATATTGACAAAAATGAAAGTCCATTTTCAACTTGATTTCTGTTGGATTCAGATGGAAGCTAGATGTCTAATAGCTTTGTGTGCCTTTTATACAGATCCACACCGGGAATGTGATAAGCTGTTCCTAAATAAATTATATACTTAACTTGCTCTGCAGGATACAGAGCTATCTGCTGTGTGCTAAAGGTTCCAGTTCCAACTAGTTAGCTACACAGGCCTAATCCTGAACAATTCATTGAAGCTTTTGACTTCAATATAGGAAAGAAATTGATCTGTGTTTGACTGAAGTGCTTGGACCCTTAGATCCATTTACTTAACTCTCTGAGTTTAGCAACAACCTCAGGCTTCCATGCTGAGGTTAACGTTTAGGTTGGAATTTCCGCATTCTAGTTGCTGACACAGAATTTTGACACAGATATAGTGCCACAATTTTTAAAAGAGCTAAGTTTAATTCAGTTTTCAGGATCTCACATGAATGATCATTGTGTTCATAAACTACAGCTGGTTTAGTTTTTGGTCTCCATGTGAGAATCATGCCCCTGTTTGTGCTCAATAGTGAAGCAATGCCCAGAGGCACTTAATAACACTATGAGAGTTCATACACTTTATACACAGATATGAGGAAATTTGCTATAGTAAACTGCAGCTGAGAACCACAAGATATCTCTCAATTTAGGGGCTGATAGAATATTTTACTGACCTGGGGTAGGAATAGTGTAGAAATGAGGTACTTTTAACTAGGGTTTTTTCAGGAGTTACTCTGTCCCCAGTGTACAAAATAACATCAGCTCTCTACAGATTATATTGGATTTGTATATGCGAACTATTCATTTGGATTGCGGGGATGAGGTGCCACTTCTGGGATCTCTGTGTTGGGCTGTGCTAATGAGGCTGTGTTGGTTAATATCTTACAGCTTTGTCTGCTCTGATGCATAAACAGCAAAAGAGTGTTTCCAGCTGTAATCCTGTCCCTCACCTGGTTGTGACAGCTCTGCTTCAATGTGAGGAGAAGCACTGGGAGGGCTGCACGTGATTTCCAGAACACTATTTCATGTTTCTCTGAAGAAGAGACAACAGGCTGGATAATTCATTCAACAGGTTAGATCTGACATACAGGGTTTATTATTTTATTGTGTTAATTGTACCTTAGCTCTCCAAAGCATTACGGTAAATGATTCTTAATGTCCAGAAATGCAGGTCTCCTTCAAAAGGGTCATTTCCAAAGTATTTTTAGTGTCTCCATATATACAACAGTATTAGAGAAATTTTTGTGTTGCCTTTGTGATACATATTTTAATTTCTCGATTCCTAGCTAGTCCCTGGCTGCCAGACCGATTTCCTTCTCAGCGGCAGCCCTCTAGAAAATGCATTTCCACACAGTTCCATATTTAGAGGCTTTCTTTCCATACTTTTTTTTTTTTTTGTATTGTTGATTTCAAGAATAAGGCTGATGTGAGTCCTTGTCTGCCCAGAATGAACAGAGAAATATTCAAGTTCAAGAATAAACCATACGTGGTATTTTTATCCTAGTTTCTGAGTAGGTCCATACTCTGGTACAAGAAATTATTCTCCACATATAAATATCATCAGTGTTTTTACTGCTATTCATCCTAAACTCAGTGGTAAATGGGAACAGTTTTGCATATTTTCCCAAGAAAGTATAAAAGGCTTGATGTTCTCTGGAGTGTCAACTTCCTTGGATTAGCCTGTTGCAGTACAAGTAATGAACAGATGTGCTATTCATATATGTTGTGTATAAGAACTAACTGAGGATAGGCTGTATTTTATTCTGCTAAACATTTCATTAAGTAGTGCCAGTCATATTCAAAAGAAGAGTACTTGAGCCAGATTCTTTGACAGGGTTGTCTTACTGAGCATGGTTAGTAAAATGTGAACAAAATATGAACTCCCTAAAGTGATATAAACACTAGGAGAGAAAACCTCGTTGTGGAGGCAAGAATTCATTGTTACTTTGGTACCTAAGGGTCTCCAGCACTGTAATCGGCTGAGAACAGGGTGGGGTGGAAAGCAACTGCATGTTCTGAACTGTGCTTCATCCCATGTGAAATGCTACAGTAACCATACCCTGGCCACTGGATTGTCCAGAGTGCCCACTGCTGCAGTGTTTTCCTTGTTTTGAAAGGAATTCCTGATTTTACGGGTAGCTGGCTGAGCTGCCCTGAGAGACTAATAGAAATGATAATGAAGCAGCATAGGAAGGAGCAGAAGAGTAAGAAGAGACGACTGTAAGGGAAATAGAATAATTCGTGGTCTAAAAGTACAATAAGTACTGAGCTGTAGTGCAGTCTTATTTGCTGCACAGAACTCTTGATTACAGCAGGAAGATTAGTGTTGGATGGAGGCCAGACTCTGCCAGTGTGAATTGCAGCAATTGGGGGATAGCATAAATTAATATTGGGCATAGCAATGTAAGTTAGGCTTTTTAAAAATCTCGTGTTCCCTTTGTGTGAAAACATATTAAATCGTTGTGGATTTTTTCTGGCACAGTATACGTGGATGAGCAATAATGTCTCTGTGATGGCACACCTTACATATCCTTTGCTATGCTATATTATTCTTAGTATAGTACTATTGAAGATAATGACATATACGTATTCTCTCTTTGTTCTACCAATAATAGTACCCCTTATGCATATGAGGGAGTAGAGGGAATGCAATATCTTTTAAATAAAAATTGCTCTTTGAATACTATGAAA
Organism: Falco rusticolus; assembly: GCF_015220075.1. NCBI lineage: Eukaryota > Metazoa > Chordata > Aves > Falconiformes > Falconidae > Falco > Falco rusticolus. The sequence goes on from NC_051196.1 coordinate 13,166,992, forward strand.
ATACAAAGCTGAATGAAATGAGTCACGGTATTCATCTGTAAATACTTAAAGCTTGTTTTGTGCTTTTAAATCAGTTTAAAATTGGATCAAATAAGACCTCTGAGTGAGATTGAATTGCATGTAGTTACGTGATCTCTATCACATTAGAATGGATTTTAGAAAAGGTACAAAAAAGCTATCCTGCTTCTCCCATGATCAGTGTTACGTGTATTATGTGTGTATCCCCTCATACATCACAGTTTGTTTATCTGTGAAGAATATGCTTTCACTATTGAAGAATAAAAGAATAGTAATGATCAAAAAGGCATGCCAAAGGGATTGATCTGTTTCAACTTGTCTTTATACTCAGATATGCACTGAAGTTTTTAGTTTAACAGTTGCATGAGACAATGACAAGAAAATGCATCGGAAACTTTGGAAGAAGAGTAAAATCTAGATAAGCAATTTTTTAGGTCCCAAGCCCTCGAAACATCTCATTAAAAAAAAATAAAATTCAGGTCCTACTGATGAAAAGCATTCTCTAAAAAGTGTTCTGTTGAAGTGACAGAATTCTGGAAAATCCCCCTAGAATTAAATTTTACTGAAGTAGGAATAAGTTTAGGTGTTTCTAATAATTCAAAAAGCATATCTATGATCTCTCTTCTATTTTTATGGCATTGTACTGTCCTTGTGACTAAACAGTGATAGGGTCTTGATCCCTGTCTTTGCTATCCTCTTGTGCCAAGTTGCAGAAGAATATGGGTGTTGGTATTAGAAATTAATTTGTAGAATGGTTTAAAATTGTATCTAGGAGCATAAAAATTTTGAACTGCTCTTGTGATGACACCACTTTGTATTTTAATGGCATTTGGGATGACATTAGGAATTTTTAATATGTCTTTATATTGACTATGGAACTTGAAGGGTTGTGATTGTTGAAAAATTGGTTAGATGTGTTCTGCCATTTATACATTTCACAGTTCTTTTGGCAAGATCTTTATGAACTGATTTGGTGCCTGGCATTTAGTACATTTATTTGGTTGGTCCTTCATTCTCCCTAATATTGTCATATGTCACCTACAGAAATGAATGGGATTAGAGTATGAACACCAACTGCTGCAGGCAGCAGAGACGGAGAGGTAACGTGGATAATCTGGGTTGTGCCACTGGGGATCTGAAGGGGAAGGGTCACCAGGCTCTCTCTGTTTCTCCGGACTGTGGAGGAGTGGACCTAGGCATTGAAAAAAATACCTAAACTGCTTGCTGCACATGTTGGATTTGCCTTCAGCTGCAGACAGCTTGAGGCAAAGTGTCTGGATTGAGTGCTGCTCTCGGTTTGTCCTTGCTGTGAGCATATCCATGTTAAGTAGTCGTGCCTGCACTTGGCTTCTGTTGAGACGGCGGAATTGTAGCTGGGATGTCCAAAACAGCCAAGCTGCATCTTCAAGGCGCTCGCTTGCGGGGGGGTGGAATTGGTTGCGGTTTGGATTTCCTAGGCGCAGGTGGAACAGCCAGTTTATACACTGCTTGTGTTACGGACAGCGGGCGGGTGGGCACAGGTCTGACATCTTTGGAGGAGGTGTTAAAACTCTACCAGACACAGAGCCGTAACCCGTTCGTGAGCTAACGCTTCTCTGTACTGGTACAGAATGAGTGAAAGTTCATTTGGCTTCATTTGCAAGACCGCTGCAGCTGGCCTGGGTGTGCTGGGTGGGAGCGGAGGGAATTGTTTTCTGGCTTGCTGGTGCTGCTGGAGGGTTGGGGGCGAGCGAAGCAGCAAGTGGAGGTGGGGGTGGCTTTTTCGTTTTTCTGGGAAACTTGATCTGCACCCGGTTTTGAAATTTCCTGGGCCACCTCGACGGCGCGTTTTTTCTTCCTTAAGAGAAACGCACCAAAACGGCAGCCAGGGCTGTGAGCGCGAGGGTGTGCGAGCCAGCCTGTGCGTTATTCCACCTCGGAATATTCGCGTGGATAACCGACGGGCTTGCTCGGCCAGGGCGCGCGGCGGGCCCGGCGGGGCGGGGCGCAGTGCGGGAGGCGGCCGCCAGGGGGAGCCCGCGGGCCGGCAGAGAGCGGCGCGGCGGCCCCGGCCCGGCCCCGTCGCTGTGCCCCGGCGGCGCTGTGCGGGCAGGGCGGGCGGCGGCTCCGCCGAGCAACAGGGCTGGGCCGGCGGCGCCCGGCGCTGCAAGAACCCGGGCACGGAACGCGGCTGCTAGAGAGGGCTTTCTCCTCTCCCTCGGCGTGTCTTTTTTTTTTTTTTTTTCTAATTATTTGGATTTTGGGGTTATTTTTAATTTTTTGTAAGCGTTACCCACAGCCGGCACAAAAAGTGTAGGATGCGGGCGGGTGCTGGCTGAGCCGCTGCCGCCTGGACGTGCCCGGGGGAGACCCCGCAAGAAGCGAGACCCGTCCGTCCTCCCATCAGTGGAAACAGGCTCGCTACACGGATTACTTCGCATTGCTTTACAAATCTGCCAAAGCTGGGCTTGGAAAGACTAGTGACCGCGCTTATCCATTCATTTTGTCTCGCACACACAAACACACCGCCTTTTTTTTTTTTTTTTTTTTTCTTTTTTCCCTTTTGGAACGAGACTCTCGCTCCTTGCCTTTTTGCAAATGCCTGGGCGAGCAGCAGCGCCCGTGGCTGTGCAGGGTACCCCCCGCTCCGGCTGCCTCGCTGGCTCGCTCTGGGTGCTCCTGCTGCACCTGGGAAGGAGGGAGAGAGAGAACTCGTCAACCTGTGGTGCTGACTGACCACACGCACCTGCAACTGTAGAGCAGCTGGCGTAGCCCCTTCCTCAGGACTGCTGTCACCAGATCCTTACACTAGCCAGAACAGCGTTGCTATTTCTCTGCCTAGGAACAGTAAGTATAACAGCGTTTTCAAGATCTCTTTCTGCATGATGCGCAGGTATGATTTTAAGTACAGCGTCATTTAACAGTTCGTATTCACCTTCTTTCATGTGTTAATAGATATAGCTATAAAGGAGGCTTCTGTTTTAAAGGGGGAGTGTAGAAGCGTGTATTTCTGTGTGTGTGCTTGCATGTTGATGTTGCTTCAGTGCACCTGCAGCTGTGTTTTCTTGACATACCACATCACAGTATTTTCACTTCAGTGAGCATTGTACGTGCCTGTTTCCAAATTTAATTCGGTGAGATGCTCGTTATGATTGAAACACAATTCAGTTAGAGATTAAAACGTTAACATTCCTGCACCTTGTGTGTTTTGACAAATGTAACAAAAGCTCTTTGTGTAGATACATTTACTCTCTAATATTTCATATAGATGTATGTAGGTGTATCTATTACGTATGTACTCAAAGATATGAAGGCACCATGTATTGCAGTATTTTTATTACTGTTTATATGTGTTGGTGTTTCAGAAGCATGCATGTGTTTGTGTATGGATGCAAGTGCTTATATGGGTGGGGATTTTGTATCTCTGTCTATATATATGTGACATACCCACCCACATCCATACCCACAGAGTCGTTCAAAATCTCTGTGCATGTGATGTGGGTGTGTGTGTAATGTAGAAGTGTGAATAGTGTGGGTAGGGGAAGATTTGAATACCGTGGTAATAGATGACACAGTTTCATTTGATCGGTATGTCCTTTTAGGAAAACAATCCAATCTTTTCCCTTTTTGTTTTGTTTATTTTTGTGTGTTTGTGCATGTGCCTCAGGTTAAGTGCTTCTTCTGCATGACCATAACCAAAGGGTGACCAATCCACTCCCTTATGTCCTATGGGGACCTCAGAGCCAGTTTCTCAGTCTTCATCTCCTCCTCCTCCTCCTCCTCTTCCTCCTCTTACCACTGCTGCTGACGCCCTGGGTGCTGCTCCCAGGTTTGAGACATTGTTGAGAGCCTGAAGAAAGGATTTGCAAAGACCTCCTCACTGTGTAAACAAAGTGATGGCTGGAATTAACTTCAGCTCCCTGAGTAACGGTATTAGGCATTAAGATTGTTAGGCCAAAGCACTACCAGGAAAGAATTATGAGGAAAGAGACTATTTGCATTCGGTTGCAATGATGAACTAAGACCAGCTGTGAAGAGCAGGTACCCTTTGGTTTGCATTTTTTTTTCCTCATGAATGCAGTCTTTGTAGCCTGCAAGGTAGTCATGATTCTGATCAGATCTGTGATAGCCACAGGAGATAAATGAAAATAAAGGGGCTTGGTGGATGAAAGAACGAGGCTGCAGCTGTTCCCTCCTTCAATTTGCGAGTTTCATCTTTTCTTATTAGCAAAACAGTAGTTTGTGTCAAACATTCTGGACAATAAGAAAATGCATATCTGTGGTTTTCCAAAGCTTAGATTCAGTGTTACAACTGTGTTGCTCTGCTCTGTGTCCGAGGGACTGTCCTCCAAAAGCAAATGGCTTTGAACTTTCTGGTGAAAGTTAAGGTTATGCTGTAAGTAAAACACAACCTTTTTGCATTAAACGATTGAAAAAAAAAAGCCATTGCAAAATGGAGGTTGCAATGGTGAGTGCAGATAGCTCTGGGTGCAACAGCCACATGCCCTATGGATATGTGGTCCAGGCTCGGGCCCGAGAGAGAGAGCGGCTGGCACAGTCGAGAGCCGCAGCAGCTGCAGCTGTAGCAGCAGCAACAGCAGCAGTAGAAGGTGGGGCAACAGGTGGAGGTGGACCGTATCACCACTACCATCAGGAGCAGAGTCGAGGTGCATCCTCCTCTCATGGTGGGAATGCGTCACGCAGCAGCATGCCCCACCGCCAGAGTGGTAAGAGGCGGAAGAAAGGGAAAAAGAGGAGCCACCACTTGGGAAGTAGGGAGTGCGGGGCCTCCTTCCCCTGCTCTGAGCTGCTGCCTCTCAGTGGTTCCGAAGAGAGAATACTCAAGGACTTGAGTGAGGAGGAAGAGGAGGATGAAGACGAGGATGAAGACGATGAGGAAGAAGGAAAGCTCTACTATAGTGATGACTATGGGGAGGATGAGTTTTCATACTCGGACCAGCCACCTGATGATGGTGGAGGCCCTGGGGGTTACAGCTCTGTTCGCTACAGTGAGTACGAGTGTTGTGAGCGTGTGGTAATCAACGTGTCAGGACTGCGGTTTGAGACCCAGCTGAAGACATTAGCTCAGTTTCCGGAGACATTGTTGGGTGATCCAGCGAAGCGAGGGAGATACTTTGACCCTCTCAGGAATGAATACTTCTTCGATAGGAACCGGCCCAGCTTTGATGCCATCCTGTACTACTACCAGAGTGGTGGTCGGCTGAAGAGGCCAGTCAATGTACCCTTTGACATCTTCACTGAGGAGGTGAAATTCTACCAACTTGGGGAGGAGGCCATGCTCAAGTTTAGGGAGGATGAAGGGTTTGTCAAAGAGGAAGAGGACAAAGCTTTGCCAGAGAATGAGTTTAAGAGGCAGGTGTGGCTGCTGTTTGAATACCCGGAGAGCTCCAGTCCAGCCAGAGGCATTGCCATTGTCTCTGTCTTGGTTATCTTGATCTCCATCGTCATCTTTTGTTTGGAGACTTTGCCAGAGTTCAGAGATGACAAAGAATTCATCATGTCCCTGAGCTTAGGGAAGGGGCTTTCCAATGAGTCGCTTCACCTGGATGCTGGGGAGCACACTATCTTCAATGACCCCTTTTTCATTGTGGAGACAGTATGCATCATTTGGTTCTCCTTCGAGTTTACAGTGCGCTGCTTTGCATGTCCAAGCAAAGCACACTTCTTCAAGAACATCATGAACATCATAGACATTGTCTCCATCTTGCCTTACTTCATTACTCTGGGCACTGACTTGGCGCAGGAGCAGGGCAGCAATGGTCAACAGGCTATGTCTTTTGCCATCCTGAGGATCATCCGTCTGGTCAGGGTGTTTCGCATCTTCAAGCTCTCCAGGCACTCCAAGGGTTTGCAGATCCTGGGTCATACACTCAGGGCCAGCATGAGGGAACTCGGCCTCCTCATCTTTTTTCTTTTTATTGGAGTAATTTTGTTTTCCAGTGCTGTTTACTTCGCAGAAGCTGATGAGCCTGCCACCCATTTTCAAAGCATCCCAGATGCCTTTTGGTGGGCTGTAGTGACCATGACTACAGTTGGTTATGGGGATATGAAACCCATAACTGTGGGTGGGAAAATAGTTGGGTCCCTGTGTGCCATTGCAGGAGTGTTAACCATTGCTTTACCAGTGCCAGTGATTGTCTCCAATTTTAACTATTTCTACCACAGAGAGACTGAGAATGAAGAACAAACGCAGCTGATGCAAAATGCAGTCAGTTGCCCTTACCTCCCAACAAATTTACTGAAGAAATTTAGAAGCTCATCATCTTCATCCACAGAGGATAAATCAGAATATTTGGAGATGGAAGAAGGAGTTAAAGAATCTCTTTGTGTAAAGGAGAAAAAAAGTCAGGACACGGGGAATAGCAGTGAGTCAGAGAAGAAAAACTGTGTAAATTCAAATTCTCTGGAAACTGATGTGTAATTTTGAACATTTCCAAATATATTTATGCATTAAAGAGTGCAGTGAAAATGATGAAATATGCAAGCAGGAGTCCACAGCATACAGTAGTATGCCATTTAATGGTTAAATACAAATAAAAAGCATTGCTAAACTTGTATTACATATCAAGTAAGTGGTATAACTTGAGGAAGGGATTGCTAGATCTGATATAATTTCAGACTTTATATTTTTATTAGAATGCAAGTGTTTTGCACATGAGGCTGAAAAAATTATTAAAACCAAGTCAGTTTTAAAGTGGGTGCATGAACTGTCGACATCACTAATAACAGCTCTGTGGTAAAAGTTGGCATTCAGAGGTATTTACTATGTAAGAAGCAATGAAGTTTGGTAGTCACTTATCTATTTATCAGTGCTTTAATAGCAGCTACCATAAGTCATTGGATACCATAGTCATTGTTTTTCAAATGGTAAATTTATTGTAAAAAGATATTCTACAGAAGATAGATCTAAATTTTTTTTTTTTTTGGAAATCTATAATGCTTGTTTTTAACTGGAAATTTACTTTGAAAAGGCTGCTGACCCTCCAGAAATTGTTTATTTTTATAACTCTCTTTGGAGGCATTGCAGCATTTGTTGTCTATTAATGAGCGAAATGAAGTAAGAGAATCATTTAACCTGGTCTGACTGCAAAGGCAAAATGACTGGAATGCTTTTTTGCACTACTTTATATGCTGGAGATATACTGAAAGAGACTTCATACTGTGAATGTTTACTAATGTAATAGTTCAATGACAATCATTGGAAGAGTGAATTCTGCATCATATTTTATTGTTTCTTTTTTCTTTATGTGATGCTGATGGCAAAACAGCTAACATAATGTTAATTCCATATTCTTTTTAATTATGAATATCTGTGGTCTGGAAAAGGATTGTGAAGTAAAATTTTATAATCAAAATTATTTGAAATCAGTGTTTTCTACAGATGCCCTCAAGAAATACCGACCTAATTTATATCTTTTTCCTGGTTAATTTAACATGCAGAGTCTATGATTAGTACGTGCACTTTGTCAGCATTGAAGAAATTCAGTGTATGGGAGGAGAAGGTAGAAGTAATGAGATATTCAGTTGTTACAGTACTGACAGTTGAGAATCGCTAACTTTTAACGTGCTATTATTGGTGCTGCATTTTCCCTTAATTACAGCTTTCATCCATGTGTATTTGAAGCAGTGTTTAAGATCCAAAAGAGGCATTCTGAGATTCAAAAGGAATGTGTTGGGTCCCATGCAGTCCTTGAGAAAACATTCCATGATTTCTTTTCACTGATCCTTAGGCCAGCTGTATTTTACTGTGTGTCAAAATCTTCTAGTGCCCTTCCTAGGAGACGAAGGTAGGTAAAGATTGTCTGGCCTACAGTACATTCCAGACTCCAGAATGAAATAGGTAAGATATTGCTGCATATAACATAAATAATAGCTTCAAAAAAGGCATTTTTTCAGACTTATAATTACCTAGGGAAGGCACAGTTAGACTGGAACTGTTTTTGAAGAGGCACTGTGGAACATTCCAGATCATAAAACTTGAACCAAATTGGCATATGCACTTTAAGGGCTGGGACAGGCCATTGCGAGAGAAAAAGGGGCTTACCAACACTACTGAATTATAGTAGTTTTGCAATATTCATTTAAAACCAAGTAGAGGATTTATGCAGGGGCAGAACTAGTTAGTGACTGATTTATAGCTCTGGAGCTGAGAAGCGACAATAAAAGCAGTCCAAATCAGGCACCCACGACATTGTGCATAACCCATCAGATAAGCATTGTTTGCTGTATGCAGCTTCCAGCATACTGAACAGAACCATAGACGTAGGTTTTTCTTTAGTGGTTGATTTTTGCCTTCATGGATTTTCTGTGAACTGACTCTTCAAAAAGTTTCACTGCTTGCCCTCTTTTGCCTTGCAGAAGAACTAATAAAAACCAAGACGCACACAAATGACTGGATTGTGCTGAACCCTGGTTCAAAACTTCTGTTTAAAATCCTAGAGCAGGCTTCGCTATATTTTTGATGTGAAGCATTAAACAACGCTCCTTTTCAGTGTGATGATACTAATTCAAACTATGTTTTGAATGAAACTCAGTAATGTTATGCATAGGCATTTGCCAAAATTGAACATTGCATTTCGTTGTAGCTCACCTGAGCCAAATCCTTTTTTCCACGGAGGCAATTATCGGCAGTGAGGATAAGCATTCTGTAAAATCTGGTAAAAATCTGTAACTGAAAGTGTTTCTTTAACAGCTAGTAGTTAACAATGTAAAGAGCATAAGGGTTCTTTTGTAAGCTAGCTTGCTAGTAGGTCTGTATAATACCAGACACCATATAATACCAGGGACTACAGCAAGAGTGTAGGAGTAAAAGAAATACTAACTAGATAAATAAAGAACTTGGAGAAAATTAGTATGTGTTTGCAGTATTGACTGGTTGAAAAGGGAGATGATTCGCAACAGGTTTAATTTTAAGTCTCTAATGGAAATAAGGAAGAAAATCCTTTGAGTAACTTATACAATATGTTCACGCTGTGGACATGGAGCTCAGCATGAAGTAACTGCTTAAATAGTTACCCAGTTTCTCCAGCAAGTTGTTCAGCTATTCTGCTACCAGTAGACAACCTTTTATTTTCAAACAAGTGTGGCCATTATGCTGTGATCATAGCACATACATAACACACACCTGACTCTCTGAAGGAAAAGGTCTTAGTCTAGGACCTCGTAGCAGTTGGCAGAGCACTGTTCCAGGTGTGCCAGCACTACGTACCGCGGTACTGCAGGGGCATGGCTGCAGGTGACAGTGGAGCCTGCTCTGCCTCCTGCAGTGAATAAACCTACGTACTCTGTCATGATATATAAGAACTGCTATAGCTTAATGCTAGATTGTGCTGTCAGTTTGGCAGACTGTTCTGAATCGCTGGAAGAACTGTGTATTCCGGAAGGGAAGCAAATACCTTTCCTTGGGCTGGTTTATAATTTGCTTATTCAACTACCCATCAGTACAGTCAGTTACAACACAGGTTGAAAATGCCGAGGTCCTACCCCTAACGTGCTAAAGCCCAAAGCTCCCAAGTGCTTAACAAGAAACAGAAATTTCCATTAAGTGTTCCTTTGGCTGAAACCGTGCCAGACAAATGCTGTATTTGAGCTGTTACGGCTACAAATCGCTAGTACTGCTTCTGTCAGAGCTTTCCCAGTGTTCCTGGATACTGATAATTCTCAGCAAAATAATTTTTATCATCACTTGGGTATTTTACATTGAAATTATAATGGTGAAATGCACTCCTGATGTAACTGATGTGAATGGAGTTACACTAGGGATCATTTTAGTCCTACTAATGTAGTTCAAATGATTTCACATTGACATACATTTCAGCTAAAAATAATGCAAAATGAGATATTTTGATATTTCAGGTTCACTTGCAGTAGTGAAAAATTTGGAGGATTTCCATTAGAGTTCATGGAATCACAGCAGTATCAAATCAGACTTCATATATATATAGGCTGATACTTAACTGTGTAGTGGCACTCATTTAAAGAAATTTGTAAGTCTTTTTATAGTAATCTTAAGTACCAAGGCCAAACTTGTAAGGAGAGAGTTTTGACAACTGAAGTATTGGATTTAATGCCTGGCTTTAGAGATCCATTTTTTTTTCTTTTCTTTATTACGGTAATAGAGTTTTTTGATGTTACATTGATTCCTTGAAAATTATCACAAAAAGTGTTGGGTCACCTTGTTATGGAGTTCTTGGTGAAGTTGTCAAAGTGTTCAGTTAAGCTTTCTCAGAATGATTTCACAAGAGGTCAATTCACTTTGGTAGAAAGTGTAATTTGTTTGTGTTTGAAGGAGAATTGTTCTGCTTACATAGTTTTGTTGTGTAGGGTCCATTTCTGTGACATCCATGTAATGCAGAATAAATTTGGGAGATCAAGGCAGTCAAAAACCTGCTGCTATCATGATTACATCTAATTAATGACAATAGTGTTCTTGGTGTTTGGGGATACTGATAGGCATTATGAACACCTCATGGCCATAAAAAAAATCGGGATTTGAGTGTGTTTTCAGTCAGTAAAACTTTTCAAATAGCTTGGAATGTGAAAATGATTTTGCATAATACTGGTTTGCAAGGAGTTTGGGATCAGGGCATAACCTTGAATAAAGGATTATTAGCTTGTAACTCCTGGCATGGAAAGTTCCTGTCAAGTATGCTTTCAGATGTTGAGAGTCATTTGACTAGGGATATGAAAAATCAGTGCTACTACCCGAGAATATGAAATACTTTCTCTTCATATTTGGATAAATGTAGGATCAAGGCACTATGGAAAAAAGAGTAATATGTCACATAGTCTATTCCATGTGTGGCTAGTTCATGGCAAGTCTTTCCTACACAGCACTGAAGAAAATTACCTGTGTCTTTCTGGTGATCCTGGACTCGTAAAACTAATTCTGAGTATAAATTAATTTTTATCATAAGCTTCACACTTTATCGATAGTCCTCAAATTAAATATGAACTATCCATGGTGCTTTAGACTATGTCACTAGCTTTGTCTAACATTTCTTACTACTTTCTTATTACTACTTACTGCCAGTGTGTCCACTTATAAATACAGGCCTACTTTTTTTTTTTTTTTTAATTAATTGGCACGAGACAGTAACAAATAGAAACAAAGACTTTTTTTTAAAAAAATCTATAATACTCAGCATATAAATTATGTATTTCTCTAATCATTATATAAACTTAAATGACAGTCCATATCACCTCTAGACATGGGACAGGGTATGCATTGTACTGTTGCTATAACTAAATGATCAAATGCTTCTGATTTTGGAGTGAATCAGATCTATCTTATAGATTTGCCGTATTTGTATACCTCTGAAACAGAGAAAAAATGAAAGAAAAAATTGTAGAAAATTTGGCAATTTTTTAAAAAATGAACATTCTCTCATTTCTACAGATATCACCTAAAGTGGAGAAAAGATTGACAAATTAATTCTGGGTTAAAGTGAATAAATATTTTGTATCTGGCAACCAGGTACAAACATGAAACTTTGCATACTGCTACCATGCTTTCTGTGTATTTAGAACTCTGGTGACGTTAATACTGAAGGAAAACTCATTAAAGTGTTATGTACTAGATGGTTGGATTAATTTTTATTTTTAATCCTTTTCTGTTAAATTATAGTGTACCTTGAGAACTTTTTCTGCAACAGGTCCTTTGGAAAATAAATATATAAGTGTATAAAAAGGAAAGAAGAGAAAATCTGAAATTACATGTCAAAATCTGATAATATATTCTAATTGATGGAAAGTAGGTAAGTAAAACCTTTTTTTCCCCCCCTGACTTGTGCATTTGTGGTATTGCCATTGAAAAGAAATTGGGAGCAAATTGGTTGAATGTATCTGGATGTGACCCTGTGCAACCTGCTGTGGGTGCACCTGCTTTAGCAGGGGCTTGGACTAACATGATCTCCAGAGATCCCTTCCAACCCTGACCATTCTGTGGCTCTGTGAAACTGTGATGTGCGACTGCAAGAGAGGTACTGCATGTGTTGTGTCTGTTCCAGATACTCTGGTCTCAGGAGCAGCAGCAGCTGTGCCTTGGGTTGGTTGCTGCTGCTGCTACGGCATCGCGCAGCTGGGCAGGCACTCATTGTGCCGGGCAGTACCAAGTGGGGTGGGAGAAGGTACTGTGAAGTTTTTAGCCTGTCTGGTAAGTCCATGCTCCTACCACAATGATCCTATCTGAGTGCAAAACAGTTCTTAAATTAGTTTCTCTGAAATACCATGTAACCCCTTCAGACAGGGAGGTCTCAAAGGCTCCAGTCTGCTAGTCCCTAAGCTACAGAGGGACTTGGGTCCACAGTCACAAAATCTATTTTTAGATACCTGGCTTCAATTCATTTCTTTAGGAACTGGGTTGCAAAATGATTCCTAAAGCTGGAATCAAGTGATTTGATTTGCTTAGGGTCAAAAGGAAAACTGTGGTAGAACGGGTTTCCCAGGTATTAGAGTGATTCCCCAAGGAGTGTAGGAAGTGGCAGCACATATTCAAGATAGATTTAGGTGTCTCTGGTTTTAATTTCTTGTTCAAACATTCCTGGGGCATGTGTATATCGAGAGTAGGGAAGAGATGGATGGATAGATTCAGTGAAGTATGTCAAAGGCATCCTTAATTTTAGATAGATAATTTTTCTGTTCTTAACAGTCAGAATAAGCTAAGGTTTTTTATTTATTTATTTAGTCCTAACACACAAGCCATTTCAGTGGGAGAACATACACAGTCTCTGAAATGATCATGCTGGACATGAAGGGTAGCTTTCAATTCAGAAAATCAAATGAGCACTACTCAGTATCACTCCTTTAATTTATTTTAAGTGTGCTGGGTTTGGGTCCAATCTTCTTGCACTGAAGTAATCTAAAATGTCTTGTGTCGATACTAGGTCATGCTTTGCCTAGTATTGCAGTGTGTGACAACCAAGAAGATAATTGCTTTTGCTTGTTTGTATTTATATTGACATGATTATGATGCAGACTTCTGCTGTAGAGGAGGGATGCTCCAGAGTATATCACTGCATATTTGTCTTCATTTGTAGAGAAGCAACACCCCACGATATCCTTCAGGAAAAGATCCAACCACGTGCATGGGGAGACAGCATTCCCTTTTCTCCTCTGCCTTGTACAATAGGACAAGGCCTGCTGGATGCACTGTGGTATGTGCTTGCCCTGCACTGTAGATTCAACCATGTTTCTCACTTGTGTTCTGTTTAAATCAGCGAGGGCTTGTTTTCAGGCAGAGCCCATGATGTCTGTCCTTGATGTGGTTCATCCACTATATGAATGAACATTAATTTCTGCCTTTTGTTGTCTCCCTGTTGGTACAGCTTTGTAATGCGTTCAGGGTGTCATTCAGTGACAGTTTCTTCTTGCACAGTGGAGCCTGAATAGCACAGTCAGCCTGAATACAGAAACCTGCAAAAGACTGTTGATATGAAATACAGGTACCTTTTGTTTTTCTGTCCAAATACAATAAAATTTATTTGTATTACAACAAATTATACATTCCACAGACTGTACATTTCAGGGTAGATAAGTTCTGTTTCATTAATGGGCTTGTACTTTCAAGCTCCCCTTGATTTGCCCTGAATTCATCGGGAGTTTAAGACATTGAATATTTTTTGGGTGTCAAGCATGAAGGAAGATGATCCTTCTTTGCATTTAAAGTGGCAAAGCATTATTATAAAGCAGAAATCTAGCATATTTTTCAGGTTAAAGGAGGCTAAGGAACAGTAGCTTTTCTGTTAAAGTCTTTCTTAAATATTAACTGCAGATACACCAAGAAAAATGTGGTTTCGTCACAAGTAAGGGGTAGAAAAGAGTTTTTTGATTGCATGTTTAAAGGGCATCGTCATACGCTACTGTGTGCCAAATGACAAACTCAGATAAACATAATTTCAGCAAGAATCTGTCCTACGGCACTGAGTACAGTAGAGGTATTATATAGCAATTTATACTTCAGGATTTACTTCTGTATACATTTCTTTCTTTTAGTTACTTATAAGCACTGTTATTATTCAGGACTTATGGATCACAAAAATAAATACAAAAATGCTATAAGGATTTCAGTAAAAGAGAAGAACAGCAAGATTTAACACTTCTGAGTATCTTCCAGAAGAAATTGTTGTTTTGGTGCCATTTAATTTGTGAACATCTGCTCTAATAAGTGATATGATGATTCAGTAGGTTAGAAGGCAAAATTTTTTTCTCTGGCTAGTAAAATATTTTTTTGTTACTCATAGCTTAATGAGGATTAGCATTTTTCCTAGCTTTGAAATAAGTAGGAGAAGTGAAAAGATACTAATAAGTAGAAATGGTACTAATTTGTTGCTCCTTGATCTATTTTACAAGAAACTATTTCCAAAATTGGTTAGTGATACTGGACAACTCAATTTTTAAGTGAAATGGAATGACTGTAAAGAGACTTACTTTTGTATCAATGCAGAAAAAAGTGCATTTTAAATTGTGTCATTTTGGGGCACCCAGAAATTCAGACATTCAGATTACTAATTACATTTGAAAATTTCTGCCTTTATGGCTTGACTGATTTAGTTTCATTAGGAGGAAACAGCAAGGTATATTTCAGCTTTTTTGATTTTTGTGGTTCTCCATAGTTTTAAACTATACCTAATAGAAGTGACCAGAGTAAACTGTATGTAACAGAAGTGACAAGAGAATCCACAACGTTTTCAAGCATAGTCTTGGTTGTACTGGCACATGAAACAATCAATATATGTGATTTAAAAGGTTTGCTTAATAGTCAGGCACCTTAGATTATAGCATTGTCTAAACACCTTTGTATTTTTTATCTATATTTATTTATTATACTTAATGCTTTTGTATTTTTCATCCTAATACTTTTGACATCAGTTCTATGCCCCAAAAACTTCCCTTGATGTCAGACTGAGAACACGCATAGCATGAATGGAAATTCGAGGTGGTAAAAAAAAAAAACAAAACCCAAACAAATGAAAGCATCAGGGAGCAGCAGGTCTGGGTCCTTCCTAGGAGCCAGGAGGTGAGTGTGGTCACACAGCCCTCAGGGCTGGGACCTTGCTGTCTGGGGCAGGGCTGGTGGGTGCACCTGGGGGCAGCCTGCAGCTCAGTCCTGCAGCATGGTTCAGGCAGAGGCTGAAGGCACAGGACGAGATTTAAATGGGGCTCCTGGACCCACAGGCGGGGACTGTGGGTGGGGGCACCAGGTGAGGATAGTGAGGGTCATTAAGGCCTATTAGAGCGCTCTGGGTCCTGACATGAGCCTTGCATTTGCTGTTAACCTTATTTATTAGGTCTAGATCTGTTCTACTAAGATGCAGTTGCAGCTCGAGGTTTGTATTGCTCCAACCAAAATTGAAAACATGATTTTTTCAGACCCTTAAACACTGAGAAATGGTTGAGCTTTTTTGCTACTCTTGATTTTTTGGCATCCCCAGGTCTTATTTCTTCAGCATTACATTGCTAGCGTTGCTGTCGTCGGTACATCTACAATTATTTCTGCCAAACTGTGTTGCTACTTGCTTTTTATAGACTGCTTGCTTCTGCTGATAAGCCAGAATGTCTGCAAAGGTAAAGCTGTTCTTCAGCTGTTGCATGGATGGGTCCCAAAGATGCTATCATTTGTTACTGGGAAACTGGGAAATAATTAATGATATTCTGATTTGGACTGACATCTAGAAAGGTGTTAGAGCCACATGCAGTACTTTTTAAATCTCTTGGCTGAGACCGGTTAGTTTTTGGCTGTGGATTCAGTAGCTAGTGTCACTGTTGAAACTGTAGCAGATGTTGGTATTAGGTCCAGTGTCCTTGTCAGACCTGGCACCAAGGTTTAAGTTGTGAGCATCGTGAAGCAAAACTCTACTTCTTTTCTAGGGCTTGCCTCTGCACAGAGCTTTCAACCACCCTCATTGCCTCTCTAGCTCATTGGCAGTGCTAGGGAGGAACAGTCATAAGCTGTGAAAATATGAAGTGGAATATCCATTCCAAATTGTGTGGATTAAAAGCCTTAAAAGATGCAATCAATATATTGCAATGCCTTCCTTCAGCTTCAGCTTTCTCTGAATGTCCAGTGTTTGCTGCAGTGCTGTGAGCATTCTCTGAATCCTTTTTCTGTAATGAGCCCTTAGTTTTTTTGACTTTCTGTGGTAAATAAGTCCAAACAGATTCAGGAACAAAGTCCAGAATGACAGTAAACTTCACAAATTCAATGGGCTGTGAGCAAAGTTAAGAGGTTTTTTGTTATTGTTTTTCAATAACTACTGTTAAGAATGTCATGTTCAGGAGGTTCACAGCTGCCTCCAAAGGCAGATTCATTATTGTATCCTTTCCAGCCTTTGAATTGTTGTATCTTGAATCTGCCTATTTTTAATGACTGCTATTTTATACTGTAAAAGATTAAAAGCTTTTTCCCATTTGGAACTGATTTTTTATAAATAGGCAGTTTATGTCCTGTAACTGCGTGCTATTAAGGCAGGGCTGTTGTGGTTTGTGTGTCAGTGGCAGACAGTCACTAGAAGGAAGGGCTGTGGGAGAAGTCCCACTTTCAGTGAATTGGACAAGCTGCCTGGCGATGCCATTTGCAGTTTGCTGCTTCAGTAGAAGCAACTGCTCAGTTCAAACAGAAAAATGTGCTGTTGCATTACTCCGAGTCTGTATGCTGTCGGGTCACACACTGTGCAAGAAGAAATGCTGAGGATAGATTTCTTAAGCTGATATAGCTAGTATCAGAGACTATATTTTTTCACACTGATAATGAGTTTCACATACTTGGAAGATGCATTTAAATCCCAGGATTAAGGAGAACTCGACAGGAATTACTCTGCTTCTGCAGTAACCCATGGTGTTTCGGATTGTGGAGAAGCTTTGCTTTGTGGAACTTTGTGGAAGTGCAGACACCCTTCTCTTTTCCTGCTAGATTTATGGATAGTATTCTTTCCTGAAATAACTTAAGGTAGATCATGTTTCTGTTTTACTAGATGTTATTACTCAAATACTTAAGACAGAAACGTTCAAAATTGTGTTGTCCCCACACCATACAGACGAGCAGGCTCTCCATGCTAAACAAACAAAAATAATAACAATAATAAAAAGAATGAACAATATAAATAGTCTTGTAAATATATACATTCTTACATAGAAGTAGGCACCAAGCAGGACATTACATTCTGCAAGATTAAGATCCCTGTTTGTAAAGATATGAAAATCTATAGCATTTGGCAGAACCTGATTCTGAAAAACCAGAATGAGAGATGCATAGGAATCTAAGTTTTGGAGCTTGGCCTCATCTCTGTTCATACCACTGACTTTAATATTGGGCTGTATAAAAGGAGCCTTTGTTTTTGGGAGAGGGAGGAGGTCAGTAGTGCTGAAGACCTAAGTGGAATCAGGACTATGTTAATGTGACACAGCTCATACAGGACATGGTACAAGCAAGGTATTTGAGCAGGTTCTTCAGAAATTTGCTCAGGACCTGGAGCAGCCTGGCCCAGAATACAAGGGAGGGATATTTCTGTGGATCACTCTGGAATGTCTCTCTACTGTTTCCTGTCCTAAGATAATAAAACCCTCTTCAAATGTCATTGCATTGTGCTACAGATAGTTTTTTTTTCTACACCTGCTCAGCAGCTGATGAACATAACATTTGTAGATTTGTGGAATGTTTTCTTGAAGTGATTATTTTTCCTTAAATTTAAATTAAATTAAATTTGAGTTAAAATGAAAAAGGACATCCATATGGAAGAGTGGTTTTTTAGGGTGGTTTGGTTTTTTTGTTTCTTGCTTTTGTTTGCTTTTGTTTTGGGTTGTTTTGTTTTTTTTTTAAACCAAAAACTTGATTAGGACTATGCATGTATAAAATGCCTCTCAGTAAGGAAAGCCTTAGGCTGTTTGGTCAAATCTTTAAATGATAAATTGATTTACTTAACAGCAAACATCTACATACATTTGACATTACGTGAGTTTTGTATTTTCTATAGACACAAGGAGCTGAAGGAAACTGAATTTCACAAACCTTGGGAAACTGTGTTTAGTTACATACCTACTTGTTTTCTGTTCTGGAGAGCTGATACAGTTGTTATTTCAGGATGACTGAATTTTATTGATATGAGGCTACTTGTTATGAAAAGGACATCACGATCCTGTTCCACTAGTATTTGTTACTTTTTGAAAGTATTTCTGTATTTTTCATATAAGATGTGATATATTTTCCCCACCGGATGTCACGCAAACAACCTGTAATTATGCAGCATGAATTGGGTGTACTAGAGCGCAGGGAACCTGCTCGATGACCGACTAATATTTACAAATGCTTGCTGAATGCTGTACTTGTATAAATACAGCATTCACTTGTTCTCAACCACCTGTGGTTATTTCTGTTTTGAGATTTATGTACTCAATATTTTATCTTTTCAGCCTGTACAAAGAAGGTATTGCATTAAATGAAGAAAATTCTGAGTTTTAATGCTGTAGTTCAATTTACCACAGAGTTTCTCATCTAACTTGCTAATTCCTTCTGCTCTTGTTAAGTTCGTGGGGAATTTTTCCATTTAGTTTATAAATGCAGAGTTTGTTCTAAAGCTTTATTCCCTAGAGGCAAGTGATGGGCTCATATACAGCCTTAGTTTTGAGACTTGGATATTTTTCACTGCTTTGTATGCTGTGATTCACTGAAAACCCCTTGGTGAACTGGCCATCACCACCATAAAATATTAAATTGTACTGTACAGGGAATTATGAAAAAAGTAATCAGTGATTTAGATAATATGCAGTAGGTCCATTCATAATCTCTTTCTTACTGTCATGTAAAGCAGTGTATATTGCGTACACTCATTGAAGAGTCCATGGAGCTACTTGCGAATTGAATGGATTCCAACTAGTCATGAGTGATAAAGTGAACCACTCAGAAATGATGCATTCCTGCAAAGGCTCTGGCACCCCTTGCTGGCCAGCACACCACCAGGAGAACATATTTGGTGGTTTCTCTATGACTACAGGGGCCTGTAGTCTGGCCAGGGGGAACCCTTAAGGGAAGACTTTCTGAGGAGCTGCAGAGATCAGGAATCTGCTTGGCCATGCTCTGCCTGTGGCTCCTTAATCCACTCAGTCTTTCCTGCTTCTGCAGAGACTCTGGACTTGTAGGAGAGACGATGCTGTGAGAATAGGCAACCTTCACTTGTATGCACTTCAAAGAATAAAGGATTTTGTCACTGAACAGCCAGCAATGTGAGAAGATCAATATGATTTGTTCTGGAAGGACTCGAGTACATAGCCAGCAGGCATTTTCCTCAGGGGGAAGAAAGAAAGAAGGAAAGCTCAGCCTCCAGAATTCAGATGATTTGTCTTCCCTTTTCCTTTAGCTATGACTTTCTCTTCCTAAGACAAAATGATCATCTGTTAAACCCACCCTTCTTTCTTGAGGGCTGCTTCTTTTCCAGTCTGTATCAGCATGCATTTTTAACTGAATTTCCCTTGGGTAGCTGAGAGTCATTGGAGAGGCATTTCTATATGTTCTTGTACAAAACCTTAAACAGAGAGAGATAATGTCAGGAAAATGAACCAGTGGGATATCAGTGTTTTTAAGTATATGTGACCTAATAGGAAAACTCAGTAACTAACCACAGAGGTGTAATTTTAGCAGAGAACAAATTACATCGAGTATATTCAGGTTTTGGTTTTTTTCAGTAAACCAGTGAGAATATCATTACTAATCTTTTTCCAGTGTCTTTTACTTAACTGCAGAGCAAAATGAGTAGTCAAAGAATATAAATAGGCTCAAGAGCAATTGTAAAATGCTATCTAAAATGAATAGCTGAAATCTGGTTTGGAAAATGATGGCAATATAGGAATTAATTTTGTACCTTGCTAAAGGTTTCTAGCTGGAGAGCCTTTTTCTACTTTTGTTGCTAGTCAGCTGGGTTTTTTTTCTGGTTCTCATGCTATGATGCCATTCTTGTGAGGACTGCAGAGAAATGCAGATACACAAGCAAAATGACTTTCATGAGAAACAAGGAAAAAAATCCCACAAGGGTTTGAGATTTTGGTTATTACAATATTTTTAATTTTCTGTCTTAGATATTTGGCCTGAAATGACTGACAAAACTGTTCTAATTATGAAATGCAATATCAAGCTTTAGTGCATTCTGATTAGTGCTATCACTCATTAATGTGTTCTGCTAGGGAACCGATGATGCAAGATGGCTTAAATATGTAGTTCATTATTATTATGGGTAGTTTCTAAATTTACTGGATTATTTTGCCCAGTGCTGCAAAATGGGAAATTCTGTTCAGAATGATATGGTGTTTGATACTGATGTTAATCTAGTTACAAGAATTTAAATCTTGAGATAAGTTGCAAAAGAAAAGAATTTCTATTTTCAAATAGAAAACCAATACAAATAATGGGTGATGACACTGCTATTAAATGCTTTAAAACATCCTTAAAATGTAAAGAAAAAACAGTCAATGCTAAACAAACCACTTTGTGTGTTTCTTTGTGTGTGGTCGAAATAATTCTTACTACCCTTTTGGGTTTTTTTTTGTTAAAAAAAGGGAATTGTACTACCTCCTCTCAGGCTGTACTGGGTGGAAAATTCCGATTAGTTTATGGTGATGGTCAAGTGTTCAGTACTGCTTAGAAGCATCTTTAGTCCATGTCCAGGTTAATAGCAGCCTTTCAGCTGTCTTTGGTAAGACTGTTCACATACACCACAAACAGGCATCCTAACTTCTACCTTGGGCACGGACATTCTTCCTTTGTGTCTTAAACATGGGCTGCTGATGCAGTTTTGCTGAATGCACAGCTGATGAGTTTCATGGGCACAGATTACGGTGTCCGATTCTTCTAGCCAGAAAGTTTTAATACACTTGAACAGACTTCTGCGTGAAGGGTAGGCCATTGGCGTGTCTATTATCCATAGAAATGTAGGGCAAGTACAGTTTCTTTGTGTTTGATATCACAAAAGGGGAGAAGCTACTGGTCATCCTGAATTAGCATCTGCCATTTCATTATTTAAAATTAGAGATTGCATTTTATGGCTTAGATATCAATATTTTTATGGATAGAGATTCACAGAAAAAAGTATATATTTTAGAAGGAGACTTAGTTACAGAAAATATAAATGGTGTAAATGCAACCTGTGATTAAAGACTGTTAAATGAGGATAGGTATTGGAAAAAAAAAATTGTGGGTTGATTAAAGAAAATCTCTGTGCTCTGTTTTTCATACTGGAAAAAGTCTTCTAGTAATCAAGCTCTGGCTTGTGAATTCAGTTTTCATTTTGACTTAGTAGCTGAGGTATTTAGTTGTTATAGTTGCTTACAGTAGTGACAGATTGATAGATATAATGACAGATAGTTTATTGTTAGTAATTTCTCGGTCAGAACTGTGGCTTCCTCTTTGCCTCTTAGAAAATTTGATCTTTTAATGGAAGTAATGCAGCAGTACTTCATGCTGCATGTTGAATTTGTTTGTGCATGTAAAGTATATAATATTTAAAAAATATTTATCTATGATATTTGTGTATTTCCATGCATCACAGAGATTACTTATAGTCTGTTTCTATAATAACCTAAACTTCAGAATAGTTTTTTTTTTTAAAAAATGATCTACACATTGACATTAATTCATGGATGTTAGGAAGTGTGGGCAGTAATTTGTCTTCCATCAGGTTTTTTTTAATGCCACATCTCTATTCAGATGCTTGATGCAATAGAGATCAATATGACTTATTTTTTATCCACTTACAGACTAGCAAATATTGATAACTATCTGTTCAGCAAAGTGCATCCTCTGACAACAGCAGCCCTTTGCTGTATGGTTTGCTGGGCTAGACAGAGTGGTTCGTCACACTTCTGCAAAGCTGCAGAAAACCTGTTTGCTGTGTCTTCCAGTGCCAAACACTGAGCTCGTCAGGAAAAGCACGGGGAAGTAGGTAGCAGAAGCTGGAAGCGTAAGAGTGACCCCAAAAGCAAGAAGTTCAGAAACTGTTGTGAACTTTCTGCATGATGCTATTTATGTAGTGTTGTGAAAGAAATATGTGTGCATTGTAGAAGAGCAATTCACTGTGGTCAGCCACAGATGGAATCTTTGCGCTGAAATGTGTGTGAGTTAAAAAGAGTTAGAGAGGGTAACATACAGGAGAATTCAAAATGATATTAGGGCACAATGGCTCTTGAATGTTCTCGATTGGCTTAAGAACTATTTTCATGTTTGTTTTGAGGAGGAAAGTGATGTGTCTGCCTTAAATTATTGGTATGTCTGGTTTAGGCAGTACAGGCTAAATGGAAAGAAACACAACTTCTTAAATTAAGCGGTGTTATCTTTTGGTAATAGGTATAAATCTGATACTCTCTTCATTTACAGTAAGAAATGTTATTTGATAAATAGCAGCTGATGGACTGTATTAATTATACATACTTTAATATTTCAAACACTGTTGAGCTCTATCAGTCATTTCCCGGAGTGAGAATTCAATGCTGAAGTCTAGTCCATGTGCAGATGGGTGTTGTCAGGAAATCGTGGCGCCTTCCTCCTTCCTTTTTTCTGTGCCTTTTCATGCCATTTGGTGAGTTGTGTTTTTTCCAAACAAAGCCAGAGCAGTGCTTTTTCCTGCCTGTTGGAGTTCCAGTGCTGGCACGCTCCAACCGGTTGGTGAAACAGTTGTTCTTCTTTAGGTCTTTGTGTTTGAATGACCGCTAATTGGCAAGTTTATCACGGTCATAATTTTCCTGAGTAATCAGACTAATTACAGATTTTGGGGACACTGGCAGCTAGTGTCTGGGCAGCTTCCAATGCTTTCAATAGCCCTCTGGGTTATTTAAAATGAAAATTTGCCCTGTTTTTGGTGGATATTTGGAAATGCCATTCTGAGGGCTGCTTTGCAGTGCTGAAGTCTGTGAGGAGGCACACCTGTGGCTTCAGTCAGTCTACTTTAGTGTTGCGTCAAGTTGGTTGGTAGGCGCTCAAGGTGGATATGGCAATGCTGTGTCAGCCAGCTGACATCACTGCAGCATAAAGGACAAATTAAATTTTAAAAGTTTCCTCTATGTTTGAAGATCAAAGGTATTTTGAAAGGAACCATAGCAATACAGCAAAACCTCTCGAATTCACTTTACTTTGAGAGTGACAGAGCCCTGGCACAGGCTGCCCCGAGAGGCTGTGGAGTCTCCTCTGGAGACATTCCAAACCTGCCTGGATGTGACTGCACAACCTGCTGTAGGTGCATCTGCTTTAGGCAGGTGGTTGGACAAGGTGATCTCCAGAGGGCCCTTCCAACCCTGACCATTCTCTGATTCTGTGAGGTTCATATTTGTGGACTGTAACACTACAGACAATGTTGAATTGTCATTCTTAAAATACTGTAAAAGTGAATGAGAATTTTTCTTACTAACTCAGTAAAAGTTGGGGAGAGCTCAGTTTTGTCTGCTTTTAGCTCACATTCAAGGCAGTAAAACCAGTATCTTGAAGAGTTTAAAATGTTAACTTTTTAATTTAGGCAAAAAGTGGAAAATACTCAGGAAATTCTTGGGTAGAAGAGTAGTGAAGTAGTAGTAGGAGTGAAAGAATGAATGAATGTTTGCATAGTATTTTCAAGAGAGAGATGGATTTTAAAAATTATTTTTGTGAGCTCCCTGAGCTCCTTTAAAATTGATGAACAAAGATTCCAGTAATTGAAAAAAAGCTGAGCAATGCTCAAAGAATGACTTGAGAATAAAGAAAATGCATACTGTATTGAAGAATGAACAAGAGGAAAAAAGAAAAAAAATTGGAGAACTGGTGAATGTAGAGCAAATTACAGGAGAATTGTAGCAGTAAAGAAGCCATATAACTTAGACGGAGCTGAAAGATATGAAGTGTTTTGTTTTGGCTTTCCAGTTTTACAGGATATGCTTGTAAATAGTTTTTCACCTTAACTTGAACTCTCCCTGCACTCTGTTCCTCTCTCTTGCATCTGATCTTTCACATCTTCATGTTCCAGTGTTTTTTGGGCGATTCATGCTGTTTCCTGCACACTGGCAGAAACCTGATTGTTTCTTACGGGATGAATTTTCCCATCTATTCCTTACAAACACCTAGCAGTTTCTCCCTAAAATTGGCAATATCTCAACAGCATGACTACAGTCGGGGAAATATACCACCAAAAAACATCACTGATATTTATTTACCTGAACCTTTAAGCAGTCTTTGATGGTATTTTTCCCCTTGATTTTGCTCAAAAAGCCAATACTGGGTTTTCAAATACCCTTTTTTCTTTGACTTGATTATTTTTACAAAGTTTTTATGCTGCAGAAACACAGTTCAGCGGGTATAGCTGAGGACAGAACTGGGCCCAGTTAGCGTATGTCTGGCTCTGAGGTCCTTTCCTACTTAGGCATGGTATGTTCCCTTTGGGACAAATTTTCCTCTTCACAGTGACTGTACGTATATAACTGAAAGCAGACTTTTTCCATTTGTGTCAAGTTTATTCAGGTTCTATAAACACCAGCTTTAGCAGTTATTTTAGTTGCTTTGAAATAAACTGCTATGTGTTTGCTTTTGAAAAAGGCTACACCGTCCAGAAAATGCTGATTATTTTTTTATTCTATGACTGTTCTAGTATTGTCAATGTTTGTAGCCTGCTATCTATAAATGTTTTTGGTTTTGAAAGCAACTTCAGCCCAGTATTAAATAGTATCATAATTGATGCTACCCACTAAATGTTATTTATTATTGCCTACCAGTTCCAATAACTATTTTTCTTGGGCTGTCTGTAGCACTGGCACAATTTCTAATGGGGAGCTGTAAAATGGCTAAAAAATTAGTTGGCTTTTTGGTGTGGTAGTTATTAATTTCCATTCATAGTGGGTCTGTGCCAGTTTGTTAAAATGAGTGAGAACATGCTGTTCTCATATTTCTGTGTGTCATACAGAGATCTCTAAAGGATACATGCTTGGCTTCGTGCCTGTGTGCTGTGTAGTTTACCATGCTGAGATTTTGCAGTATTTTGCTGTTGGTATTGTGAAGCCGAGTCCTCATACCTGCTGTGGATCTCACTGTTCTCAGTCTGTCTTTGTGGGGAGAATTATAACCCTCATGTATTTAAAAGCATTGTTCTGACAAGCTAAAATGTTGTGCTAGATAGCATGACATTTGATTTTATTACACAAAATAAATTGATATTTAGAAGTGCTCTTTTAATAAAGGATCATGGTCCTGAACTATCAGGTGGCATAAATTGGCGGTACTCCATTTAATTGAGTGGAGTTAAATGAACTCATACCAGCCTACCTGGGGGTAAGGATCAAGCAAAGACTGAGTATTTTTCATCATGACATCAAGGCAAATAAATCTGAAACCTCTGATTTCTACTGTTTGTATCTTTAGAAGGGACTAATGTAATGGCTTGTTGAATAAAGACTCAGTTTCTGGTTATTCAGAATTAAATTTATAAAGCCTCCGCTTTCAGTATTCTTGCAGATGTGATGCATCAGTCCCACATTACACCTCTTTTATGACACTCCACACATGGCCCAGATGATTTGGAATCTCTCAGAATAACAAAAGATGCATTTTAAAGGCATAAGATTTTCTCTTCCGCTGAGGCATGTGTTTTACGTCCAGACCTTTGAAAAACGAACCAAGCGAGAGGACTCGCTCAGCCATGTCACCCTGGCAAATGTTCCGCTGAAGCCATTCGAGAACGCTGCCTTCTGGAGTGATGTCCCCTGGCACGTGTGCCCGCCGCACCTGCAGGACAGGGACGCAGCATGGGCAGCTCTCCCTGGCTGGGCAGGGCTCTTGGGTGTCTGCAGAGTTGACAGGTCAGAAGACTGGGGGACTTTGCCTCTGTGTGTGTGGGGAAAGGAGAAGGAGTGAGTTGTAAAGGGAAGTTCTTTGTTATAAAGAAAGCATTAAGTCAATGCTGACTTGTTTTGTTAGTTGGGTGTTTTTTCCTCCCTTCCCCCCTCCCCGCGCCCCCCCCCCCCCCCCCCCCCCAGTAAGGTTTCCTGCTTTCAAATATTTTCACTTTGAGGTCAGACTAATTTTCCTAATGCCACTGGTTGCTGATAATGATTTCCTGACAGCGCTGCTTGAGGAGGTGCAGCGATGCTGGATTTGGATGCCTACAGTATCAGCAGTTCAAGGACTGTTGAAGTCTCTTTGCTTTACTAAAGCTAGTCCAGCATGAGCTGCTGTACTGTTCTGTCCTACCTCAAATGCTGTGGTTATGTGAAGCTTTTCGATGCCTGATTTTATTCAAGTGATGTGCTTCTGTAAAGCTTATATGGAGTTCTGGATCCAGCAAGTCCATGTAGATAGTGCAGCTGGCTAAGAAAGATGTGATTCTGTGGGAGGGCTGACATAACAGTATTACTTCACAACACGCGTTTTAGCGGTATGTGCAGTAAAAACATAAAAAGCCCCTTAAGCAGCAGCATTTTTTTCAGGCTAGCACAGGAACATGATCATTAATGCTTATTTTCCTTTTTTTCTCATAGGAGATGCAACAGTCATTCCCTGAGAATTTGAGGGTGGAGGGTGATTTGTTGCTGTTTGTTTTAATAATGATCCTCTGTAGCACCAGTAGATTATGGCTAGTACCTCCAATGTTGATAATGTTTGAACTATGTTCTGTCTTCTCATTCTTCAATTCATGGTTAAGTGAGCCTGTTTTAATTTATAATTGTGGTAAGCTAAGAGTGTACATTTGGTAAGTTATAACAGCTCATCTGACAGGCAGGAACAGGTAAACTCCTGTATTCTGATTTTGCAACATCATATGCTTATTCCCTAATTGTGAATTGCATTAGTACATATTAGGAGCAATACTAGTAAAGACAGTGGGGTTGTAAATCTGATTAAATATGATGCTAGATGTGAAACGTGATGCCAAGCGTGATGTGAGAATATGGTCCACTTGAACTGTGAATAAGTGATTTTGTAAGATGGGGAAATACTTTCCAAGTAAATCTTTCTGAGCTGGGTCACACGTGAAATAAATATAAACTAACATGTAATGTGCTGTTGATTCTTTAACAGCTATCTGAAACTCAAATGTGCAGAGCTTGCAGGTAGCTGGAAATCTCAGGAATTAGGACAGTGTTCTGTGTTTGAACGGCCATCTTTGGGAATTATCTATACCCGAGTGTCTTTAGCCCAGCATCTGTAGTATCTGGGAAAGCCTGACAGCATAAAGTTACTGCCTGCATTGAGTACTGGACATATTTCGCAAGTCCAGCTGTATCAACATCATTGATACAATCCCACATTTCCCTGTAGAACGCTGTGTATATATACTCATGGTTTTGCTTCTTGCAGTGCCTATCAAAATTACTGTGTATCTAGTAACAGTGCTGTTATTAGGCAAGTTTCATGGAAATGTTACAAGTGGATGTTAGCACACAGCAACCCCTTCACCCTTAAAGTCAGCTCGTCAGATGACTTCAGTGAACGTTCTCACAGCTTAGTACTGTGCTGTGCTTATTCTGCACTGTGCATGCAAAACTTTTAGAAGGACTGCTTCAGGTTTTTTATGGGAAAACATCCTCCCTAGGTAGGTGTTTGAAACACCTAAGAGCAGTGCGTGAAGCCTGTGGGGCAGTTAAAATGCCCTTCTTCCCATGCTGAGGGAGATCTCAAAAATGTTGCTGCAGGGAGCTGGTCTGCTGCCTCCAAAAGCGGGGAGGTGTGTGAGCGAGCAGATCCTCCTTCCATGGAGGAGGGTGGAGGTGATCAGCATCACAGCGTGCGTTAGTAACAGGGGTTTTTTTTTTTATTTCAAACCATAAGTGGACAGGTCCTTAATGATTGTGGTGCAGCCCGAGCAGAGCTGTGCAGCGGGTTCAGGCATGGCTGGTCATACAGCGTTCAGCAAAATCTGGAAGGCAGGAAGCCACTTTCAGGGTGTGAAACTAAACTAACATTCAAAAATAAATGTGACTGTTTTTCAAGGTCAGCTTTTTTAAACTTCGCAGCCTGCAATGCCAAGCTCTCAATACAAACTAAAAGGGGGGGTGGGAAGAAAAAAAAAAAAAAAAAAGGACGTTTAAGAGCAAATGTAAGAGCCTTTTACATTAAAAGCAATACATTTTAATAGTCAGCTATGCGTCCTCTTCCCACTAATTTACAGTACGGTATGTAAGCTTAATTGCAGACTCTGCTAGCATACAGCTCCTATCCTAACAATTCCATGTACAGTTTCTTTTTGGGGGTGGTATTTCTTAACATATTAGCTAGCTGGCTGCAATTGCTGTGGTGAAACAAGCAAGCTGTGCAAGCTGTGCACTACATGCATGGCTACCACAGTATAAAGCAGAATAGCTGTATCCAGCAAGTAAACCCTCGCCCTATAAAAAAGGATAGCAGCTGTGGAGGAAAAAGTAATTAAAAACTGTGCTTTGAACTTTGGCTCGCCAGTTAGAAAGAAATAAGAGAGTGATGACTGGTAGAAACAAGAAGAAATGCTGTATCTATGTACAAGAGGGACAGTATTCCCTTTTACATGTATTTGTCTCAAAGGAAAAAAAAAAAAAAGATGTAAGTTCTTACCCCTGATTCTTTGGCAATTTGCTAATTTTTATTCTGGCTAAAAAAAGTATACAGCTCTTTTTCAGGCAGCACCGACTGTGACGGGGCACCATGTTGCTTGTTACCTACTGGTGCTTGCTGCAGAACAGCTTGAAACAGTAGCACTGGAAAGTGAGATTTGTCCTCAGTTGTCTTAAAGTGATGTAACCATCAAAGACAAATTAGGTCAGCAGATTTAACTGCTTTGACAGTGAACACTACGCCAAGAACTTTGACCAGTCCAGTTGTCCATCAGAAGTGCCTATATTTGCTAGCAGCATAGACAGCACATACACAATTCAGACCAGATTTTGTTTTTATTTACACCAGAGAATAGCTTGGTGGGATTTGATTGATTAACTCAGAACATACCCATATCTAAATGCGTACTAGAATGTGTTTTGCTTTATGCAAATAGATACTGGAGGCGGAAAACTGAAAGCTTTTGCCTTTCTGTCCCTGAGCCAGGTCCATGTATGGACTCTGCCTTGTAATCAGGAGCAAGGAGTGCTCCAGGCTAGTGGCTGTGCAGCATTACCCTCGTACGTAACACCGAGCGTCGTCAGACAGAATTTTGCGTGGAGGCTTTTCTGCAGTGCTGAGCATGATGGCTTTTAATTCACCGGGTTTTAAACTGTTTAAAGTGTTTATCAGTGAAACTAAATCAATAATACATTTCAGTGCATCTTGCTTTGTAACTTAGATTGAACAATCTTTAGACTAAACATTTTTTTTGGTTTTTTTTCTTTTTTTTTTTAATTTCATTTTTGTGTAATGCCTGCATGGAACTTCCTGGTACTGCTTCCATACATAAGACTAATAATTAATTTAAGCTGCCCCGTCTAATTAAAAGAAAATGGAACAAAACTTTAATCAAATCAGTTCAGTTGGAAGCATAAATTAAAGGAAGCCCATGGATTTCATTGAGTGAAAAATGTTCTTTTCTGTCTATAACTGCCACTTCCAGAAGCAGTTTCTATTTCTCAGCAGCTCAGTGGTCTGGAATGACTTGGAGAAAGAAGCCAGTTCTAAAGATCAGGATTAAGTTAATCAAACAGTGGACTGAACATAATCCTGTACTCAAATTTAAACTCAATTGTGCCCCAGGGTTCTGTTTGCTTTAGGGATCTTATCAACTTTGGATCCGTTGGCAGGAATGAAATGTGCAGCTACTATTTCAGTGGGCCAACATTAATTCAGTTTCCTGACCAGTGTTTTGTTGTTATCACTAATAAGTTTTCTGAATAAAATAGTTTGGAGGATTTTCCTGTTAAAATCCTGGTGGTCATCAGCGTTGACAGTTATATTAACAGTGAAAATTAGCATAACCTTTACTGCTGTGCCTGGCCATATTAATGAATATAATTCCTATGTATGTCATTCAGTGTATGGTAGAAAAATAGAGACAAATATCTGAAGCTTCAGTGAGTTGGTCTCCTTTTTTGAATTTAGAACAATTTCTGTTATCCAATCCTACTTGTGTGAATAAAAGGGATTTACATAGCCTTCATATTTAGCTTTCCACTGAGGTTAAAATTTCATCACAAGACAAGCTGCCTGGGATCTATTCAGAGCAGCTTGCCAGCAAATTCTTCTTTGCTTCTTTTGCCATTTTGGGAGGCAATATTTTTCTGACATGCCCAAAGCATTTAAGACATCGAGTTCTTTGCTTGAGTAAACAGCAGGTTAATTCATTAAGAGAGAAAACAGAAAACTGGCAAAAGTTGAAGACTAAGGAGATCTAGGCTCTGCATTGAAGGAATCTATCCTTCTGTTACACCACAAGACTCACAGATGTCTTTAAAGGGAGGAATATTTTGGTGTTATAATTGGTATAATGGCAAGGATGTCACTATATTTTGGAAAGTTACCATCAGTGCCAAGAAGCTATAGTGAAGAACCTCACCCAAATCTGAAAGGATTCTTTTCTTGTGCCTGGTCTAAAAATGTATTTATTTTTTTCTTTATTTTATCTTGGTATTTTAATTTTTATAATTGATTACAATTTCTTCAGGCTGTATTACAAAATCAAAAATATCAAAGTTTAAACACAGTTTTGGAAATAAAATCAATGCAAGGGAAAGCTAGCAATATCTGAGCTTTAGGTACTTCCTTTAGGCTGCTCAGTTTTTCATGTAAAGTTACTTTCTATACCCTTAAACAGAATATTGTTTATTAATTGTTTAACTCTTCTTGTAAATTTAAACCTTGGCGGACTGTTTAATTACCATGCATGCCAGCTGACCCACTATGAAGTGAGCTGGCGATGTTGCAGTGGATGAGACGGTGATAAGGATGGGGCTGTCTAAGTAACTTGGATATGGGGTCAGCATGTCTATGCAGACATAGGTGTCTGTTCAGAAAAGATGCTCAGTGTTGGTTTGTGGTTTGGTTTTTTTTAATACTAATATTTGCAGTGTTTGGTGTTTTAATTAATATATTCAAAGACAATTTCTGGCTGTTTGTAGCCTATGCTCCCCTTAGACTGCGTTTCCATTAGACTGTCACTGCCATATGAGTATAGAGGAATGTGAGCCATCCCTCACATTTTCAGTTCTCAGACCATTGCTGAGGGGATAGCGTCATAAAGGGTCACAGTTTCTGCTGTGGGCTAGGGGGCAAAGGGGAAGTCAAATTCAGAAGTGACAGTTCTGTGCTTGTATTTCTGTTTGTGATATCAGTCCTTTGATCCTAATCTTATTCAAATTGTAATTTAATGAATGATGTTTAGCATTGCTGGACAGTAAGAACTACGGGGAGCCCTCAGTCCAGGCCCCCGAACTCCATTGATTCCCCAGTCTCTGGGCAGCCTGCTTTGAAGAAAGCCTTTTCTCCAGTCCTAAAACTCTGTCATAGGCCTCTGCAGATAGAGCTTTTTATAAAATGTTCCTTCACTTATACGAAATATGTACCTGTTCCCTCCAACTTTTCATTCTACATAACACGAAGATAATGTCACCCTTGGCATGTACAGTGCTACAATTCCTTCAGTATGTGATGTTAAAAGTTAATTACCTTCCTGTTCTTTTTTTTTTTCCTGTTTCATACTTCCTGTGTGTGTGTTCTCTTTTGCCTCAGTAAGAAGGTAAATACGTATTTATTATTTTTAATTTGACTGCCACTGATTATTAGAGATGCTGAGGAAAACTGTATTTAAACTGAAAATGGTAATGATTTGCAATGGGCATATTCTTTATAAGGTGAAAACTGTGGAATATTCTTGATGGAATAACTAGTTCTAATTATTTCTAATTAGAAATTCTAGGGGAAGCAATTTTTTTTTATTCATCAATTTGTCATATACTTGAGGAAATATTAATTGATGTGCTGCCACTGCTGTGAATGTGCTGCTTCTAATGGTATTCCATAATGCTACTGGGTTCTTTGTGTAAGTGTGTAACCCTATGAACATTATGTTTTACAATTTAAATATTTTTTTCTGCTCAAGTAAAGGATAATTCTTTATATAGCAGTGCTACACCCCAGCTAAATTCTGTTATTTTCTTGCCTGTGGATTACCATTCCTTCATTTTTTTTTTTCTGTGGCCTGTCATCACTGAGCCATGCCTGTTTAGGTCATGGTTATGCATTGGGATTTTCTAATACTTCTGAAATTAAAATCCTTTAAGTCGTAAGTAAATAATTAACCCGCAGTTTACGTGCAGGTGAGGAGCTCTGCCCCCTAAAATTTTGCTCAGTTATGGCTGTCCAAGTATGCTGTGTTATAGAATCAGTCATCGTTTGTAAGCATTTTGTACTATTGCTTAATCTTCTTTTTTTGTCTATAAAGTGACTCAGCACTTTTTTATTTAATAGAAAATGAATTAATAGAATCTAGATACTGCAATAATGAAAACTTCTCTGCTAGCACTATGTGAACCTTCCTGATGGGGGTAATATTAAAGAAAGAAAATCTCTATTGTCTAAGATTAAAATAAAAAGTTTTCTTAGATGCATACGTGTATGCAAAAGGTAGGAATATAGAAACAAATTTTAGTTTCTATAGTGCTGGCAGACTATAGGCACATATCAGCCTTGCTGTGGCCGCACAGTAATTCTGTCAAAAGCTGAATATGTGACATGAGTATTAACTCCAGTTTATGCTCCATGGATGCACCTGTCACTGCAACAGGCTTGACTTTCTCAGTGTATTAACTGGTTTTTTTCATCATATAGAGTTGCTTTGTTCTCCGGTATGTATTCTACCTATTCTTTGTGCTTAGCTGCATTTGTTCTAGATACACTACACTGATTTATGTCAATTTACTACTATCCTTTCTTGTTTTCTTAGAGTGTTAGTATTTTTAGATAGAGTTTGAGTAGATAATTTCTTTTCACAGCAGTAGTTGATGGAATTTCTCTGGATTTATGACTGTGTTACAGAAATCAGGATTCAACCTACAGCATTCCCTGTGACATTCTTCATGATTACATTTTTCAGAGAAAGAATTGACAGTATTCCGGGGTGTCAGAGGCAGCAGAAGGGCACTCCTCCTTCTACTCTTATCTGGAGTGTCTGGGGTACATATTTCATGGATCTTCAAGGATCCTGGCTTACTGAGAAACATATTTTTTTTCCACGTTCATTCCCATTAAATGTATAGGTTTCTATTTTAATCACACTAATTCTGCTTTGATGCTGCAAGTGGGAATTACACAACACATTCTTCTGTGCTGATTGTTATCCTTGGTTAGTGTCATATGTTTACGTATTATCCAGAACCTTTGTCCTGGATGTTGTTCTTGGTTATGCTTATGCAGTATTACTGGAGACAGTGGCATTTTCAAGGTGTGACTGAGTTAAGGATCTGATCAGTCAAGCAAAACCCCTGACATTTTCCCCTCTGCATTCCTGAGCAGAAGTAATTATGCGTCACAAACTAACAGACTGCCTTTCTTTGCCCTCAAACTTCGGTCAGTTTTTCTTTATATGTTTTGGCTACTGTGGCTGAAAATGGGTATATAACCCTTAGTTGGGAAAAAGCCCAAACCAAACAGGTTAGGAGCTGCCCGCTACGTTTTGTGAGACACCTCTGTACCTTTAGCATAGCTGAAATCTGGCTTCTGGAAGGTTTAGGATTTCTACAAGCCTTGAGGTTGTTTATAAATCAAGGCAGTGGCCAGAATTCCACCCTCATTCCTTTCCACCTGATTCCAGAATTACTTGTGGGAGTAGCTGCGGCAAATGTTAAGTTCTTGGGGTTTATAGTTTATTTCAAATGTATATTTTCTGAGTTTTGCATGTATTTGTCCCTTTTCCCCGCATCTCTTTCTGGCCAGAGGAGGTTTTTATTGCCCTTAACCTGCATGCTCTAACAGCTGAAAGTTTTCAGAAGGTACAAAACTATGGTAAATTTGAGTCTGCCTAGGTCTGCTGGAATGCATTACTAGAAGCACCACACAGATTATGGATGGAGTACTTTACAAAAGGATTAGTGGACTGAAGTTCTTAGTCCCTCCTGAAGCAATGCTGCAGCTCTGCTGAAAGTATGCTTTACAAAACAGACTTTGTAAAGTCAGGATCTGCAGCAGTTTTGTTTAACAGATGTTTCTAATGAAAGCAACTTTTCTTTCCATCAAAAATGTTTTAGCAACCAGTTTCCAATTCAGTGGATAATTTACTGTTTGTTGGTTTTTTTTGTTTTGTTTTTTTTTAAAGTGACATTTCTTGGCTTTGGTATTAAGTTTTAAAAAAGAAAGAAAAATGGTTGTAGTAAATCTTAAATTACAGGAACAATTGCCAGAAAATTAATTGACATACACTGACTCTTTTTAGTCTCAAACCTTCAGGTGGTCAGACTCAGCTCTTTATAAAATGGGCTCAGAGACACATGCCTGCAAAGTCTGGGTTTTTTCCACTTTCCTGTATCTTAAAAATATCAGAAGGGAATGTCACTAAATTTCTGAAGTACCCCTGCTTTAAAGAAAGACATCTCAACAATCAAAGAACATTTATATAATATGTTCAGCAAGTCAATAAAAAAAATTAATATCTCAGTATCCCTTTTGTTACTGTAGTGTTAGCAGGACTTCCCATCTGAATCATGCAGTAAAATGGTAAAGATTAAGTAGTTAATCCTTAAGAAATTAATATATGGTACTAAATTTTAGTATTCCAAAATCATGGGAGAAGAGGGAGGCAGATCACAGATAGTATACGGTAAATATCTTGAGATCAGACCATAATTTTAAAAATATTGATCATTATGATAGTGAGAAACTTAATTTTCTGAAAATTGAGACAGACCAAACTACTGTGAAAAATCTTTCTTTTCTTATTCTCAAAATAAAAGGAACAAGCTGTTATTTTTGACCACGATAATTTTTCTTTTTTTAAATATCAGAAGCCACTCTGTATTTAAATAATTTTCTTACTGAGAATTGGGTAAGAAGTACTTAATGTATAGTTTGAAGTACTTCAGGGGTGGTCTTCATGGTAGATGTGCGAATAGGCTCTCTAGTAAAAGGTGTATGTGAGGGCCTATAGAGAGACAGAGGACTTAGTTTTTTAGAAAGTAACAAGTTAACTAAATAACTTTAAAACGAGCTGTCTTTTGGAATAAGGCCTCAGTGGTATTCCTGAACAAAGTCAAGGTTAAAATTTTAGAAGAAGTGCTATTATATAATGCAATTCTGAAAAAGTATAAGCAGAATGTGTCAAAATACACGTATTTATTTACATGAAGCTCAACCTTGGGAAAGGGCACCTATTCAAAACATAATTGAAAAGCAGATGCATTGCAAAAAATGTCACCACAAAAAGGCATGTCACATCCTACATCTCTCTCTCATTTTTCTCTTGTTTTGTTTTTTTCCTGCCAATCTTTCTAGCTAATATTGGGCAGTTCAGCATTTCCTACTCCGTTGCCATTTTCTGACACTTGATCCAGTTCTTAAAATTCTCTGGTAATTGTCTGTCACAATAGAACAAGTTTTTACAAAATTAATTGCATTCTTACCAGTAACATACAATTTGACTTGCATAGCATCATGCTGTCACCACTTCATGTTTAAATAATCTGCCACTTACATATTCCTGGAACAGGAAGGTATATTTTAGCCACCAAATATATTTGCCTTATATATATTTCCTTCCTTTTCCTCATTTTTCTTTGCTGCAAGATTTTTCCCCCCAAAACCAGCCCCCTTTTTTAACAACCTAAATTCATAGATGCTTAGAAAATTGTGGCATTTGTGAAATATTTCAGAACTTTGTCTGAAAAGTTAGATCAGACAAAGTATTTTAGTGCCATGGAAATGTCACAAATCAAGCACAACAAAGCCATAGATACTTAGAAAATGCATCATGCAACCAACACAGTCTTCTGTTCCTTGGTTTTTGAATGCCAGAAGCAGATGCATAGCTGGCTTCAGTGATGGCTTTGCCTGTTTCAGTGAGCCTGGAGCCAGAGGTAAGTTCTGTCCTGTGCTTTTTATGCTGCTTTCAGTTCTGTGTCTTTTCCAGGAGACAATGTTGTATCAAAGTCATGTGTCCCGCTTCCATTGTAAAGTGTCCTAAGGCTCTTAGGAAGGATTCTGCGATTCATTTGACAATGCACCATGAAAAGAGGAAATGTTCAGGTTTTGGTTTTGCTGCTGACAAGGAAAAAGGTTTCATTTTCACTCTTCAGCAAATGCAGAATGCTTTTACTTTTGTCCCTACTTGGGTAGGAGATGAGTTGAGCTAATATCTAGGGAAGTGTCTGATGAAGGAAAAGAGCTTGTGCTACAGTGAAACCTGTAAGTGTTGCATGCATACAATAAATGATGAGAAATAATATATGGTATAAAGGGTGATCTTTAGAATCACTAGAGCGTTAAGCCTGTAACACATCTGCAAAAGAACTTCCTATAAATAAAACTAGTAGTTATGCTTAACATGACTACCATGGACATAGAATGGCTAAACTAACATTTATTGATACCAATATACTACTTAATGTAAAATTTGAGCACTTCAACTGAACCACAAAAACCTTCTCTTGGATCTTGAGATTAGCCTTCAAACCATCCTACCACTATGCCAACGTTGCATAGAGAAACAACTGTTGCTATACAACGTACTTCTATGCACACCTACAATCGCCTTGTGATGACAATGAAATGGTAATGTATTATTATACTTGTACAGATCATGTGTGATTTTTTTGAGCAGATAATGACACATACTCCTACTGTTTCAAATTATGAGGAGGAGTCAGCATGGAGAGGTATATGAAAGTAAACCTTATGTTTGCCTCCCTTACAAAGTGAGTCTACAGAAAATCTGCTACAATAACGATTTTGAAATACTGGCTTGCATAAGCAGAATTTTTTACAGACTTTACATCAGTAATGAAATGCTGCACTAACTTGTTCATTTTTACACGCAAGTCAGAGTACTGATGAATATTTTCAAAGCCTTACATGATTTAGCCCAGGAGCTTTTGTATTTTTTTTCCTCTCCTACCCTAATTGTGATAGGTGAGAGTGTGTTACATGTTTTGGGGTAGAAAACTGAGGAGGAAGACAATATCGGTATATTTGGTGTGCTTTTGACTTCAGCAGAAAGCAGAACTGTAGAGGCCACAGTTGCTACAAAGCTAGTGCCATTACACATTATTCTTTTTTCAAGTTTATATGTAATCATGCAGATCTTTCAAGGATATTTTATGAGTTATGTATAATACCACCTTATGCACGAACATACCATGTAGATATATATATATGTGTGTGTTATGTGACAATAAATCTTATTATATTATGTCCTTCATAGGAGACGTTATTGAATTAAGGTTATCTCAAAACCAGGTAATAATAATATCTATAGTACTGAATGCTGAAGAAATTATCTGCAGTATGAGAGGTTGACACATGAGCAAAGCACAGTAGCGTTTATAGGTTTGAAGTCTGAAATTCATTTTCAGGAGAGAACTGCATACTGATGATAAATTCCAAACAAACATTCAGCAGAGATGGCCCCTACCCGTGCAGCAGGTCCTGTACAGCATCAGCTGCTCAAATAGTTTCACCTTGCTCTCTTGCCTTATCTCAAAAAAGAAGTGTCTCATTATGCATACTGAAACTTGCTAACGTGTATTTAAGCTTGAACCCTATTTTGCTGGAAGAACACACCTATGTACATTTAGAGAGTGCAGAGGCAGAATCGGTCAGAGCTCTTGGCAATTTGTAGTGGATAGTTACAGCTTCTTTTACAAATGGACACCGTACCAAATTCCTCTAGGGCCAATATTTTCTTTTACAAATGGACACCGTACCAAATTCCTGTAGGGCCAATATTGGTACCGACCTTTTATACTTGGCTGGAAATGCATTGTGTCATATAGATAATATAAATGATAACATTGGTTTTAAAAAAAGAAAATAAATGGTATTGCTATAGGGCTTACAGCGCAGTACTTTGTAGGCATGTTTTGAGCTCAACCTTATTGTCACCATTTTTAAAGCAAAACAGTATATTGTTAAGATTTCAAACTCAAAAGTATTTCGGATAGAATTATCTTCAGTCTATATATTCTTTCCTCTGGCTTATTGACCGTTTCAGAGTAACTTCCTTACCACTGTGAAATTGCTCACAATTGCAACAGCTCTCATTCTGGTATAAAACTTAAAATATTTGAAGTAGCACTCTAATACATGGAATACTGTCCATGCAAAATCTAAGTTTTTACTACTTCCTATTTAATTTTACTTTTCTGTACTGTGATAAATTATATTTTCTATTTTTGCAACAATATCTATAAAAAAAGTTTATAACAGCCCCAAAGTGTGTAATTAAATGAAATATTAATTAAAAATGAAATAGCTCTGTAGCTGTATTGATGCAAATGAATAAATAGTATTTTGTGTTACTTTTTATGGAAATTAATGGACCAAAACCGAATTTGTTGATGTCAGTGGGACTGTTTACTTTTATAAGACCTGGCTTGGGACCTGTATTTTTTGATTCAACTCGCTCTTTATTTTACTTTGGAAGGCAGTTTTAGTGATGGTGTTAGCAGAGGTGTAATAATAACTGCTTGTTGGAACACTTTTTCAGCTTCCAGCATTTAGTCTGCTGTCATGTTTTGGAATGCGTGAAGAGTGGATTACAAACTGTCTTAAGGCCCTGTACTTAGAATGTGTTCCAATTGTTTCCAGGTAATTTGTTGAGTTCGTGCTTAAATACAAGTGATTTCTGGCAAGATCCCCAGCTCATAGTTTACATATTTCTTCGTCCTTATGTTTGCTGAACCATTTATTTTAAAGTTTCCCCAGTTCCAAAGAAGTTACAATACAGCCTCCTTAACTCTGATCATCTTTGTCAACTTCATTTACTTCATCATCCAACGTCTAAATCTCTGATGTTAATCTTTTATTCTGCATTTACACGATATTATTATCATCGTTATCTTCTAAATTCTTAATGCACAGTTTCAGACTACGCTAATTCACAGCATTCCTCTGCAGTTCATAATTGCAGTTTTTGAATGGCTGAAATAAGCTTGATAGTACATGAAAAAGTTTTGGCAATAGCAAATACATAATATTTTAAACTTTGTCATGGTTTTGTCATTCAAGGAGGTTAAAAGTATATATAAGGGTTTTGACAGTGGGTCTATGTATACTATTTATAATGAAGAAACATTTGACAGTCAATCAAATATGGATTTGGACTGGAATTTTCAGACTGCCCGAGCGATGGATGGAGGGGTAGGTGAATACATACAGGAAATGCGTGAGCTCCTGCTGTAGATTGGTTTATTCCACTTGTGACTTGAAATTACAGTTAAATTGCTGCAAATCTGTTTGTCTTTCTAGTAGTTGAGGTTCCTGTAGAAATGGTCCTACAGGTAGAATAAAAAAAATTGTGACAAGAGTGATGGCTACCAGAATTCATAGAGAAAGGCTCTTTGTAGGATAAATGGAAAAATAGATTGCTTTTGGGACTGCAGGAATTCTGAAGCATATAGAAGAAAATTGCTTGTAAAAGATGACTGCTATTTGCCACTCTTAGTCTTGCAAAACTCTTAGAGGACTTGCAAGAACATAACATGCTGAAAAGGGGGTGGGATTTTATAGAGCAGGTTAAAGTGTGAATGGATTTTTTTATGGTTTGTGCAGAAAGTCCATCAGAGGCTTTGGATGGAGAACAGACTATACATAAATAGTGCTCTTAAGATACTTCTGTCGTGGCTGGTATATCAAGGATTTCAAAACCTGAGTGTCTGAAGGATTAAGTGTTAAGAACTGAGTACTGCAAAGACTGTTTGGCACAGAAGATGAGCAGGAGCAAACGTTCATATTCTCTATTTTTCAAAGCAAATCTTTGCACTAAAATCCAGCAAGAGGAGGATTTTGTAAATAAAATGAATGATAAAAGATATGAAGCATGCTGAGAAATATATTTGGATTGTGCATGAATTGTAATGGTAATACATGTTAGCAATAATAAGTACATCTACATAGGACTATTGTATACATTGAAAAACCATACTTTCTCTGCTGTAAAGGTATTAAATCTAAGTAAAACCAGATAAAGTATGGCAATATGTAAAAGTTATGCAAAGTTTTCTAAGTTATAGGAAAGAGAGGCAGATTGTTTCAGGTGTAAGAAAAGTTGAAAAAGGAGAGCGGACATTTCTGTGATAGAGAAGTATGGACACAGGAGACTGAAATAAAGGTTCAAAGCTGAAATGAGAAAGGAAACAGGGCAGGCTGTAAAGAGACTGGAGCAGATAGGCTGGATTTCCTCTGTTGTAGAACATGAAGCTATAAAAAAGACCTAAGGTGCAAACTGACGTGATTTGTGTAGAAATGAAGTTCAGGCCAGCTGCACACAGTAGGAAATGCTAGATGTGGAAAAATGCAGGTATAAAATACTGTAGCTACTCAAGTTCCCTTCAAATCTTGACCCTGTTATATATGTCTTTTCCTTTAAGAGAAAGTTGTTGCTCTATCCTAGATTTCCACTATAAACATCCATGTGATAGTTAATAATGCTGTTACTTTAATTTAGTTTTAGTATAGGTGATTCTTCAACTGGTAACTAAATAAAACTGCACTATGAACATGTCAGCTGGGAGGTTGGTTTTGCTCTGGAGATATAAAATCAAACCGCAGTATTCAGCTCTGAAGCTTTTGTATGTGGGTGGAGGGTAGGCTTCACTTTAGATCAGGATTATGAATGTCTTTTTTTCTACTTACGGGTATTTTGTAGACTTATAGTCCATTTATTTGGGTTTAAGTACAGCAAAAGCTTATGTCTTCTGGGGTTTATGTGGAGTTGATACAAACTGAAAAGAACAGAAGATTGATAGCTGTGTCCCAAAAGTAACATACTTTGTCTCTCTAACTACCTTATACTAGTTTTATATTACAATTAAGATAGTTAATTTTAGCCTGTTTATCCTAAAATGCCCTTTAAAGTCTGTTAGGACTCCTTGTTCTTTTTCTTGTGTTGTGTTTTCTGATGCAAAACAATTCTCTAAATTATTTTCAATTCTTGGTTCACTTGCAGACTTCTTGTCACTTGGTAGGGAAGTTTTTTGTTTTTTTTTTTGGGGGGGGGGTGGGTGGTTTTATTTTTGGGAGGTGGGGTTTGCTTTTGAATTTCTTTTTATGGTGACAAGGTAGCTAGTTTCTATCAGCAGAGGCACACTTGTAAAAACAACGTTCATTTTCATGGTCTTCTTTACCATTTCCACAACAAATAGCTCTTCTGTGAGAAAGTGAGAGGCTCAGAAAATGAAGGTGCAGCTCAGTGAATGTGGCCTTGCATGATGTTTGACAAAAAGATAATGGCTGAGTGACTCTGTGTCCTGTCTTCTGTGTTAAGGTGTGGATACCACACCAGGGAATGTTGGCGGTCAGTAGCAGTGCTGGTAAGATTCCCTTCTTCATCCTGTAGGACTTCAGTTTTGGCAAGCTGTCTAATACCTGGGAGCTAGGTTCCTAAAAATAAAAAATATTTTTTAAAAAAAACCCCACCCCTGGGGCTCTGGGATTAATCTGCTTTGACTAAATGTAGCCCTACATCACTTTGTGAAATCACGTACCATGACTCAGTCAATCATTACTACAGTAGTCCTAGTTCACGTTTAGTGATGTTGTCATCTTTTATACTACTGATTTTCTTCGTTGGCTTATGAGATTCTAAAGTGCTGGTTTTGCTTTTGCACTACTGTTTTAAAAACCTTTGCCATAATTCTTAAACTTTCCCTGCACAAAAAAAATCATGGTTTAGACATACTGGAGTTTTTGGTAAGGAAAGAGAACATAAGAAATTGACACCACATCATTGAATGAAACCCTGTAGAGGAACAGAAGTATATTTTTAATTACATATAATTTTAATTTTGAGATATACCTACAATAGGTTTAGTGAGCAAGCATGTTCATAATCTGTCTTTCATGTAATTGTAACACCTGCAGGCCTCAGAATGAGATACATTGAAGGAAATGCCTTCCTTGTGGAAGGCATTCTGTCAAAAAATAGTTGAGGAAAAAAATGTACTTGCTCCAAAGGATTTCATTATCATGGTTTAAAGTTTAGATGAATATCATGGTATAAAAATATTTTGGTACCTATTCCTGCCCTCCTGGTCTTGTTGAAGTTTACTTTTTTTTTTTCCTCTGCCAGGGTGGAATGTCACTGTTTTGCTACTGTTAGAGCAAGACTGAGACTCCACATACCTGTCAAGCTACCTTACAAGTATAAACTGAATTTAGCATCTGCAGTCATTGTTTCTAGATTCTGTGGAGAGATGAAAGAAATGTATCCTTTTTGCACTCAGTTTTTCCAGTTTTTGCCCACATATTCCCAATCCACAGTAAGCTACAATGAATTTACCACACAGAACCAGGGAAGGTGCTAATGAAATTATCAAACAATACTGGTCACGGTAGAGACTCAGGTAAGTCTCCAGTCCAAAGGCTTCTCTTTCTGATAGGGAGCCAGACTAACTGCTCTCTCAGTGGGCTTTTACACCTGTACAGAGGTGCATTGTTTCCTTCTTTTTCTTCCAGTTGTTTTCAAGTAGTTTATCTGATAACTTGTAGTATTTTTACACCGACTGAAATGTCAATGGTTGGCCTGGCTGATAACACATTTCTTCTATACCCAGTCCTTCATCCTTATTTTAAAATACACAATATATTGCTTTTTCCAGACTTTGCTATGAAGCACTGATGCTCTCAGGCAAACTACCTAAAGAATTCAACAGACAATTTTTTTCACCTGGAAAATAGTTTATCCATAAAAGCAGATTTGTTTATTGTCTCTTGACTAGACTATACTAGAGCACTTTAAATGTGTGTGCTGTACAGGCTTAGGTAGCTTGGTCGAATGTGTGTTAAGAGCCTTTCTTCATCAAAGTAATGTTTCTTTTAAAACTAGAATAAAAAGCTTTCAGTGAGGAAAAAAAAAGAAGACTCAGAACAATCTTTTTGCAAGCAGGCTTACAAACCTACCTAACCATAAATCTTACCATGGATAGATGACATCTTTAGCAGGTTAAGCTTTTTTAACAGTCTCATTAGGATTCTATATCTGAATCTAATTCCCAGAACTACTGCTTCTCTTTCTTGGAGAGTATCCAATTTTAAATCGTTGCTTCAAGTCTTTGGGATCTTCTGTCTTGAGTCTTTTTACACAAAACCAGTTTTATGGTTGACTATAAATTAAGAGTTCTGAGCTTGTTCCTTAACAGTACTGTGTATGGAGATGCCTGTCTCAAAGCAGTAATTTTCCTCCTGCCTGATTCTCCAGACAGAACCTCACTGAATTTATTCAGACATTCATCTTCCATAGCGGGTCAACATGAAGTATTAATACATTATTACAAGGCAGCTCCAAATCCATCACAACAAGAGAGAGAATGTGTAGGCATATAAAGAGAAGAATGGAAAAACTGCATGTCGTTCTCAAGGTCATAATGTAGGCTGGTGGCAGAGAGAAACTGGGTGCTCTGGGTTGCAGGTGGTATGATCTGGCCATGTTTCTTATCAAACATACTTGCAGAAACTTAAGCAACTAAACCCAAACAAGACATAATCCTGATTCAAATTTGATTCAAATTTTTAAAATTTTATTTTTTAAAAAAATCTTCTATTTAATCACATATTGAGCTGATGTTCAGAATGTGAAGGAACTGGATTTTTAGCTGCTGTTTTCCTTGAGAATTTTTCAACTGGAATAAGAAAATTAAGATGAATAAAATGAGAAACATAAGATGAAAGCAATAAATGATCTATCCTGTAATGCTAATTTTAGAGTAAATAAATGTTGCTTCAATTATAC
Source organism: Falco rusticolus (assembly GCF_015220075.1). NCBI lineage: Eukaryota > Metazoa > Chordata > Aves > Falconiformes > Falconidae > Falco > Falco rusticolus. The sequence continues at coordinate 13,210,827 of NC_051196.1, forward strand.
TTTAGTGATGAAATAAAAATGTGGTCATGATAAAACTTAAAATAACTGTGAGACCAAATCTTCAGGAGGGACAATGGGGTTCCATCATCATTAGCAGAGTGTAAAATCCTGCTAGGCAACTGACATGTGACTTTGCTACTGACTCCATTAGGAAAAGACACACTTTTTGTCTAGTGAGTTTAGTAACAATTTGGACTGAAAGTGTGAAGATGATGTTTGAAACATGCTGAACTGGACTATGCCAAATACAGAATGTTGTAACTCAGATCATAATGTGGGCCATCCCTGTTCTCAATGCTGTAGAACATATTGCTTCTATCTCAGTATAACTTTTTTCACAGGTGCTAATGCTCTGGTGTTACTCTATATGCTCTTCATTTTTCTCCACATTATGCATATTAACAGAAGGAAGAGGAAAGGCAGCTGAATTATGTCTTTTGGTCCAAGGAATCTGAGTGACAAACTGGCTTAGGTAAAAACGGTCAACATAGTCATGCCTTTATTCTGGAAGTTCTATTCCAGCTGAAATTATTCATATATCATCTTATTTTATGGGAAACCACCAGCAGAAATCTTAAAAAATTACTCTTTGTAAAGAAATGTAGTGCATGGCATTTTCCCATTATGTTTTTTCCCCTCCTGGAACTGTTCCCTGTAATTCCAAAAAGAACATCATTCTTAAACTCTGTAAGATGGTACAAAGTCTTCTGCAAAGGTTTCTATTTTCTTCTACAAATCAACAGTACAGAATGCAGAACAGTAGTTTGAACTGAAATGCAGGGTGCTGTCATAATTTTCTTGCAGAGCACTGAAAAGCTTGATTTTCTCTGTTGCATGTAGTCGTAGTAAAGTGACAAGAAAATCTCTTGTAGTACAGGTAGCCTAGATTTGTCATAATTCCCAGTGTGTTTCCCAGGCACAGCGGCATGTAGTTTATTCACTTTTCTTTGTGCAAAGGGAAAGTAAAAAGCACAACTAAAAATAGATAGGAGGAAAGTACCAACCTCAGACATTTTCTAAACTATCATTTTAGAGCTGTACATGAACAGCTAGAAGACAATTAAATAATTTAAATGAAAGGTACGTTCACAGGGAAGTCGTTCAGAGATCAGCTTTGAGGAACAGATTTTTGTGAGTCTTCAGGTGAGGAGACAGAGAGAGGGAGAATGTTCTAGACCTTGGAACATAAGCATTGCCTATGATAACAGCAGTCACCTTTGGTAGAACACAGGACTTCCACTGCAAAACATAGTAGAACCTGAAATAGAGATCCTGAAATAGATAAGGCTATAACCATGGCCCTCCCTCTGCCACCCACCCTCTGCAGTATATTTAATCATTTATATGGTTATAGTGCTTTTTATATTCGCACTCACATTGGGCTGCCACAAGAGGACTTTGTAGGGAAGAAGCAGACACGTCAGCTGCTTCTGCAAAGTACAGTCCCATTCTCTTCTCCATAGTGATTCTCCAAATTACCTGCCCCTGTTTAAGCTGTACAAATACTTCTCCCCTCATCCCTGTTATTTTTTTCTTATAGAAAAATGTCTCTATGCTGCACTGTTCAGCTTGTTTCCCCACAGCATTCCCTACTGTATTGCAACTGTCCTCAGCACTGACTTTTCCTAGCATTGTGTGAATGAAACACTTAGGAAACCTGAATAATCACATTTTTCTCTCTTGATTCATGCATATTTCAGGTTGCAAACACACCAACACTCACACATTCGCAGAAGGTAAGCCACGTCATGTGTAAAAGAAGTCATGGAGACTTCTGTAGATAGTCAAGAGAGTTTATAAGCAAACTGCCTTCAGCTTTTGTAGGTGGTCTACAAATGTCATGGCAAATCTAACCCTAAATCACCGGAGGACTTTATGTCAGTATAGTACAAGAAGGAATTCAATGCTGTCATGACAATAATGCTGCTGATGTGGCTGAGATGCTCGTTTCAGATGTGCACAAAAGAGTGACAAATGAAGAAAGATGTTTCTGTAAGCAAGAGTCTTCCATTTCAAGTGAAAGAGTCTAATGACGACTTTTGTTAGCAATAGCTGATCTTAAAGCACATTAGCACAGTTGGCTATATATTCTCACCATCAATTGATGGAATGGGAGAGTGATTGTTAAATCTATTTCCCCCCCAACCCCAAATGTTGCCATTTAAAAACCTTTCCCTAAATATTTATTCTGTATTTCAGATCCTTACTTCTAAGCATTTTAGCCACTAAAATGCAGATTCATGAGAATAGGTCAAGATGCCTTCTTTTAATCAGTAAAATGATTAAGAGGTATTATTGTGAAACACGAGTAGCCTGTTAATCCTTGAGAACCTGTGTTATATGAAGATGTTCATTTTTCGGATGCATAAATCGATTTCTCTACCGTGACTAGATATGTAACTGAAAAATATTCAACTCAAGATTTATTACAAAGTATTTTGATTATTAATTATTATAATAATAGTTTTTGCAAGTCAGAAGAACTTCTGTTTGCTCACTGCTCTGCAGGGAACTCAACTCTGGGACTATACTGCATGCCTGCACAATGCAAATACACAGCTGTGTCTGCATATAGGGAAACCACGAGACGTTAAGGCTCATAGGGTTACTCTGGCATGTAGTAGTTTAAGAAACTTACTTAAGTAGTTGTTTAAGAAACTTATTTGAGGAGTCTCATGTATACTTCATGTTACTGTATGTGTTTTCATTAATATGTTCCTTTTTTCTATTGCTGTTCCATTTTTCTTTACATCTAGTTTTACACTACCCAGTATTTTATACTTTATTCAGTCTTTGCTCTTTTTACAGTATAATTCAAACTCAGTAAAGATGACACAAGCCATGCTTTGAGGGCAAATCTTTTTAAATGTACATGTTCATCTCCACTTAATCTTGCTTCCTGGAATAGGTAGAATGTTCTTTTATCCATCTAAAATTCATCCAGCATTGCAATAATAGTAAAGTTCCAGAAACCCACTGATGCTGCCCTGATTCAAAGCCTGTTAAAAAAACCCAAAAAAACAAAAAACACAAAAAAAAACAACCCACAAATAAAACAAAAAAACCAAAACAAAAAGAAAGAAAATATCCTACTTATTTCAGTGAGTTTTGGATCAAATCTTTCAAGCCAGTGTATATATATGTGCTTCTTCAGATATGTCAAAAGCACTCCATTGTCTTGGCTGCCATTGCAGAACAACCAAAAATAATCAAAGTATTTTCAGAAGATGGAACAGTTAGTATGGTCTTGATATTTGCAATAAGGATGAGCAGATCTTATGACTCTCTGGCATCTCAAGATAGTTCAGAAGGTTTGCAAAAATAGTCCTGGTTTGCAAAGCTTTATCCGCGTTTTAATTTATTCTCTTTTCAGAAGTGATTATGCATGAAAACAGTATGTAACAAGTACTTTGCTTATTAAAGGGACTGTGGTCTACACAGTCCATTAGGAATAGAGGTGCATACAGAACCTAACAGCTAGTGACCTAGATGCTTTTTTCTGCATCTACTTTGCATTTTTTTTCCTGAACTAGATTGCATCTTTCCCTTCACCTCTTGGGTTTTGTGGTTTTGTTTGGTTTTTTTTCCTAATAGCTGTCTTTTTCTTTTCCATTTGATGGCTGTCTTCTCATGCGGTTCATTGGGTAGGTTTTGTTTATACTTCTTGTTAATCTGAATTTGCTGAAGCTAAAATATTTCAAATTAATAAGAAGAACCAAGGAGGTATCTTCTTTAGCTATAATCTCAAATGGCGATTCGTTAATTATAGCTAGACTGCATAAAGGCACAAGAGAATAATAAGGGGTAATATCTGGTGTTAGAAAAAATGAGGAAGAAAGGAAAAGGTTTTTTGTAACTTTTTTTTTTATATTAAAGGAACAACCAAACTATTTGGCTCTTCATCATCCTATAGCATTGTGGATGCTGTCTCAACATGTTAATACTTAGTGCAGCGTCTCTCTTGTGTTCATAGGAATTCCTGTTTTGGTTAGCATAATTCAACCATATGGTCTATGATTTATATTCCAGTCATTCCTGCAGGCTCCAGAAGGTCAGGAAATAATCTCAAACCTTTCTAAATAGGTAAGCTCAGCACAAGTACTGATTTTAGAACATCTTACTAATGAGAATGAGTGATGCAGAGAGCATGAGTGAAATTTGGGGAAGAGGGAATGGTTTCTGTTCTCTTATGTCATAGATTAGAAGCCATAAAACCAAGCCAGTTCTCAGATGCAAAATACAATACCCTAATGCTATAATCACATTGAGAGAAGAATAGATTTTTATGCCAGAGGAAACCATTAGGACTGTTAAGTTGGATCTCCTGTGCAGCAAAGGGCCATGCTTTCCTCTGAACTCGGCTATGTCTTCTGGTTTCCAAACTTTAGAAAGAATACTTTCATTTGTAATTTAGCTGGGGCAAATTCAACTTTAATAGCCCGAACGTTTCACATGCATTGAAAATAAAGTTTTTATTTCCCATACATGATTTGATCAAATCATGAATGTAGGTAATAAGATGACTTTCCTAATCTCCTCAGGGCAACAAAAAGTAATTAGCTGCTGTGCTATATATAAACAAAAGAACCATGAAATCTCCTAACTTTTATCACATAAATAATGAAAAGCTTGCTAATAAAATTAAATAAAATAGAATACTAAATTCTTTGTAGAAATATCTAAGAAGCATTGACATTAATATCACATTTCACCATTGACCAAAATGGTGATGGATGTGTAGACTACATTAATGTATGGTCCCTAATCAGAGGGTGGATAGATGAATAAAGTACTGCCTTGTGTCTCAGAGGAGATTAATTTCAATGGCTTGTGACAGTTATGGCACTCATATATAAATGCAGATCTAAATGGCCCTTTTAAAAAAAAGATTTACTGAGATACTTAAAATCGCAGCAATCAATGAGATACTTAAAAAAAATCTAAATGAATTAAAAAGACAGCATGGGTTAGAGTAGTGTCTCAGCTTTTCCTAGTTACAATAAATACAAAGGATAGTTGGACAACTTATATGGGTGTTTCCTATTTCCATATGATCCTGCTTCGGAAACTCCAAGCCAGACTTAAGGTGACAGTTTCGCTGGGCCTTGAAGTGTTTCAGCATGCCATCTAACCTTTGAGTAATCATCCAAGTTCAGAACATTTTTAATTAGAGTTTTGATGTATCCTTCAAGTAGTAAAGAATAAGGCTTTTTCTTGCTTATTCCTTTTATGGTTGTGTAGAAATACGCTGTAGGGATCCAATGCGCTGATGGATTTTTTTGCTTTGTTCTTTTGAGTTAATCTGAGATGTGGGTTAAATTATTCACTTTTTCCCTGAATGTATAATTAACTATGACTTATACTAAGATTTCATTGCATAGTAACATAATGCCAGTTATTTTTATGTAAAACGTATGTTTTTCATAGAGGTTTAGATAGTTGTGGGTTGCAGTTAGAGATTTTTACCATGTAGCTATCACTGAGATTTATGTAATAGCTTGTTCAGAATGTTTTTCAAATCTAAGCTGTATCAGAAGATATAAAGTCTGAATTTTAGGTATTATGATTGTTTAGGAAAATCTTGTCCATATAGGTTTTCTTCTTGATTTTATTACTCTTTGCTGTAAATGTAATTTATATTATATATTAAAAATACAATCTATACATTAATTCCTAGATTTTTTTTGCCAGGTTTTTTTAAAGTTAAAAATAGGTAGATGTAAAAGATGAACAAAAGCATAGTGCTTTCACTTTTCCATTTTAAAGCTTTCATAATAAAATGGAACTTCAGCATTTATCACAGGGAAAGGTGACCTTTTAAAAGCCAAAGTAGGTAAATAGATTTTATGTTAGCTGGAATGAAGAAAGCTCTTTAAAGGAAAATGGAGCAAAATTCAGTGGCACTGTGGAATCTAGCCCAGGCTTATAAGGTTTGCAGAGCATTTTTACCTTAGTGTGCTATTTGGTCCTTTCTCTGGCTGTGATGCTGTATCCTGTCTGACCAGCTGACCACTCAGCATCTCTCTACTTTTCCATGAGTCATGAAGGCATAACATTGCCTTTTGGAATGGGGTATTAGAAGTCTGGGAATGTGTGAGAAACTGGGGAAACTGCAGAGAAGAGGAAAAGTAGGTGACAGAATGGGAAGACACAGCTATTGTGATGAAACATCAGAAATGCTAAACTCTTATCTCACACACACATGCATGTTAATTTCAGCTGTATGTCCGCCACCCAGCACATCAATTTATAATCTTATTTCTGTAAACCTGCTTAATTAGCTAGGCACTGTGGGCCCAGTGTTACTCTGTCAATTTATGCAGTCAAAAAAGACTCTGTCAGGATATTAAAGAAATCACAGTGATTTTCATCTGGATTACATTCGCTGGCCACTGGACTGTATTTGGCTTAGAATCTTGCAGTTGAAAATTGTTTTCTGCTCGTTTTAATTCAGTCATAACGGTTCTCATAGCCTTTAATTTATGGTTAAAGCTGTAGACAGTAAAATACTTTTATTATTTTATAGATAGGAGTTCCAAGTGATTTGCCTGAAGCAAGATGATGATTGTCAGAGCTAGGACTAGGATGCAGAGGAACACAGCTCCCATTCTCATGCTTCATCTACTGTATGCAGTGACCCATGTGCATTTTCTTGCACATTTTTCTTATATGTAGCAGGGGAAGAGTCACAATACAGTTTTTTGTAATTGCACTAAAATGTACTTTTGTTTTTAAGTGTTAACAATCTCTCAATACTTCAGTGTAACAGAGCATCTTATTATTTGAGCCTCATGCAAAGATGTGATGTGAAGTACTGTCTCCTTGAAGAACTGAAAAATATGTGTTTTCTTTAGGGAAAAAGTGCTTTGATCAGAGAAGACTCACTGTTCAGAAGGTCAGTTTTGTTTGTGTTTTTTTCCTCACATGGTGAGGCTATTACAGATGGAAATACCATCTTACTGGTATTCTCTAAGCAGAATATCACAAAGATATCTCGGGCGTGACTAATCATGCATTGACTTTAAATGGTGATATTATCGCACAATAAAGGACTCATCTGTTACACTATGAAATATTGGATCTGTTCCCATGTAAGGTGATTTCAAAACACGGACTGATTGTATTGGCCAGGATCAGCCATTAATACAATATTTCTGTTAATTTTCTGTGGAATTATATATGCTTTATTTCAGTTACCAACTGAGCTGAAATAAGACACTCCTTATCCCTGCGCCCCCAACCCCCCCCTCCCCTAAAACCAGAAACAAAACCAGCCCCACAAAAAACCAGCCCACATCTGAAATTAAAAAAAAAAAAAAAAAAGCAGCAAGATAAATGGAAAATTGGTAGGAATAGGACAATAGCTTGAACATCTGTGAGAGACTAGTGCAGAAGTAATGACAAAGGTGTAACAAAAAAAAAAGTAAGGTACATTTTATTTTAGAATAGAAGATGGATGTACATGACAGTACAGTTTAAAAATTATTAGGCACTAATACAGAGCTCTTTGTGTGTTGATCTTAGTCTCTTGCAAGGAATGGCTAAGTATGCTTATATATTGATTGTATATAAGTTGAAAGCCAGGACAGAAAAAAAACCCCACAACACCAAACCCCCCAAAACCAGGACATAATGTGACTTAACAAAAATAATTAGAAAGACGTACTTCTTGTTAGTCTTACCTGCTAAGCAGGAGATGCCATCAGCTCCCCAAGAGCACCCCACTGAGGCAGAAGGTGCTTTTCCCTGGATGCTTACTAAGTTGTAAGAAATAGACCAAAAAGGTATAGTACCGTGGAATTTCTTGCAAAGTGCAAAGATTGGAATGGAATTGCTGAATCATCGAGTAACCATATTTTTGCTCTAAGGTGGAATCTGGAACACAGACATAAAATAAAGGAAGTGAATGCTTAGCAGGTTGTTTGGAACTTTGGGTGGATTTCCAAGCCTGAGGTAGATAATGTCTGAAACAATTCATCATCCATTTCAGGTACAGAAAGCAAAGAGCAGCAGCTCTCACTGAGAGTTCTGGCAGACATTTGGCTTAATACAACTGAGAGTAGGAAAAGCCCCCAAAGCGATATGAAGGCAGCATCAGGCTGGTTAAAGAAGCTAAAGTACACGATGATCAGGTTCAGGAAGCAGTGAAAAAACCTGCCATCTCCCATATGGCTGATGATTCGTCCCTTCAGTCTCCCTCTTTGAGCTCTGTGCTTGTCACTCAGAAAAGATCAGCCTCCTCCACATCACCTTCAGTGATTCTCAGGTGTGTGCATGAAATACACACATGGGTACAGGGCTTGCAGCAGCAGGGCTGAGTTGCAGCTCTCTAGCTATTACTCAGTTTCTGTATGCCAGTACTGCTCAGCAGGCATGAGCCTGGCTCACTTGTGAAGCTCTAACTGGGCTTAATGCCCATTCAGTAAGACGGTCAGGATATAAAACTAAGGCTTCATTGACATTCTTGCTTTAAGAGAGTAGGAAGCAGTTTCTATATGGTTTTGGTTTTGTTTGGTTGTGGGTGGTTTTTTTTTTTGCTGCTTGCTGTGAGGGTGCCAGAAGGGACAGTTTACTGTTGTTAATTTCTGTTTGCCATTATGATAAAACACTGTCTGCAGTTTGCGGTAGCTGTAGCTCATATTTTTGTAGCCCACAGTGTCAGTCTACTTTCCACCATTTCCTATGGTCTGCTTACATTTTACTGTTTCCATTTCCTATATTTATGGTTTATATGGTGTAATAAATACACTTGTTCCAGGGCCCTTAACTAAGCTGCATTCAATATCTAAGCTAGTATCTGTAATGACTAAATGTGGAATTTCAGTACAAAGGAAGACTGGAATATCAGAACTGGATGCTCTGAGGAATTCTCTTGGTAGAACGGGGACAAAATATAATAGATGGTACATATGGAAGCTTTTGGGAACTAATCATAAACAGTTTGTGTTGTAAGCTCAGGGTTCCTCAATAGGAAAAGGATGGAAATATACTAATTTATTGTTGAATTACCTTGAGCAATCAATCTTCTTCAGCGTTAAAGAAAAATAATAAGAAAAAATAATCCCAGAATGCCTAAGAACAGGTATTTCTGATATAAAGGAGATTTAATTGTGGCTGTAAAGAGCACTCGCAAGATAATATTACTTGGAATACTACTAGGTGGGTGAACTAAGTAGTGTATGCTCAGAAAAGACCAGCTGTGGTCAACAGAGCATTTAATCTAAGTGGAATCTAAAAGTCTGGACTTCTTATTTCAGGATATGGGAAGCCAAAAGGGCCTGTGATTGCACCTTCTCCTTGCTTTGAGAAGTTCAGAAGAAGGAATGAAAATTACTATTACAGGCTGACAGGCAAACAAAGAGGTATAAACTAGCCTTGGATAAATTTAAGCTGGATATTAAAGAGATACTTTACAGCAACTAAAAAAAAAAAGGTTTCAGAATTGACCTTGACCATTTCAATAACATTATCTGGTGACATGTATGTGGTATCTGTGGGCAGACCTACTGTACCCCAGTTGGTACTCAGGAAGCAGAGAATTGCTTTAGCTCACCAAGAAGTTCTATCTGAAGGTCTTGATCCTGCACAGGGAAGAAATAAAAATGAAGATAGAAAGTGTTCTTTCATAATTTCAGCATTTAGAAACAGTATGAAGTGCTCCCTTGTGAGACCTGTTAAGGAATATAATATATGCTGTGAAAATATATCCTTGCTACTCTTGAGAGGATTTTCCATCATATGATACTAAAAATATCTCTAAATCCACAGCTGATAAGTTTAATTACTCATCAGCTCTTTACATTACAATTCATTACCCTGAGGTAATAAAGGTAAAATAAAGCATTTAGATGCCATTGTGCCATTGTTACAGTATGTTCAATAGAATGTCTCTAATCAATGCTGCTTGTGTTTATGCAGCATAATTAATAGATATATGAGCACTGTCTTGAACAAACCAATTTTAACAGGTGTCTGAGCCGCTGGTTGTCATTCATGTTCTATTACTTTCTATAAGGAAGGCTAACTTAATTACAGGAATTTAATGAACGGTATTTGCTGATCTTACATTTTAAAGTCCCACTGTAATTATTAACTGTGATTATTTTATTATCTATAAAAATATGCCCTAAACCAGAGTAGTTCTGGCAATAGTCCATTCTATACAACACTTGATAGTAAAATGTTGACAGAAATGGTATTTTAGATAATGAAGCTCTGAAGGGGTCAACATTATATCCCACAGTAGTGAGCTTTGTTTCAATATATTATGCATAACTAAAAGACTTTGTAAATAGTAGTTATTTTGTTTGATGGTTGATGATACCTGTGTGATATATTATACCTGAAGTTAAAGTGGTTGTATAAATGGTAAGCTGAAATCTTTCCTGCTGACTAGTAAGCTTTGACTCTTTAGTCCAAATCAGAGATCACCGTAATCTATAAATTACTTTCAGCCCCCATTGCTATTATTTGATACATAGAAGTTGAATACCAGCTGCCAAGTACACCTAGTACAGAATTCCCTTGGTCATGTGGGCTACTGAACCTATATGGTCCTTTCCTCATGTGATTTGATCTCATTTAGCCCAAAACACCATTTTACAACCTTGGTCCTCATTTTCAGAGTAATCAATAGATTAAATCTCAGATGCGTTAAAGACAAACATCAGTTTGTAAAGCACCATGGCATCTACAGACCTCTGGGAGAAAGACCAGGACAAAATACATGAGAATGGGAAAGAGGACAATTTCCACCTCTAATAACACAGATCAAGCACCTCTCTTATGACAGAACAGTTACGTTGGTTTTTTTTTTTCCTTTCTGAAAAGGAAAACTAAAAAATTCAAGTCGAGAAATTTCTACTCCGGCAGTATTTTGTTTCTGAAAAGAGCTGAGAAGCCATGCAGCCTTCTACAGCATTGGTTTGGTTCTCTTGAAATCAGTTGAATTGGTTTTGAAATCTTGTCTTTAATTCTTAGTGAGGGAGTATGCACAGGGATATAATACTGTTTAAATAATCAATTTCTGAAATTAATTTAGGCTAACTTTATTGAGTGTGGTTATACATACAAGAGACAAATATTTTTTAATAATTTATTTCCTTTTCAGTCAGGAAATTACTTTGTTAGATGTAAATGTTTGTCATATAGTTTGTTTGGTGGTGGGGTTTTTTTTTAGGGCATTGTTCTTGCTGTTACTATCAGCAGGCATGTGCTTACCAATTAAAGACTGACCTGGGCTACCCTTCTTGCTGTTTCATGCACTGTTGTGATTATGTACCATTTAGTTTGTCACTTCCAGCACTGGAATCAATAGCTGTGATCACACCCAAGGATGTTACATGACTGCATGACCTAGATATAAAAGTCTAGAAAAAAAAACAAACTCTGACAGTTTGGAAAGCCTCATATCTTGATTTATTTTGCACTAGGAAAAATGGTTGCTGGAACTTTCCCCAAAGATCCTGGGATAGCTGTTCTAATCTAGGCTCCTAATTTACAGCATGGTGAACACATATAAGGGGGCTTCATTAAAACAAATGGGGGGAGACCATTGTGGCATTCCATACAACGTCACAACATCCCTGAGAGATTAATTTTTCAAGGTTTTAGCAGCATAGCTCAATGCATGACACAAGGCTGATGTATACTATGGAAAACAGTGGACCCAGAAGCGAGCTAACTCCTATGTGACCTAGTTCATTTTAAAGACAGAAGGGGATGTGCCAGTGGCATAGATGTACTAAATATTTGGGCTACATAATTTATTACAGAATGTTAATTAATCTCTTACTGATCCTAGCCTGTTTCATCTCTATGTTGTATATTGTGTTCTTCCATTAAACGTTTTCATTGTAAAGAAGAAAGAAGTAGTCCTGTTTGGGTTACATAAAAGGATAACATTGGTGGTGACAAGAGGCTCTGCCTGTGCTTTTCTGAGTGACGTAGTCATACTGAAAGGCCGTCATTCTGCAGTCTGAAATATCGTAGGACATGGAGAAAATCTGGAATATGCTTGATGGGGCTGACATAAGAGTGTTATTTTGGGACAGTGTTATGATTTAATTTATGTCATTTAATTTATTTATTGAAGTCAATATGCTGGATTATCTAAGCTAGATCTCAAAGAGCTCAGCTGGGTACTGGAAGTGGCATAGCTGTGTTACTAGGGTCATACAAACTTAAGGGATGCTTCCTCTCCCGCTGCCCAGCTTTTGGTAGTCAAGTCAGTTCATTCTGAGTTAATCTGGATATTTCCATAGGATACAGAACTTTTGTAATTGAGCATTTACTGTTGTTTGCATAAATTACTAGTTCTTATCCCCAGGACACTTCTTCCAAGTCACAACTGCAAAGCCATTGGTTTAAACCGGGGACCCTTAAATTTCTAGTTTAATATGCTCCAAACTTTGCTTTCAGTTGTATGCCCTACTTCTTGTATATAAAGTAATATATGTATTACAGTACATTTATCCAGTCACTGTAAGAAAAAAGTTTTAGAGCATGCTAAATAGACTAAATGCTATGATTTCATATACTGGCCTTTAATAACGTTTTATCAAGAATAGGATTAAGGCGTAGTGAACCTCTTGAGTTTACTCCATGAGGTTTCAACAACATATAGAACTGGGCTACAGGCTATGTAATATTTTCTTCAAGAACCGTATCTCCAGTGAATTATTTCGTTTTGGCAGTGAAATACTCCATAAACATTCTCTCCAGAAAATAAGAATATAAGGTTGTTCCGGGTTAATGCAGTGCTTTCAAATCATCAATGAGCTCAGTAGTTCCTAAGCTTTCTTTTCAGCAAGGGCCAGATTCTCAAGCCTTGTACCACATATGACTGGCAAAGAGTAAACATGGCTACACTGAATTATTCTGTCCTTGCCAACTGAAAAGACAGTACATGTCCAGTCTCTTTTATCCCAAAGAAAATCCATAGACCCTCTATACTAGTGAAATGGCGGCCCTTGCCTTGGGAAAGAAATGGAAACCACACTGTGAGTTTAAACTGATTGTTGGAGTCAAATTCCCCTGTTTCCATGAGCTTGTGTTTCAAGGGATGTCTTTATCCATGTAAAATATCTTTTGTTCCTAATTAAAATACAATGTAGACTTTTCTATTTTTGTTTTATGGCCTGTCAAAGGCCTTCAGCAATTTAAATGGGCACAATGCATTTCTGGCATGCAGTCCAAGCACTCAGGATGTTGAGACATGTGGACAACATTGTGCATTTGGACAACAATGATTTCAATTTTTATTTTCTTTTATGATTTAAGGATACATCTGATCCACTTATTTATAGAGAGGATCCTAGACAAAAGTATGCAGCCAATTTCACTCTGATATCAGTAAAGTTCCATTAAGAGTGCAATTTTTTCATCTCAAGAGGCATCTTAAGCTTCAATCATTACTGTAGGAGAATAGATCAGTACTATTGCAGCTATTAAATGGTATGTGTCCTCCTGGATTTTAAAGCTGCCGTCGAACATGTTGGTTCAAGGTAACTAGATTTGTGTGTGGACAACCTATCCTTAGCAGGCTAGCATAATTTTACTCTTTTTCTGAAGAGTTGGGTTTTTTTTCCATTCTGTGAAATTTGTCAGTTATTTCCTGGTTCTCTGAAAATATCCTCAAAGGCACCATCTGCAGTAAACACCAGGAACCTAACAGGATAACATTAAGGAAGATACGCTGAGTGTAGAAACTTGTGGTTTGTTTGGCTGGGGAGAATCTTTTTTTGGTCAAGCTGGGAGTAGAGTTGCCATAAAACTGCTCAAATATGCAGCAGATCTTGTAAAATTTGAAGGCACATGCTTTGCTTCATTCTCCCTGTTACTCCAGATGTATCATTTTTGCCTTTCACTCTAGCTAGCAATGGACCCACCCTAGGGTTATCCATGGCTAATGCAGTTTCATTCCCTGGTATCTGAGCAATTTTGGGATGTGTGGAAAGGTATCCTCAGGTTTCAGGCAGGGAGATGATTGTGGTACAGGAGAGAGGGGGTTGCACTTGCAAATAAAGTCTGCTAGATGTGTTTATGTGAGTGTGATGTATGAAGGTGAAAAATGCCTTTGTTTGTTTGTTTGTTTGTTTGAACTTTCTTAGGTCCTACTGCAGGAAAAACCTCAAAAAAACTAAAGAATAAGCCCAGTGTTTCTATGTCTGAGCACAGTTTGTATTGGAGAAATTCTTGATTTGTTGATACCTTGAAATTAGTATCTTTCTGACTGCAAAAGAGCATGGTGTTTTGGTATAGATACTACTTTAAGCAAGATCAAAACCATTGTTTAAGGACAAAAAGGAAGAGGAGCTCCTTAGCAACAGAACATATTAACGCTAAATCCTAGAATTTGTATGAAACTGGTACAAATTAGCCAGTCTTAGACTGTACAATCACTTTCCTTTTATTTTGTTTGCTGTGATGTTACAGTTAAGTGTTTCAGGCCATGTGTCTAAGGCAAAGCCTCTTCTGTAAATTCATTTTAGGTGACAGTGTTTTTAACAAGTGACAGTTCTAAAAATAGCTCAATGAGTGAAAAGACATTGCCCTTAGGTTGGGCTGATCACATTGCCACAGCTGTTTTTCCACTTCTCTATTACAACTTCATATACCAAAAATAAAAAATAAACAAAAGGAAAGCTATTTCTCTCAGAGGCTTCTCTCATTATTATAAAGAATGATGAAGCCTTATGTGAGTGTAACATAGTTTTGTTTCAGGTTATTTTTGCTCAGGTTAGTGTGCGCATCTTTAAAAGCATGATTGGAAACGAAGTGTGCTATTGTACAGATGATCAAATATACAGACTTACTGGTTTTTTACTGTGTGTTTACTGTTAACATGATGGAGGAACGAGGAAAACACATAGTGGGTGCATTCATCTTACCTCTGAAGAACATGGGCTTCAAAATGGATAGGCTCTAAGGTAATTATTTACAGAAAGGATGTTTCTAACCATGCAATTCATTTCTGCTTGACATAAGAGAACGGTACTCACGATGTTTTGGATGCTGGAGAATTTTCAAGAAAAAGCATGTTGGTATTCTTGATTTGGAAAAAAGTTTCATAAAAGGAAACAAGAAAACTAACATGATTAGTAAATAAAGCTCTACAGTTCTTTTTCTGTAACAAACTAATTCTAAAAATTACCATTAAGTATAATCTAAGTGGAAGCAACGTAAAAGTCATGTTATTTGCAAACACATATCATAGTATCTTTTCCCATTAAGAATTAATTATTTCTGTTTAAAAAATGTTACCAGATTTATAAAGTTCCAGGCAAGGAGGGAGGAGCTGGGGGTATGCAAATCCAGTCACATGTGGATCTGTGGCAAGCACTGCAAATGAGGAGGTCAATCTTATTTACCTAGTGACTGCCAGTGCTTACCATGTTAAAAGCAACATCCTGTGCTCTAAGTAGCATCCCATGGTTTAAATCTTTCCTCCCTTCCAAATGCTCGCCTCTGCGGGAAGGACGTGCCATGTCAGTTATGACTCTGGCATGTCTACTTGCAAATTAAGTTTCCAGAGTGAATTGCAGGTTGAATATAATACTTCTGTTAAGCCTAGAGTAGTATAAAGACTGTAGGTGTGAAGCTTATTCCCAGCGGCAGAACTGCCTCAGTGATTAAATAGCTGAGGTTGAAAAGTTCCCTGAAAGTTTACTCGTATGTAAAATACGTAAGCAGCGTAGGGGCTGCTTTTGTCAACTGGTGTGTGAAGTATGAAGGCCTAAGGATGCCTGAGAGAATGTCCTGATTGATAGACCTGCTGGCCCTTAGGGCAATCATTGGTTAATTGTATTGGCTGCCCACATCTCATGCATGTTCTATCTCTGCGCTGGCCAGGTAGGTTGTAGTCAGGTCTCTGTATTTTTAAATGGTTGCGCTGTACCCTCTCACTGGATACAGCGGTGTCCTCTGTGAACTTTCAGGCTAATTTCAGATTCTCTCCAAACTTCACCTGGACTGGGATTTTGGTTAAGCATTTGTATTCTCACAGAAGTAAGTGGGTTGCTCTAGGGGAAATGGGAAGAATGCACTGAGGTTCAGCACCACGTGTACGTGTCACGTACTGCTTGCCTGCACTGTCCCATTGCTGATCCCTGGCATTTCTGCAGAGCCCTGTGAGTGAATGCTGGAGCTCTGTGTGTGTTAGGATCAAGTAAACAACTTTCCCAAGCCTGGCTCCTCACCTCTTATGTCAGGGCGTACTTTCAACAGTGGCTTGGTGCGTTAATATGTAGGCTTGTAGTTTGCCAGGTTTGGAAAATGGAATCGGACTTGCGTTTAATCTCTAGAGGGGTATGTGTGCTCTGCTTTATGATTTGAAAAGCTGCATTTAAACACTATTTCCTATTTAATTGTATTTGAGCATTTAACTATAATCCTCTGAAGAGGCTGTGTAAGAAGCCAGATTTTTAATGAAAAACAACAAAAAACCCCCTTCATATGTTCATGAGTGTGAACATATGATGCAAACTGTCCTCCACCAGTCTGCCTTCTAATTATGTGCGTTTATCTTTGCTCATGGAAGTCAGCGATGATGCCAGAAATAGTGATAGCGATAAACTATTTCAAGTTCATCATCCTAAGAGCAGGAATTTGGAAGCTGTCACAATACATTTTTTGTTAAGTCCTCATATTAGCCGACTGAGCTGTGAGGGAGGCTCTGAGGAGAGCCTCCGTCTTGCCCTGCCACAGCTGAAACATGGTCATTCCCTTCAGAGCCCATCACTGATGCTTGTGTGGATCTGCAGGCTCTTCAGCATCCGTTTGGAGCCTGAACCGTGGGGACTGTAGCCTGATGTGAACGTTTTGGTAGGTGGCTCATGGATGCGTGGGCACCATTGCTCCTGAGTTGTAGGGGTTATTCCCATCAGAAGGGAGCTTAGCACAGCTCCTGTTGGCCCGGCTAGGCTGTGGGATTTGATTCACCTGGGAAAGGGCCTGTTAATAGCTCATCAAGCCCCAGCTGGGTGTCTGCTGTGGCGACACATCCCTCACTGCCACGGCTGGCAGAGGGCCGCTGCCAGCTGCACTGCCCTGGCTGCCGTTCGGCGGGGACAGCACCTGGCTGAGCACAAAGGCAAGCTCTGAGGTAAAGGCGTCCCTCCTGCGGGTGCCACCAGTTTGGAATTGCTTCCCTGTCACTTCCAGGGGCGGGTAGCGACCCTTCCAGCCGTCAGGAGGAACCTGAGGACGTGGACGCGCCTCAGCTGAGGAGGCGACAGCGAGCACGCGCCGAGGGCGGGAAGGCGTTGCCCTCGGCGCGTGCTCGCTGTCGCCTCCTCAGCTGAGGCGCGTCCCCGTCCGGCCGGGCGCTGAGGCGCGCGTTTGAGGAGATGGCGCTGGGCAATGTATCCCGCTCCTTAGCCTCCCGCTTCTTGGGTGCGACGCGACTTCTCTAATCATGGTTAATGCAAGCTCTCCTCCTTCCAAAGTGTGCAGCAAAGCCAAGGGCGAAAAGTGTTTGCAAAATCAAAATGGGGGGTGGGGGGGGGGGTGGCTGTACCAGATCCTGGCTGGGTGTATGCCTGCCTGGGGAATTTCAGGTGTATGGTTTACAACTGCGTGAGCTGACGCACCCGTGAGGCACCTGGTGAGCTGTAGGCTATACGTAGTTACACTGTTACCTAAACGAGCATCACCAGGTCAGGCAGCAGGTAGGAATGTAGTATCTAAAGGAAAACTATAAAATTGCTAAATGTGCATGACCAAATTTGCAACTGAGGAAAAGGATTAAGCTATTTGGGGGTTTAGCTGAATTCAGCCCACTGAAATCAACGAGTCTACTCAATTCAAATCCTCCAGAAAGCTAGGGGTAACAGAATGTCTCCTTGCAAAAATATAACTCGCAGCAGAATGTTTCACACCGTTTTTTCCCCCCTCTCCTCCAAAGTGGTGTTTATAAAACCCACAATGCTTTCTTCCCTGTGTTTGCTTTAAAAAGCCTGGCTTTATACATATCACTGCTGACAAGCTACATTGTGATGTGTCAGTTTATGTTGTGTCAATTCCCTCTGGTTATGTAATGTGCCATGACATGACTAATGCAGCCCAACATGAGTCACCTGTCGTGACAGCTTTATGCTCCTGAGAGAAACTGTTTGCCCTCCTTTCAGAACAGTTTTTCCCCTTTTTCTAAAAGGTGCAATTTTATCCAACTTGCTGTTCACTGTTTTAAATTTTTACAACAAAATGTTAAGTGGGTACATACAGTGAGTATTAATGTATATGAACAAACGATTATTTCAAAGTATAAAAGCATGGGGTGCTCCCACTACTTACTGTGAAGGAAGGTGATTATAGATTTGCTACTACATTGCAGCGTTGCACCTAAAGAAAACATTACTAACAGAAAAGAAATCCCAAGTGATGAGTGGGAATCTAGAGGTGAATGGCTTTAATCAGGGCTCATTTGTGCCAGGGAAATGTATATAAAATTACATTGACTTATTAATGCTTGGCTATGATTGTGATGTTAAACCTATGATGGCATAAATGCTCAATAGATACATATGTAAGATGTGAACACAACATAGATAAAAATGCAGATTTTTGCCCGTTTTTCTTTTAGGGGAGACACTGAGACACTGTTAGCCATTGCTTTCTTCTTATAAGCAACCATTTGCAGTGCTTGGAGCAAAACAGGTGGAGATTTCATATTTCTCAAAGGTAGGTGACTTATATTTACAAGTTAACTCATGTCATGCATTCTCTTGTTACCTTGATTCAGTGGTGGTTTTTTACTATGAAATTGGGAAGTGCTTGTTGAGGTTTTTCATGACCGTTCTATCTTCCCCCTGTTTTCTTCAGATAAAACCAGACCTCATTTGCATAAATGAATACATATTTTTTTTCTTAAAACAAAAAATTATATTCTTGTTTTTTTGAAGAGATTGAACGATTGGTGTAATCAACAGAAGAGCTTATGTCCTTGCATGCTTCTCAGGTTATACAGAAAAAAAGTAGAGTTCAAATCCACTAGGCTTATTCAGATGCCAAATTGTAATTGCAGAAGCTCATGTCCTTCCTATAAATAGCCTAAGAAAACACAAGTAGGTTCCAATAAACACTTGCTGAAATCAGTTCAGTTATCTTCCAGCAGGTGATGAATCAGGAGCAACAATGTTATTGACTATAGAAAAAGTCTGAAAGAGTGTACTTTAACAGATTTTTATCATGTACTTATTATGTTTGACATATCATATCAATCCTATTCTTTTGTATCATCTTTCAATAACATGCCACACTTACTTTCCAATATCAGTGACCCCTTAGACTCATTATTTCATTACCCAAGAGTAGTTACACATACTGCTCTCTAAAAGACTATGTCTTTACACCTCTCTCTTTTCTCCCCCCTCCCCCCGTTTTTCCCCCCTTTACTTTTACATCTTTCATGATCGTATTAAAGGTTAAATTTTAACCCTTTAACCCTTTATTTTATTGAATTTTAATAACCCTTAATTTTATTAAATTTTAACTTTAACCCTTAAATTAAAGGTTAAACAGAGGTTAAAAAGATGCACAATGGAGGAATACGATTTAAAGCAGATTTGATTATTGTTAAGTCTGTTCTATAGTAGAGTTAGACCCTGCAAATTTTGTATTATGCTAGCACTGTTCCTGGTTTCCCTGTGGCTGAATAGTGACCGTACAGAAACAACTGGAAATCTGTCTCGTACATGATGTGGATGTCAAATTTGCCAACTGTGCTGAATCTGCAGAAGAGTTTTCCTGCACCTTCATGTTGAACACAATGATGCACTGTCCTGTGCTATGTTAAATAGCCCATGAAAATGTGAGGCAAGACAGCACGACAGCTTTTTAACTGTCTAATGCAATAGCATCTCTAGATTTACTGTCAATAAAAAGGCATGAAGGGAACCTCCAACCCCAGCCAAACTGACTTATTTATGTACATGCAACAGTTCTCCATTTGTGGAGGCTCACGAGGTGTCTATTCTAGTGTGCTAATCTCATATTCTCTTACTAGTTGCGCTTTCTGTCCCACTCAAGGAGGCTGCGGCCAATGCTTTGCACACTGCTTTCAGCAACTGATAGCAATACAGTTTGCAGTTTCCATTTAGTTACATATCCCATTCTGTCTATGTTATATTTTAGCGTGGATCCAGTCCAGTCCCTGACTTTTAAATAAAATGAGCAGAATATCAACACATGTTCATTCATTATCTAGATCAATTGAAGCCCATAAAGCTTAGGACTTCCACTCATTTTACAGGGCTGTTAGGTCCTGTACTGGCCCTTGAAAGAACTCTGCTTATGAGTAAATATATTCATCCCCCTTTTCTCCATGTTTTGTGTTGCTCTGCCTTTCTCTGCTAGAGACACAGAAATAAACATACAGCCATACCTACCTAGTCTTTCTGTTTTCCTTGTGTGTACAGCACACAAACTTCTCCAGTTTTACCATTTTTCTATGGGTAATGAAGCTATAGTTTACAATAATAGAAGTGTCTCAGTACCTAATTTGTCTCTGTAACTACTAGGAACCAAATTCCCAACAGTCGGAGTGAGATTTCTCCCTGCAAATCTATGTGACCTGTTCATGTAAAATATCTACTGATCCCTCTTCTAGCCTTGCCCCTGCCTCCAACACACACTGTAAGAAAAGAGTGATGCTGTTAATTGACAGCAGTAACCTGCTGTGAAAAATAGCCAGCTTAGGCAATGCAACGTGTATTTTGACAAATATGCTCATAAACCTGCACTAGCAAACCAGTAAAATCTTCACAGGTTTTTGAACTATTGGTAATGACTTTGTATTTGTTCCATTCAGTTCTGGTCACTCTTAGCTAATTTAATCTCCATCCCATTTGCTGGTTACAGCTGCTGCATTTTTATGAAGGAACAGATTGTGTTCCCCAGATCCTTAAGATATTAATGTATCGTGCCTGACACAGAGTCTTCTATTCAGTAAAGGTGTACAAAAGAGTAAAACTTACATTTTAGCCATAGGCTTCACTGTAATTATTTGGCCCTTTTATTTACTTTAGATTTCTGTAACATTTTCTACATGAAGATATGCTTAAGAAATGTTTGGAACGGTAGCTATGTACCTATTGAGGTGTGCTTCGTGCATCATGTTGTACCAGCGCTCTGGGAATGTGTTTTGGTCTGTGTGTTAATTTTGATCTGTATAGTCTGCAATGCTTATCTATGAATATACTTCTGTTTCCTGTAGAAGAACAAAAAGAGTAGCAAGAAGAAGGATCTGAGTTCTGACTTTATTCAAAAGCAGCAGCTGTGTTGCTCTTACTAAATGTGCACAGTACTGTAATGCCTGGTGGAGATGAAGCACATTGATAGGATGTTTACCTTGAGGAAATTCTGATGGTAGAACTTGTGACCTTTCCCCCATTTTTGATTCTGGAGCAGTTAGTCAGGTAGTGATGGCTGCATGTCCTGTGTCCTTAAGTCTGTGGGAGGGCTTGAGTCTGAGAAATTTAGATCTTGGTGCATGAACCTGTGCCACATGATTTAAAGGAGCAGCTCCACCACTGGCAACCAGTCTCACCTCCTATGGGGAATCGCAGTGGAAGGATAACAGCCCTTTAGATCCACTGAATCCCTTCTTCACCTAGGTGTTATGGCTGGGGAAAACTACTATAGCAAGGGGAAACACTATGGGAAATGAAAGGAAAATTATTTTGTTGAGCTGTTTTTGTGTGTGATTTATTTCAGGTTGTACTCATGCTAAAGAGTAAACTGATCAAGTTTTAGCTATAATACAATGTTTACATTACTGAAAAATCTCCAACTGCTTAATAGTATTCTCAAATGCTAAAATCTGGAATAGAGAGTGCAAAGATTGAGGGACTGAGACCTTTTTGTAAAACAGCTTTATTCCAGTTCACATAAGTTATTATTTTTAGTTAGACAAATTTACAATTCTTTTGTTTGCATCTTAGCAAACACAACTGATACTTTGTTTATATTTATGTGTATTAAACAGAATAGAATCCCTTTAACTGATCAGAAGTACTTGTAGAGGACAACACAGTAGGTATTTATGTGACATTCATCTGAAGGATTGGTCCTGTCCTATGTCCTGTGGAATTGTCCTATGGTAATATATATATATTACTCGGGGAGTTCTTTCAAATGTCAGCAATATCTCATAACTGGCTATTCCTTTGCTAACCATCATGAGGTCTGTAGCTATATGTATGCTACTATAATGTGGTAAGTATGGTCTGGTCATTTGTTTTAAAAACACAAGTACTTTCCTTGCATTTGAATGTGAATTGTGTGGAGATAGTGTGTCTGCCTTTCACAAGCTGCCAGCATGGATTTGCATGGTCTTGGTTACTATCCACTGGAGTTTTCAGGATATTTGTAGCACTTTGTGGATACTGTTAATTGTGGAATAGTTTCCACACACATACTTTCTCATAGAAAAATCTGTAAAGTACTCACAGGACCTAAATCAGAAACTGATAAATACGGAGGTCTTCCTGCAGCTGTGTGCATAGGCTTTGGGTTTGCATAGAAATATGATCACAGTTGCTGGAATCTCCTTGAATTCTGGCCACTACTAGAAACAGGACACTGGACTATATGGACCTTTTGCTTTTGCCAAAATAATTTTACTTTTATTGAGAACACAAAAGAATATATCCCAGAATGCTGTTAGCATGTTTGAGTGATTGTCCTTGAAAGATCAAGCCATAAAAATACTTTCTTCATGCAAAAGTTTAGTCAATTTACTGTGAAGCCATTGTGTTCAAGGGACCTTGAACTAGGGACATACGCTCTGAGACAGATGCTCTGTTTCTGGAGAAGGAAATTAGATAGAAATCATGTATCTTCACAGCTGCATGTAAAATTGAAAATGAGTTTCCTTTTCATATAAGCTGGCTGTGAACAGAAATCACCCATGGGCACACACTCATTGCTGGGAAGCGGGGGAGCATTCCATGGGCTTCAGGGAGAAGCCAGAGGCAGGCACTGTTCCTTTGAGAGCTCAGCTCTTCAATTTCACCCTCATGCTTGAGCAGAGAGATGTGGCACATTGGTGCTGCCTTTTACTGTTTAGTTAAACGTTTAAGACAATTGGTTCTTGCAAAACAAAGCTACAGGTTTTTCAAAATTGTGGGAAGAAATCCTATTAGCTGACTGAGCACCGTATCAGCAGATAGGGCTTTAGACTGCAAAACTTCAGGTGGTGAGCAGTCAGGCACTCTGGAATATTTATGACACATGTTGTGCCATAATATGGAGAGAACAGCAAATACTATGAGTGGAACAAACTGTGACTGCAGTGCAGATGGAAAAGATTGCCTTTTTTTCTAGATTGATTTTCTAAAGTTACTCTGTGAACGTAATCGTAAGAATCCTTCTGTTACTAATCAAAACACATCTTTGACTGTAGAAAGATGCATGGGCAGCAAGGTAGCTCTTTAGAAGGCAGGCACGAGAGCATACTATTGGCATAAGATTTGTCTGCAGGTGTAATGGAAATTATAAGCTCACAGACCTCTCAGGTTCCCAGTCCTTTTAAGCTGGTTCTTGTTTAGAGTCTTTCAGTAAAGGTTAACATGTCAATGACACACAATGTCTTCTGCAGGGGAAAAAAAAAAAAAAAAAGCTTTTATTGCTAGCTGGACTGTCATACTTGTGATAGCATAAACCCCACAACATATATAGGCTAGATGTATCTTCAGTCTTCTATATGAAGTGGCTGCATACTGATGTTTTTGCATGCTCTTCACTTTCAGTGATATCATTCATATTATGTGAAGGGGGAGAAAAGGGCTAGGAGGGAAGCAGTAAAGATGCTTTAAAAAAATGTAGAAATTCTTGCCAAATATCAGTGGGAAGGAGTGAGAAGGGTTGTCATGACAACCTTAGCATTGTACCTTTGAAGAATTGCTTTACACGTTTGACACACTTGCAGTTTCTGCAGTGATTATGGTGTAGTTTCATTCTTCTTGGTTTAACTTGTGCCTTTGTAGATACAATGTCACAGAGGGATGCTCTTTTAGGTATAGAAGCCCTTTTGCTTCTATAGCTGTGACAAATGAGGTTTTCAATAATTACGGACTAAATTCTCCATAAGCTTACATGATGAAGATGCAGGGTAGTTTCTCCAACACTAACAGAGCTACTTTCTGCTGCTTTCTTTTTATAAAAGTTCCAGAAGGGAGTAGATCAGTATTTGGTGATCTTAAAGAAGAAACTCTTTAGGAGGAGAATGTTTGGGTTTGGCTTTTAGAAGTTTAGAAGTTAATCCCTTCAGTGTGGAGAACATAATGTGGGAGAAAAAGGAGTGTAACTTCTGAGACTGACAATGTTCAGGAGGTAAAAAGGATAATGAAAATGATGAGAACAAGGATCTGAGATAGCAGGTTGTACAAGTTTACAGGACAAAGATAATATTTAATCCTTGCAAGCATACAGGAGTGCAGTTGAAGACGTTTAGCTAGGTCTGAGCAAAAATTTCTGATTTATCTTTTCTCAGAAAAAAGATTACATATTTTGATCAGTAGTTTATGTTGAATGCAATGAATTCCCTCCCCACTGAAACTATATATATATATAATCGTTGAAAGTCAAATATCTTTGTACATTTAAAAAAAAAAAAAGACAAAAAAAAAAGCTTTGTTGCTGAGTTTAATTAAAATTAAACCTTTGTCTTTCCAAAGTCTCCTAAATATAACTATGCTTTTTTTAAATGAGTGCTGTACTTCAAAACATTTTTTTCCCCTGCTTTTGAATTTTATCAGCAAATACTAAAAAAAAAAAAAAAATAAAATTCTGGAGTACACTCAATTTCTTTTTAGCATCCCAGTTTGGCCAATTAATCATAGAAATAATTATTGATATATATCTCTAGTCAGAAATCTTGCTTTCACTGTGAGCATAAAAGAACCCTCTAGGTTTTTACAGGCAGAAGTAAGCCTACAGGACAGGTGGCAGAAGTTTACTTATGAGCACAAACTGGAGCTTTGTCCTCCAGTACCTGAAATTCCAGAGTGCATTGTAGTTGTATTCTGCAGCTACAGACCATTAGGCTAATAGAGCTGGTGATGGTCATTATGAAATCATTAGCAGTTAAATTTGCCCCTGATATTTTGTGGTAGCCTCATGCATAGGAATCAGTTGAGCATTACTGTCCTTGGTCTTAGTTATAATTACATATTTGTTATTTTATATCAGATTCATGTTAAACAATAAACACTAGGGCTGGATGTTCAGGTCAGAAATTGACGATTTCCTCTGGATGCAGAGCTGAACCAGTATTTTTTATTTGGATTATTTGGGGTTTTGACAACTCTTATGTATGTAACTGGCTTAATTTAATTAAGTTTGTTTTCCTTAGAGAATTGCACCTCACCTGCAAATGCAGTACAGTCATTTACTGGCCCCAAATATGTGACAGTGAATGTATATTAGCTATCTCGCCTGCCTAATTATTTCCGTTAGCTGTCATTAACTGGGTTCTGTACTGAGCTTTACATTAAGATGTTCAACACCATATGGTATTTACATGTGTAAATGATGGATCAAGATGTGTAATGGACTAATGAACGTGATGGATGAATGTGTAAGTAATTTTTCTGTCGTCTTTCTCTGATCATCTGTAAAACCATAATGTTTTTCTTTTAGTTTGAGTAGCTAATTTTGATGATATACATTCTGTTGGTTTACACAGATTAAATGATTGAGCTGTATTCTTAGTTAATTCTCAGAAAAAGGCACAAAATTCTGCTTGCCTTAACAGGGTAGATGCAAAGAAGTTGACAATTTCCTTACTGTGCATATCAGTCCCATGCACTCTGCTCTCAAGAAGTCTGTCCTTCCTCACTGGGTCCCGTTTACAACTTTTCTCCCGAGTGTCTCTGCCTTTGCTGGGAAGCACAGCTCAGGCATCCTGTGACAAGTACATCACTCTGTGTTTCTGGTCAGATCTCAGGCTGTGCAGGTTATTCTGCAGTACTGCTTGCTGCTTCTAGAAGCACAGCTGGTGTTACAGGGTGGGTATTAGTGAAAGGACATTAGACTTTTGAAAGGCTTGGTTGGCCCTGTCATCTCTCCTTGAAAATTATCAAATGATACATATACAGTGTACTTCTGTACTTTCTATTTTTTTGTCTGGTGGTCATTGTTTTTGAGCTAGTGATTAGTCTAATTGAAAGGGGAAGAATCTAATAGGAGAGAATGACATTCTATTTTGATAGATGACACTTAGCATTGAGGGACCCAAGTTCAAGCTATGCTTTTTAATCTGACAGGCAGTTGTCATGAAAGGATATCTCTCCAAATCTGCTAAATGCCTTGCTAAATTAACTAATAAAATTATTTCTTTATCTGTGCTAGTAGGGGTTCTTGATTTTAGTCAGGTGCACAAACCTCAATAACCAATGAGTCTTTTTTTAGCTCAGGTTCTGCTAATTGTAGTTTTGAGAAGTAGTTTGTATGCTTCTAAAAGGCAGAGTTAATTTCATCTTAATTTTCAAATGGGTTGGAAGCGTGTTGTCCCCAAGTTTTTTGCTCACAGAAGAATTATTAGTTTTTCCTTTCAGTAATGATTCTTTTTATGTGACCCTACTTTTGCTGCCCTTAAATACACTCCTTTGTTCTGAATCATTATTGCTTATTTTTTGAGGCAGGTGAATTTTTTCTATGCAGTTGGTCCTTCTGTAAGAATTTTCGCTAAATTATTCTTAGAATAGATAATGAGATCTCCTTTGGGGAAGTGAGATGGAAATATCATGGAATTATCTGAGAAGAGGAAATGCTTTAAGTATGTGTTATATTATGCTAAGATAGAAATGTCGTAACTGTGGAACAATCTGAGTAAGTACTATTGAGTGGAAGCAGGGTTTGCAGAAACCCACTCCCACTCTATGTTTTTGGAAGTAACATACTAGTGTACATGTGAATGTGTGCTTGAAACTTGCTGACTTTGCCACTTGAAACCTTAAAAACGGGGAATCTATTTTTATGTAAACGGGTAGCTCTTGGTTTTCTTTCAGCTAGGCCTTCCTATTTGTAATATGAAAATGTATCATTTGGTGTACTTCTTCACCATAAAGACTTAGTAAATTCACCCGTTTTTATCTCTTTGGCAAACTATTTTGCAAGTGGTTTTAAGAGATGTGGTAGTTGTTTCTTGTCATCTGGCAGGACTGTCAGTTGAACAAATGATATTTGTTAATTAAGCCCCTTAGGAAAGATACAGAAGGTAAATTTCCTGTGAGAGACAATAGTATATTTGTGAAATACTACTGTCTTCTCTTGCAATCCAAGTATAATCCCATGCAAGATTTAATAGTACATAAATGGTTATTATTCATATTAATGGCGTATACTTATCCTCTCATAGTAACAGTAATGTAATATAAATGAAGACTATTAGAACATTAACCATAAGTGACCACAAAAATATAAATTGAATATTATGTTCTGTAGCCTTAAATAGCAATATCCAGGAAAGATAGTAAGGCAGCTTTCATTTAATTAAATGAAATAGTCTGCATAATTTAGGAAACTGTGCACGTTGCTTTGGCAAGCAATGAAAATGATCATATAACTGTAGAAGTATAGCAATACTGTAAAGATTAATACTATTAAAATTCATAATGTCCTAATATCTGTGTGACAGACTCTCATAGGAGCTGAGTGGTAACAGCCTACCTTACCTTGTGCTCAAAGAACAATGAGAAATGCTTCTCTAACACAAACACACACCACCACATATGCTTAGAGACACTTTTTTTCTTCCCACTCTTTACTCAGGTTGTATATGTGATAGTGTTCCTGAAGAAAGAGGAATAGAGAGAAGAGAAACCAAATATGGTTAGTCATGTGTTTTAGTGGAGATTTGAGATACTTAAGTGAAAGATGCAATGTAAGATGCTGTACAGAAATAAATAATGAATAATGAAAGCTGTGTTAAGGACTTTTAGAATAAAGAAATTACTTAAGCAACTATTTGAAAGCTGCTGTACTATTTTGGGTACAAACATACTTGACCTAAAGACATTCTCCATTAGCCAAAATGTTTCTCTTGAGAACTACTATGAATCAGTTTTAGTATTTCATATTACACTTATTATACTTAAAGATGCTTGGTTTTCCAACATGAAGTATAAGATGAATCCATCAGTGCTGGGTAACAGGTGTTAATGCTTACCAGTGTGTAGCTTGAAGTATGTCACAAATATAAGGAGATTGAGTTAGCTGTTAAAAACAAAATGTAAATAACTTCGAGGTGTGGAAATGGAAAACATTTTTCCTCAGCCTTTGAGCAGAAATAGTCTTTTCCTCTTGCACTGACTCAGGGCTAACACATATGCTAATGCCACTCAGGAATCTTTCCTTATGATAATTGGCAAAGTATTAATTAATATTCATTCATAGAGGCATCACATTTTCCTTCAGCCATTTATTCACTTCCTATTGTATTAAAAACCTTGATTTTTTCCTTGAAAAGATTTTATGGGAGCAGAAAGCATTATGAATAAGTTTATGAAAGCATATTTTGCTCTGTTTCTGCATGTGTCTGCTTATATATACACTCATATTCCCACTGGAGATTTTTAAATTTTTCTCTGTCAACATAAGTCAAGCAGTCAGGAAAAAAAATACCATGTAATGCACGTAATTAGCCATATTCTTTTAGGCTTTGCAGCCTTCGTTGTTGGAGGTTTTCAAGACCTGAGTGGATCAAGCCCTGAATAACCTGGTCTGATCTCACAGCTTACCCTGCTTTTAGCAGGATGTTGGCCTCTTGAGGTCCCCTCCAACTTGACTTGTCCTGTGATTCTTTGATTATGTCCATAATAAACTATGCAGAGAGAGACTCATTGTGCTGTTTCAATCACTAGTAGTTGAAACGGTCTATGAATGTGTATGAACTAATTGGGCATTTAGTAAGCAAAACCATACTTGTGAGCTACAGAATGTATAAAATAGATGCAGGGAATCTCATGTAGTCGTGGTCAGAGTTCACGCATTCTGTTTCTTATTTTTAGCCTAAACAATGCAGCCTGTATATATATGCTACTTTCCACATATTTTTTCCACCATCGTGGTAGTGTTCAGCTTTATTTTAGTCTAATGCACTGCTTGAAAGCAACAGAGCGTCATTTAGATGCTGAAAAAGAGTTCACACTATATACTTTTGGTGCCAGGAATCTGCCTGCCATTAGCTGTAGTGAGGGGAAAAAACAGTTTTCTGAAGGGGAAATAATAAGAAAAAAAACCCTAAGTTCCACTGAGTTTTTGACTAAAATATTCAGTGACTTAGGAAATACTTTGTGTTCTTAGGTATTTAGCAAAGCATTAGTAAGAAAGGCGTTATGGACCACACTTTGGGAATAGAAAATGTGATCAGAAGTTGTTGGCTTCAGCAGTAAATAATAAAATAAAGCTAGAATTCTCTCTTGATGAACACAAGATGACAGTGTTAGAATATTTTACCTTAATTTATATAATCTTGTTTACCTTATGGTACTTCTTGAAGTAGTCGTATACTCTGATTCTTCTGAAATGGTAGATTATGTGATGTTTTAAGCATTTAATACACAGACTGCATAATTTAGATTGGCCTTCTTGCACTGAATTTCTCAGGCTAAAATGTACAGTCGTTATGAGCTATGTCTCCTTCTTTTTCCACCCCCATGATGATGTTCAAAGTTTCAACCACTCCAACCCACTGCTTGAGATACAGAACACTTGCTATTATGTAAGACACTTTAATTTGATGTGATATTTCTATGTTTTATCATATTAAGTTTCATTGATTTTAAATGAT
Source organism: Falco rusticolus (assembly GCF_015220075.1). Lineage (NCBI taxonomy): Eukaryota > Metazoa > Chordata > Aves > Falconiformes > Falconidae > Falco > Falco rusticolus. Next base: position 13,240,621 of record NC_051196.1, read on the forward strand.
CTGTTGAAAGTAACAGAAGAACAAAATAGTGGAGGGACAGGGTCACTATGTGCTCTTATAGTAGTACTTATAACACATGATACAGAGCTTTGCAGCATAACACTTCCAAGAAGAATTTGGTGTAGCAGTCAATTCCCATAAATAAACTATGTACACATGCGTTGAAGTGGCTACATTGATGTTAACTTTTAAGAAGCAGGGCTGTTAAAAGATCATCATGAAGGTTATATTAAGAATTATATAAATGTCTTAAATGGGCTTTGTTTGAGAAGTAAGTGAATAATGACTGTGGTAAATGTAGCTAAATATGATTTATGGTTTTGTATCCTTTTAAGTCTCAAGAGACTGTTTTCGTAACAAAGCAAGGATTCAAGAACCAGCTAAGCTGTAAAACAATGTGTGCAGACTTTCCATTAGAATTATAAATTTTAATTTAATAGATGTAGAGGACATTTTTTATTTCTGCAGCTAATACACAATAAAATGCTGTGCTATAATGCTGTTCTTGTGCTCTGTTGGATTGATGTCCAAATCTTTTGTCCATCCATGACAGTGATCCTGGAAATGACCCTTTTGCAGCTGCCAGCACAGAAGTATATAACAGAGCAAATTAACTGTGTCTTAGAGATCCTCATTCTTGAGGGTGTGCATGATGTTCAAAATAGAACATAAAAATGAAGCAGAATCCTGAGGTTTGCCACAGGGGGGCCCTAAAACCAGTGGCTTTTAGCCATCCTTGAAAAGGACCTCTTCAGTTCTCCCCTGTAGTTCTCCCACCAGTCATAACAGCACAGCTGAGGCAGCAGCTACACTATAATTAACTGCATAGTCTGTAGTTGTGCTTTCTGTCCCTACTGAGGAAAAGAAAAATCACAAAGCATGCAAGAAGAGTTAATGATGCTTCACATAGGATTAACCTTACTTGTTTTAAAAATGTAAAGATCTTTGAATAATGTTAATAATAGGGAAAAAAAGGAGATAAAATGGCAGTATATGAAAAGCCTTTTCTCCCCTTTTTTCTTCAGATGGAATATGCTCATCTCTTTTATTAGAAATCTTAGACATGAGATTGCTTGGAAAATGTGAATTAATTATGGTAGCAGTGCTTTTATTACTCCTTTCCTTTTCCTATTCATCTACCTATCTAAATCTTTCTTATTTTTCATTTCCGTGGTGAACAAGTAGACTTAACGAGAGATGGTCTGCAGCAGTTTAGGCAGCTGTGGCTTCAGCGACATCTCAGTATCTGTGATGTCAGCAAGTCGGTTGGATAAGATGAAAGCACAGTTGTGTGAGGAAAAGGGGAAGCAAAAGCTGCAGTGGTAGACCTTGTTAGATTGCTCAGAGGGCTTCTGCATGCCTCTCTTCACCTGATTCCAGAGGAACTGGATCCCAAAAGATCCCTGTAGAAGCAATTTTCATGCCCAGAATCACTGGAGAGATAATCTTTAACAAGGGCATAAACACAAGCATCCAAGAGAGGCTTAAATTCTGTTATAAAAATTCTAAAATAAAATATGAACAAAATATATTCCAATAAATGACAGAAAAGCTTGAGGTTATGCAACAGCCAAAAAAAGGTGGTGAACTTTCTCTATATGCAGATTGGAATAACCTGTTTATTTAATAATCAGAGAATCCCTGTTATAATGTTTTAGCATTCATGGGTAAAGTAGTTCCACAGAGGCTTAGATGGAATTGTAGCTGTCATTTCCTGTATGTTTGCAATATTTCTTACACACAATCATATTTTCTGGAACTAGCGTTTACTTGTTTTTACAGTCCTTGGTATGGTGTAGGATTGGTTGTAAAGTGGGAAGGCCAGATGTTGGTGGAGTGCTTAACAAATACATTTGAAATCATCAGAGGCTTTCATAGTAAAGGCCCCTATTGACTCAAATGTATGACCATCTCTGGCTAATACTAGATAATTACAAGAGAGCATAAAAACTTTAAGTAGATGTGTGTTAATTAGCATAGCTGAAGAAAACAGAAATAATTTGCATACATAGTCTTAAATATAAAGGAAGGGGAAAGATGAATGGCTAGATTTTGCTTATGTCAAAATTATTCAGGTGTCATGAAACTAAACAACTTGATAAACATTTAAGTTAGATATAGGGAGATTATTGCCTTGCTTACTTTTCCTTGGCATAATGATTTTTTTGGGACTGACTTCACTGTGAGATAAAAAATGCTGCCCTGACATGAAAGTGTCAGGGTATGATTTGAGGAATGTAGAAAGCTATGCTGCAGTTTTTGCATTTCATGCTATTTGTGCACTTAGATGTTCCACTGATATTGTGTGATCACATGGAAAAACCCCTTTTCCTATTTACAGATGTTGAAACAAAACAGCATTTGTTTCTAGGTTTTGAATACCTCTTTGTGAGTGTGGTAGGCTGACAGATGGAAGAAAAACCAGATGAACCCAGAAGTTTCAGTCTTTATCAGATGAGCTTTGACATAGTTGGCTGTGTCAGCCAGAGAACACATGAACATGTTCTCCAGGTGTTGCTCCCCACACAACACTTCCTGACCTCCTTAGCATCACTCCTTAGCATCTACTTTGGCTTATGACAAGTCTGCATATTTTTAAAAAAGGCACTAATATTGCACAGAAGATGAAAACTAGTAGCTTTCACATTTTATTTTTCCTTGTAACTGCAGTTTTTCATCCTTGCCTCTCTTGCCACATGTGCTGTTTAACATCAGGTCCGTGCTTGCAGTCTCTACACGTTTATAGTGACACAGCTGAAAGCAAAAATGTAAATGTTATAAATGAATTGACTTTAATCTAGTGGCCTGAAAAGAAAACCAAAACACTTCATACACATTTTTTAGGCAAGAAAAATAGACAAATTTGATTCTGTGGCCACATACCACTGAATACTGGTGGAGAGTTCTTGCAGATTCAAGTACTAATAGTAATCAAAACATCATGGTTTGAACCTATCACTTTCCTTTGTGAGAGTTGATTCTGTGATGCAGATCACCACCAGCTGTAATATAAGTTGCTTACTTTCCTGTTCTTGCATGACTCTTCAGCGCTTAAATTCTAACAACTGTTTTCTTGCTGTAGCAGAGTAGGCTATCTCCTCTTTCTGAGCTGTGTTCCTCTCTTTTCCTAACCTCCACTGCCTTGACTTTGTGCCATACTGAGACACTGGTCATCTACACCACAACGTAAATCATAGTCTACATTTTCAGATAGCTTTTGGAGAGGATGAGAATGCCATCCAGTAAGGGTAAATTGGTTAAAAACTCTACTACTTTGGGATACACTGAAAAATTCATAACCATCTGCCATACAGACCCAGGACTAGACATGAAGAAGGAAGCAAAGTAGGTTTATTTACAGCAGCTGAAACCTAACCTTAGAACTCTTATGCTCACTTGGAGAGATTTTCTATCAGGCATATCTGCATAGCATTTCATGTTCACCTATCCTAATGCTTTACTGTATACTGGAACATTATATTTACAGTATATGTGGATCATACATATATACAAAAGTCATGTATGTTTGCTAACTAAATGCAATAAGAATATTAAGTGCAGTAAAATAACAATTAGCCTTTTTATCAGTATCTTCCAACAGTGTTAAAAGTGTTTCTTTTCCAGACTTACCAGTTGCTTGGTTTTGCTAGCAAGCGAGTATAATTACAGCTTGGAGGTTGCTACTGACACTTTAAATCTGGAAATTTAACTACAGATTTTTGATTCATTTTGTTCTATATTTAGAAGTCTACAGTGACAAAAGGTGTCAATTTCTTTCTAGATACCTTTCTCAATTATGTAAACATAATGAAGCAAAGAACATTGCCTAGAGAAGACAAATGCCATGTTTTTCAATCTATATCATGAGACTATGAACATGTCTCTTGGTCTTTACAGACTTACAGCTACTAACATTTGTTTAACCCCTTCATACTGCTTTGCTTTACCTCTGCTTCTGTTGCAAGTTCTTGGCTGTGTTCTGCCTTCTGTCTGCCAACTTTTCTTCCCATCCACGTACACTGTTGTTATACCTCTGGCTTTTTCAGTTTATTGCATATCAGAGTCTTTTTTTTTTTTTTTCCCTTCTTTTTCTGTCAAGTATCAGCTTATCACACAAAATGTGTAACTTTCTGTTCAGCAATTTCTGTGACCTTTTCACTAAGGTCCTGCTTTGGTGTCTTCACGTACTGCCATTTTGTTGGGCATGAATGACAAGGTTAGCTTCTTCAGGCTTCTCTTATCACCTGTATCCCCTGACATATTTCTTTCCTGAGCAATGGTTTATTTCTAACTGGATTTCTTCTCATAACTCTAACTCTTGCAGGCAGTTGCCAAATAAACTGATTCACCACGTAATACTCAGTTACCAGCACCAACTTCTGGTTCCACAGTTGTAGACAAAACTGTTCCAAGGACATTAAAATCACAAATCCTGTAAAATAGGGTGTTTCATGGCTATTTCAATTTCTCCTTCACAAAGCTGATGTGGTTTTGGATTTTGCTTTGTTTTTTAATCTTGTGAAAAAGCATAGTGATATCTGAAACTCATGTATATCAAATCAAGAACTAGAGGAATGGAGATGAATGACTACTTGGAACACAGTAGTTCACTTGCTTTACATGATCAAGTGCTTCTGAAATCGCTAGTGACTTTGGTATTTACTAACTGGTGCGCTCATTTGTGTTAGTAACATAAGGAGGCTGTACTCAAGCCCAGGGCCATGTGTGCTGAACAAAGAGCACTCTATCTTGTATATTTACATAGTGAAAGTTAACAAGTATCTAAACACAATGTGAAAGATGTAGAAAGACTTGTTCAAGATTGCATGTCAATAGCTGAGATGGGAACAGAACCTCCTGATTTCAGGTCCTAGCCTGAGACTCTGTTGTGCAAATGTTTGTCTTGTAAATATCCTTTTCAACTAACAGTTCTTTTGGATTCAAGTAAAGTTACGTTCAATTCGGTTTAAACACTCCTTTTATTGTTAATATTGCTAACCCAGATTCAGGTTGTTGTATAACCTGAGCAGAATTTTCATTCATGTTCTGAGATGCAATATGCAATCCTTATTAACACTTAGTGCAAGTGAAAACCTTACTTGATGCCTTCATACATTTCTTTCTGTAATTCCTCTCAAAACTGCAGTTCCTAGTTCATCATACCTACATGTTAAAGCAATTAATTTATTCTTTTTGGGTCATATTGTGCCTGGAACCCATATTTCAGTTTGTTGTGTAATACCATGAGGCACTGTTAGTTCCTTTGTGACTGCTTTAAAAGCATATAGTCTGCATGCTTAGAAATTAGAAAAACTTTGAGATTATATTGCTTGTATATTCAGTGTTTTACTGCGGATTTAGCTCCAAGCTTATGCAAATTCCTTAAGATAAGTCTCTCTTACTTATGAAGCCTATGTCAGATGTAGGGTACATGCAGAATGGATATAGCGTGGTGAGTTAGTGACATCTAAAAAAATTGACATTTGAAATATTTGACATGTTGAATGTGTTTAGAGAGAGACGGACACACATGTCTTTTCATAGACATCTTTTGTTAGCTTTATGTTTCAGCAGTTCTCCATGGCAATGTGAGGGAATATCTGCCCCTTATTAATCTCTGCGAAATTAATGACAGTTCTAGTAGTCTATAGTATGCTATCACCCAAAGACATCATTCAGGATTTTGGTCTCTCTGCATCAGTGCTTTATGAGCACAGATGACTGAATTCTAGGTTATAACTGTTTTTGTATTAAAAAGGAAGGGTGACTGCATTTGAACACTCAGGAGTATGAGCATGCATTACTTTAGTGAAGGCATGTACTGTCGCTTTGTTACTGCTTTTAACTGACACTGACACTAGTGGAGGAAGAGGGCAGGAGGCAAATAGGTAAAAGGCAATGTTTTGATTTTTCATTTACCAATTATTCTAATAAATGCCCTAAATGCTACATATTCAGAAATAAATACAGTATGCCTGTGAATTAATAACATCATATTATCTGGGTAGTGGTAGTGGAAACATATTTTCTCTATTTGAAGAGATTTCATAATATTTTTTTCCTATACCTGTGAAATGTATACATGAAATTTTGTGCTATTACCCAGTTTCTATCTAACTCACTTTTGAGCCAGGCTCATTTCCTCATGATTTGGCTGATAAGGGCTGTCAGAGAGTGCTTGGGCTAGTGGCCTTTCATGACATGCTTTGTTTTGGTCTTCAAAGAGTCTGATGACTGCACAATGGTATGAAAAGGGAGTAATTTTGGAATAAAATTAAAATAAGTGTATCTAGCTTTAAGCCCCAAGTAAATTAATTTTGTGGTCCTTTATTTTTTCACATGACTGCTCCTCAGGATGTTATTCATGAAACTGTGATAGATACTGTCATGAGCTGAAGTGGTGTTTGCTTTTTTTCCAGATCAGTAAAGCTGATAAAAAGCTGATAAAAAGCTGATACAGTCATTTCAGATCCATTTCCATTTTTGATCCATTAATTACAGAGGTGAGCAAATATGATGGGCTGGCAGGAGAGAATAAGTTTCTTACAAAGGCAGATTCTTTCTGCGTGTAAAAGGAGGGCAATCTGCCATTTTACAAAGAAAGAGAATAAAGAAAGCACTCTGTTAAAACAAAAAAACAAAAACATTAACCTAACCAGAAAACAAACCAATGAAGGATTCCATGTTCCCATGAACCCTATATTTCAATGGGTAGATGTGGAAGTTTCTAAGAATAAAACTTTTTATGCTAACACTTTAAACTTCAAGGTGGTCAAAATCTTGATCCAAATAAAAGCATAGTGGCTTGCAAACTTCTCTTGCATTTTTTCACCCATAAACTTTCTTTGATGTTAAATTTTTATTGAGTGAGATTATATATGAGTTGGCTAATTAAATAGCAAGTTATTCCTTATCGGGAATAATCTAATATTCTACTCACATCACCAGTCCTACATTTTGAGCCCTAAATTGTCTCATTGGATACATGGGACTACCTCCTACTGAGTGATAAACCTTCCAGATACCTCAAAGGCATATGGAACACATTATAGAAATAGTTTAAAAATATAACTAACAAAAATATAACTATCCAGAATATTAATATAATTTATAAATTGTTGTTTGTATATAAACTGTTGCTTATATAATGCTAAAGGCAAAATAGATCTCACTGCAAGCCATTTTAAATTTTTTTTAATCAGTATTTAGTTAATTCTTTCTCTGAAAAACCCTCTGCTTCCTTTCCTCAGAACTCATACTAAAAAATATAAGGGGTTTTAGCATTCATTTGTGAGGCATCATATTTTTGTCTGTCTTACTCAGGCCCTAATGCTGGATTTTATGGACTAAGCTGTTCATAAGAAACTTCATACCTGCTCCTATAACGAGAAGCTTATTTGTGCCTGTGCAGTGTAGTACAATTCATGATACCCAATGTGGCAAATAAGATAATATCAGAACTAATAGTTTTAAATACAGAGTACATTTTTCTTTGTGTTACATACTCCATGGCCAAGCTGTGGTCATGCTCCAATGTGCACTGCTCCCTCAATACCCTTAGTAAAACCATGGCCCATGCAAATCAACACATAGTTCCCATGGCTTTAATAGTATCATGGATTAATTTTGACCAGAGGAGTTTTCATAACCACAGTGTGAAGTAAGAGATACAAGGCTGTGCAAGCCCCTGGTGGCTTCATTTCTTGTGACTTTCTTCCCTTCTTTCTTTACTTTTAATTTCTGTACTTCTAGAAAGGGAAATCTGGCATGTGACTTTACAAAATCTGTGTTGTGGGCTGTAGCTTCCCTTAAGCACTCATCCATTAGCATGATAGGGGTTTATGCACTCACAGTATATTATACCAGTATTTTCTTTCTTCTGTCATCTTGTATTAAAGAAATGGAATGTCTTAGGAATTTGTTCTTTTGATAACTTCAGAACAGGGTCTCTTTAATGAGCAGTAACAACAAATAGAGTCCATTTTTTAGGTCCCTGAGGAACCGCTTTCTAAATTTCCCTTGTGAGTAGTTACTTGTCTCGTCTTGTATGTTTAAGTTCCTTGGGGAAGGGCCCAACTTTGACTAGTCCTGTTTTTTACAATTTGTGTATCGAGCACAGTGATTAAGGCTTCAAATTGCTATGGACATACACAAAGGCAGCAATAACCATATTGCATGACTTCTAAAGGGGATATGTTCTCAAAATATAGACACTGGCTTGAAATGGAAGGTTATCCCATATTTTATCTCCTTTTCCCACACCTACAAGTATGTCTTTTCTACACCTGAAATACCTGTTACAGGCCATAAACCATATAGGATTCCTTTCAAGGGTTGATTGTTGCAAGTTCGACTTCACAGAGTTTGCCTGAGACATTTACAGTGTTCTAGGAAAGAAGCAAACGTATAAGCATGAGAGATACTGATGAACTTTTTCCCCCTTTCTTCCCCTGTTGTTATTTTTATCTGGCAAATAGCAGGAAATGCAAGCTGAATTTACACATTGTTTTATGCAATAGAAAAGACATTACAAAAGAAAAAGTTGAAGAGGAGTGAGATTTAAAGTCTGATGAGGAACTATGTCTGTGTTTGTTTATATCATAAATATCCCTTTTTTATTTGAAAGGCAAAACCATGGTGGCAGTTCCCTTTTTCATTTTAGAAATAAATTATTCCCTTTGTTTTTAGTATCAATATGGTTCAGGAGCTCTGAGAACTTTGCTTTTGCAAGTACAAGGTAGGAGGTGGTTCTGTACTCCACTTGATCGGAAGTGCTGAGCATTTTACAGTGTGTACTTTAAATAAATGATCCTTTTTTAAAATAGTTCAGTGTAATCTCTCAGGAGCTTTGGTGCTGGCAGCTAACATGCATCTTTCTTGAGAGATTATTCTCTCTATATAAACTACAGATTTATTTTTCAGAAAACAGATACATGAATATACATAAGTTTTATTCTTCAAGTTGTGAATACTTTTCCAGGAACTGTGACTGCTAAGGAAAGATGCTATTCAGTTTCCATGTGCCTCACCAATTTGATTAAATGCTATGCACACTTGCTTTTAGAGTCCTTAAAATCTGCAAGGATGTCCACTTTGGTTTTGATTTATGTAGCAATTGGGAAACTGACCTATGTGTATCCAAAGTTAAAGTTTTTTTAACGGTATGTTATTTCCATCACACTTACTGTATTCACATGAAAGAACTTTGGCTTCAGAAATAAAGCCTGCTTAAAAGGTACATGCAACTTCTAATTCAAATCAGGAACAGCAGAAGACCTAAAAATAGATATTTTGTCAGTTTAATTTTAGTCACAATTTTAGTTCACTTGAATCATGATTCATTAGGAAAAAAGCTGTTTACTTTGGAAAATAGAGATGTAATTAACTAATGCAAAAGGGTTAGTAAATCATAAATGCACTTACAGTGTTTACGAAGCCTATCTTCTATCTGTTGTGTAACTGTAGAATGCACTTATTTGTGTCAGCCTACTTGGCTTACCTCTGATGTCTCCATGAATAGTTTTTATTTCTCATGATTGTAACCTAAGACTACCATCAGACAATGTCTCAGATCTCATTTCTGTTCAACTGTGCTGAACTGTTTTTGTTGCCAATGAGGCTGTATTTCCCCCAGCAGTATCCTGTAAAGGTTCAGAGCATGTTGTGAGTTTTCCAGCCAAGGTAGCAAGATGACAGGTGTAAAATGTCTGCATGGAAACTATGAAATCAAGTGCTTAACTTTAGTCTTAAATTTTAGTCCCTACTGCACAAATATTTTTAACTGGTGTCAGTGCTGTATACTGGCAACTTTTATGTAGGTTTCTGTTGTTCATGCTCTGGTGTTGCATTTGATGTTTCAATCTTCTCTCCACTAGATCATTTTGCAAGCATTGTTATTTCTATTACTTTATGTCTATACAGAGAAATAAATATTTTATAATGAGGATAATTTTCCAGAGTAAGGTATGCAGCTGGCCAGTTACTATTATACTTTTTATACATGTAGTGGGTACCCAATAGGTCTAAATGGTTAGTCTTCTTGTGGATATGCTAAATAAATAATGAATAAAAAGTGGGTCTGTGATAGTACAGCTCATTATTATTCTCTCAGGTATGCATTTCTCCTTTATAAACACCTATATTGTGAAAGAGTCCACAGTTACAACTGAGGGAGGTAGGACACTGCCTTCTGAATAAGCCTCTTTAATTTTAATGACTCAGAGGTCATCAAGGTGCAAGCACGCAGGTGGTGGTTGTGAAAAGCCACCATGTATCAATGTCCCGAAATACAAAAACACCCTTTCGTAGATTTTTTATTTCTTTCTAAACACTCTTTTGATTTTATTTCCCTGACTATATGAGAGGTAATAAATAAAGTCTGGAAATTCTTTGTTAAGAAGGGTGTTAATGCTCACAGCTTAGCGATTTAAGGTCAACAGCATGACAGAGAAGTCTTAGCTGGAATGTATAGCTAAGATGTTCTGCATGGACTGGTGCAGTATGGCAGTTGAGATTATGAGTGCTTTTGTTCTGAAGTCTGTAGGCTACAAAGCCTGGCCAATATTCAAGAAGATGTTATTATAAAAATATATATTTTCATTTTGGAGGGACCCACTCATGGCTCGTTTCAAGGTGGATGATGATTTACCTGCCCAGTGGAACTTAACAGCTACGCCTGTTGCCAAAGGTGTCAAGCTGTCTTAATAGGATTTATATCAGAGGCTGAGAGAAAAGAACATAAACTACAGGAATTTGTTGAAGGTTTCTCCTAACACTAAAGCTATACAACTGAATGGAGCTCATTTAGGGGAGACAATGACCTGGCAGTGGCCAGATACTGTTTTAAGAGGCTAGAGACTACGCTGAAACTTGCAGATCTTTTCTGAGTATGCTGCTTCTGATTTATTTTCCTAGTGCTAGAACTGTTTCTGTTTTAGTGAAAAGGAGCAATGATTCACTGAGACCTATCCTTTACCATTCCAGAAAGGGTGATTTTCTCTACCTAGGTAGGTTCACATGAAAAGGAGATATCCATAGCATCGTGTTAACAAAAGGTAGTGTATCTAGTGATGAGAACTCGTTAGTTTACAATTATTTTATCTGCCCCTACTCAAATCTAAAGAAGAGAAACCTTTAGTACCATTAAAGCTATAGGTTCTTTTTAAACATGTTTCCTACTGTTGATTTTTTTTCTTTCTCCCCCCACCACCCCCAAACTACACTCTTTGACTCCGTGGCTCCAACGGTTATATAAAATTCCTGAAGGAGAATTTCCCTAGAATATAATGCAACCAGAAGCAATTGCAGTGCTGCAGGCAGCTTCTCCAAAAACAAGACAGCATTTGTTAGTCAACTGGAATACAACATGTGAAGCCTCTAGGGCAGTGTCGCTTAGTCAGTTGTGAGGAGATGTAGATTTCAGTGGCATTGGCATACCTGCTAAGTGCAGAACAGGGCATCTCCAGTAGAAAGGTTTAGGAATATACATAAACTGACTGCTTCTTTCCCTTGTTTTGTGCCCTGAAAACATGGTCCACATTCAGGTGACAAAATATTGTCAGATTTCTGAAGAAGGCATAATTTTTAACCTGGTACTGTGTGATCTGACAATAGTGCCCACAAAAATCATCTGTGAAATGCAGTCCAGCTAAACAGCAGTTTTAAGCCAGGTAACTACTGTTTCCTGTCTGTGAAACCTAGACACCCTACTTGCATGAAGAAAAGATACATTAAAGAAAATCTTTCCTTAAAGTAGCACAATGTCATTAACATGCCCCGGGAGACTGTCATTTAGGAGGTAGCAGGCACCTTGTGATTGAAGCATTCTGAAAATTTCTGAACTGTGGTCTCATACCCCTCTGTGTCTCCTTCCCATGCTTTCCCTTGCTTACAAAAGATTGAGATGCTGCCATTTTTCAAAAACTTTGGAGAATTGCTATACTGTGGACATGCTGCTTAAACCTGGGATGCTAACTTTGAATGAAGATCAGAGAGGACTGTATTTACATGTGCAAGTAAGTATATGAGGGTCATGCTGTATCAATGTTCTCTCTTTTTTTCTATTTGAACATGGTTAATGTCAACCAATTGAGTATACCTACATGCAAGACCCCAATGGTTTTACTGCCTAACAGTTTCGTTTAAAAGTGTTACCAGACTGTACTGTTTACATCGGCAAACAGCTGTTGCTTTGATGCATAATTGCATGGTGCCAACACCTTTTAATCTGAGATTTATGTAAATTAATGATAAGATTGAATTTTGGGTAGTGTTTTCTACAGCACTGCTCACAGTCAAGATTTATATCTTTTCTTTCTGAAAAAGTAAAACACAGGAGCAATGAGAAACAGGTAGTAATAATTGCAAGCCCTGACTCAACATCCTCCAAGCATTATACTAAATCAGGAAGGGGAGAAAGGCTGGTGTGGGAGTGTGCTGTTCTGATGGGTCACATTGCTTCTTAGTGACATGATCCGGGATTAGGACCATTGGTACCATTCTCTGTGTGTTCTAGGTTACATCATGTCATCCAGCAGAGTCATGGAGAAATTGCCTATTGTGACTAGATTAATTAATCTCTCTCTCAAACTGTCTTTTTATGTACTACATTCTAAAATCACTGTTTCTCAGGTACTGTAGCAGAATCTTGGCTACATCTAAGTTGCTGCTGTATTCAAATCAAGCATGGTTTGTGTTTTGTATCTGAATTCCTTCCAAAGGTATAGTTAAAACCAGGAAGGCCGCCTTTCTCCTCAGAATTAATCTGAACCACACGGCCAGCTCTAGTATACTTGCTATTCTGATGGTAGATATGGACAAGAACAACTTCCTACACAAGCACATTGACTGCAATGTGATTCCCTCAAGTTGCTTACTAACAATGTAAAAATGAGCACAGTGTGGAAGTGTGCTATTAAAACTGCCAAATGGAAGTATACTCCTGACTTTCAAGCATTGCGTGCATTCTGCCCTAAAGGCATGCTTCTCATAATTCAAGTGACTAGCATTAAATGCTGTCAACAGGACTTTTTGTAACCAGTAATTATTTCTGACTTGACTTTAGGCAGCTCTGTACAGCCTTGTTAACTCTGCTAGTTCTATCATTATGTATTTCAGGATATTTTAGCTCTTGTGTATTTGCTTTTCGATTACTGTTTTAGATGCAAAGCTGTCACCATAGAATTGCATATGAAGTAGAAAGTATTGCGCATGAAGTTTGGAGTATTTTTTTTGGTTTGGGGTTTTTTTTGGGTTTTTTTTTTTTGCTTTTTTTGTTTTGGTTTTTGGTGGGTTTTTTGGGTTTTTTTTATTTTCTCATGACCTAATTTGAATTCAGAATTCTGAACCACTTTACTGAAACCTTGACAGTTATTTGAGATCTAGAAAACATCACCAGCAAAGAAAGAGTTAATGAAGGGGTTGCTTTGGAAAATAAAAACTATTAACAGAAATTATAATGGTTTCCTAATATGTAAAACTCTCAAGGAATGAAAAAATGTTATTTTTCTATGTCCACCTTTGATAGGACAAGGAATAATGGGCTTAAACTTCAGCAAGGAACATTTAGATTAGAAATTAGAAAACCTGTCTGATAATATAATGAAAAGCATTAGAAAGATGATGAGTTTGTATCTTCAGAATTTTAGGAAGTGAGTGAACAAACATCTAGCTGCTAATGCTGCTGGAATAACTGATTGTGTTACAGGACAGGAGGATGAATTAGATGACCACTCTGATGAGTCAAAAGACTAATCTTGATTCCTTTCAAACTTGGTTTTCTGAATTGCATCTTTTGTGAAGCTGTGGAAATAAATTTCCTCCTCTTCCCAGCTGTGTGCATCTGAAATGCTAGTAATAGTTATTATGGGATGTATCAAGGCCATTTGGGAAAAGACTATAAACTTTTCTAATTTTAGAAATGTATAATATGATCTAGTTAGAATTTCCCTTGTTTCTTAAGTATTCCCCAAAGATATTCCTCAAATGTATTCCCCTTGTAAAAGATGTTATGAAAGCCCTTTCCAGCACAGCATTCTACGCTTGTCTCTGAATAGTTGTAGTGGTAATTTTTCAAATTATTAGAGCTCAGTAAATGAGTAATTGCTGATGTGGGAGCTCTGCATAAAAGTTCTCATAAAGAGGCATTCTACTTCATGATATCCTCAACGGTGTAGCTGTTGATGGCACACAGCTTGGTGCGGCGATGAAGTGACCTCACAGTGGTCAGTTGTTCTGTGAGAAGAGGATGATTTTGCAATCAGTGGAGGAAAGAAAGATGAGAACAAAGCTGTGGAATAATCCTGTATTGTAGATATGTAGGGTTGTGTTATGGTTGTATATCAAAGTACAGGGACACTAGATATTTCTGTAATTTCTTTGCTAAATGAAGGGAAGTCTCCCATAGAATAACTTCATTAAAAACAGGCTCAAGCAACACCTGGTTATGACTGTAGCACATAAGAATAGAACGTGTGTGCAGAGATGGAATTTAGACAGCTAATGAAACTTTTCCTTTCCTGATATCAGCATATCTTTCCCCTGGAGCATGACTCTGTTTAGCTTCAGTGGGATGAGGATTTGTCTTTTTGATTCAAGATTTGAGTTGTATCCATTTGCAGGCTGCAGAACCATGAACAAGTTGTTGAAACTATAAGAATTCAAGTTTTTGTTAATATTTGCTTTAATAATCCAGTCTTTTTATAACATAGAAATACAGTTCTTTGCTGTACTGTCCTGCACTGTGCAAACCCCCTCATTGTCTTACTCAACTGGAGTCTTAGAGCAATCATACTCTTGGACCTTTGATACTAATCTTCATTCAGTCTTAGGGGATACTGTAGCGGTATCATGCATATGACCTAGTTTTTTACTTGAGATTAATACCAACTGTTATATACAACAAGGCACATTTTGTCTTTCCTGGGCTTCTTTGTCTCTTCATGCCTAAAATACTATTTTTTTATGAAGTCCATGGGCAAATTTAATTGCCATATTATAAGTGAAACATTAAAAAAAATATCAAACAATGCTGTCAAGACCCAAACCTGGATCCGCTGTAAACTAGCACAGCTCCTTTTAAATTGGTCCACTTATGCTAATTTGTTACCACTGAGCTTCTGGGGCTTTTATACAGTCATCTATAGCTGCCTGGTATAAAAGAGATTGCTGACCAAGCTGTAAAGAATTTTTGCTCATTGTCCGAAAAAAGAAAACCATGCTGACAGACTGTAAGGAGAGTTCCAGGTAATACTATGGAGTGTAATAAGAGCAGAAATTTTGTTCTTTTAGCCTTAGTTATGTATTTCAGACATTTCTTAATGAAGATCCTATGTATCAGCTTTTTGCTTGTTCTTTTGTTGGCTTGGTGTCACTAGAACACCTCTGTAGTGTTTGGACTAGTGCTGTTTAAGCCGCTGGCACTTAACTGTCTTATGTCAGGGAAATGTTGGGTGCCGTCATAGCTTTAAGTCAAGGCATGATGCAGTTAAATTGCTCTGTGAAATTAGAATGATTTAGGTAATTGATATTAAAAAGAAGCGCCTGCACTTTTCCCCCTCAAAAGAATACACAGCAGATGTAGTTACATATAATTTTGGAAATTATATATTTGTATGGATACAGGATAGGTGATAGGACTCGGGCAACGTATATGATAGCCTAAAAAGTGATGTTTTTGACAGATATATGTGTGGATTTTAAGATATCAGCAATTTGGTATAAGACTTAAAAGAAACAGAAATTTACTATTGAACCAGTGACTGGTTAGAGCATAGAGATGTACTGTAGTGGCTTTCTGAGTTGAATACATATATATGTAAGATCTCAAAGTACAATATATTCTAATTTTAGAAAACTATTTTTCTCATTCTTAGTACTGCAGCAGAATTCAGCAATTTGTATGCTTGGCACTTAACCTAGTGGTTATAAACTAGGAGCTACTGATAGAACACATATTTGCTCTGATCTTCTGTTCTAAGCAGTGATTGCCTCTTTGTTTTGCAGTGAGATTTTTGTCTCCTTCACAGAATTTCCCACTGGCTTACTTAGACTTATGAATTATTTGCACTGGAAATGTAGAGTCAGGATATTTGGGTTATATACCCTTACTAATGCTATTCAGAAGTTCTTATTGGTTCACGTGAAACTTTCTGCACTGGTATTTTTTTTTTCTGTCTTGCATTTTTTTACACCTCATACTATAGCAACATCCGGTGGAAAGGTACAAAAATAAAAGCTATTATGGTCAAGAAGTATAAAAATTTTTTATCTTCCTAGGGTTTGAGATATCGACAGAAGGAGCTGTGCGTTTCTGTTTGGATCTAGTATGAAGAAAATGAGCATATACAGCCAAAAATCCCTAAGCGAAACATTTTAAATTCTGAAAACACAAAATCAGATTCAGTCTAGTTTGTTAAATACAGCCTATTAAAATATATCTTCTGTCAAGACTAGATCCCTCTGAAACTTCCCTGCCTGGGGTGACTTGGCTTGGTTTCTGTCTGATTGCAGTGCCTTGGTAATTTGATGAATGCACCCCAAGATGCAACATGGTCACACAATGTTGTACTGCAGCACCACAGCCATTTTATACATTTACAGAAATAAATGTCAAAGCTGGCTGAGTAAGAAAATATATATTTTTAGACAGAACTAAAAGTGGGCAATATTGGACTAGTGCCTGTGGGCCCTCAAAGAATACAGTCATACTGCTTCATTTGTAACGGATTAATACACGCAGCTATTATGTACTCTAATTCAGGCAAAATACCATATATTTAGGGTGACAATAGATCTTATGTTTCCTACTAGACTTCAGTGGATACTGAAAAGCTTGCTTTTACTGTTTCACAACATGGTTTTCACTGAAGGCTAGGGGTTGGCATGTTGTAGGAAAGCTGCAAACTTTCCAGAATCTCTGAATAATATTCAGATGGTTGCCTAAGTCTTTTACATCAGTTGCTCAACTTTTGGGCCAAAGCAGGGGAATGAAGATGCTAAAAAATGGAGAAAAGAGATTTAGGGACTAACAGTGCAACATGCAAGGTCATGTGGGTGTTAAGGTTAGGGGTACATAAGAATGTGAATAGAGACAATTGATCCTTGATTCTGAATGCTGAACACGTTTTTTGGATTTAAAATGATCAGCAGATATATTGCTGTACATGGTTTGTTTTGGACTACAGACGTTGCTTAAATTATTCAGTCCAGTGACATGATTGTTGGCTACCTTGCTCAAGTGCTGAAAGATATTGTAATGTTTGAAGAGCAGTAGTGTGAAGAAAAGCAGTGTCAAGAAAGAGATGAGAAAACTAGAGCAGAGATGAGAGGAAAAGATCTGAAAGCTTCTGAAATCAGATGGGAAAAGTTCCTGTTAACTCAGGGACTGAAAGAAAAGAGAAGCACTAAAAATGCATTGGAATAGGAAAAAGAAGGAAGATGCAGAGTGTAGAGAAAGGAACAGAAAATATAAAAGGAAGTGAGGGAAAAATAACCTAGGAAAACCAAGAGGGCTGGAAAAAATAATGGTGTACATATAGAGAGGTGAATACACTCATGTCTAGGTGGACAAAAAGGGGGTAAGGAATTGTGCTGATATTTATCAGGAAAACCTATGCCATTTTCTATTTTGAAGTTAAAGTTTAAGTATATATAAAACCAATTATTTTATTTTAAAGCTAGAAATCCCTAAATTTTACCTATTGAGACTAGTCCACCCAGAAGAAGAACATTCCATTCTGTATACAATCATGACATAAATCCAAAGCTTCCATATGTAGAACTGTGGAAAATGTCTTGCATGTTGCACAATAAAGCAGTGGGAAGGTAAGAAGTTAATAACACTAGAAATGGAGCCAAGAGCTTTTTGTTGGACAGCCCAGGTCACTAATGGCTATCTGATTGCTGTACAGTGCCTGGAAAGGTGCTGGTAAATAGAGCTATTCTACATCAGAGGAATAATAAATTGCACCAAGAACTTTATTTTCAGGTAACCTATGTGCTTGCTGTAGTTTTATTTATTCACTTGCAACCATAGATGCGCATGCATGCATGAAGGCACACACACAAAAACTATAAGGAAAACTTTTTCTGTCATTAATAAGAAAGGAATTTAAAACTGCTATACATGGTAGAAAATATCTTAAAAAAATAATTGTGAAACATAATTATTTCCAAAGATTTAACACTTTTATTAATTTTTAATAGATGTTTACACTGTTGTGAAAAACTTCATGCATTCTGTATGTACGTAATTACTCTTCACATTTGATAGCACTTACATGAGTGATTGTAATTATGATAATGCCATTAGTCTCCAGAGTAAGCGCTGTTTCCTATAAGTCAAGGAATATGGCCCTACATGGAAATTAGGAGAGAAGGATTGGGAAGAATCAAAGAAGTCTTAAAAGTTTCAGAGTTCTGCAGGCAAGCAGATTTGGGGATAATGAAAAGGAGAAAAATACTGAATGTCAAAACAACTTTCTGCAGTGTCTTTGCTTCTTCGGAAGTATCTGTTGCAAATATTGACTTACACCATCTCTGTAGGTTTGTAGGAGATAATCACATGGCAGTATAAAACTGGCATTGGTACTTAAGTTAAATGAAATAGAAAACAGAACTGTCCTCTTGTGATCACATGTACTTGCTACATTTAGACTTTATGGTCAGGCTGCAGTCAGGCTAAAAATTATTCCTCAGAGTTTCACAGAACTGTTCAGTTTATGGGGAACCTAAGCTACCCTCAAAAGCTGCAATTAGCCTTTTTTAGAAGCAGAATAACAGACTGGATGGATTATTGCCTTGTTCTGATATGGCAGTTCTTTTGGTTTTGTTTTCAGCGGGTTTTCATTTGTTCCAAGGAAGTATTAAAATGTCATTCTTCTTGCTTACAGTTTGCTTTTTCCTTTAGAGCTTGTGTGATAATCTTTTGTGGTTGGAAAATAGCAAGTAACTTGTGAAGAGTTTTCCATGAGAAAAGATGAATGCTATGTTTATCTTGTCTTTGCCAGTGCATCAGTGAACAGCTTTTTGTCCCTTCCAGAAACCTTTCAGTAAGTGGAGTGTCAATGATTTCAGTGTTGGCAATGTCTTATTAATGTCATCCAATGCATCTTAGGCACAACAGATAGAGCAGTTGTCACTTGCACAGGGTAAGTTTGCCACATTGTAATTTTTGAGCCAGGAAAAGTTGAAAAAAATATCAGATGATGTCTCTAAGGCTGTGATCTAACTGCCCTTCTCTATCCTGCTACTCCAAAAAGTTCCTCCTGCCAAAGCCTCCCCTTAGCTTCACCTATACAGCCTTCAAGTGAGTTTACTTCCATTTATGTACAATTTCTGACAGCTGAAAAATAGACATTCCTCTGTAAAGATCTCTCTATTAGGATTTCAGTTTGGATCAAGACTTTGCTTTTGAATTAAATCTCAATATTTTTCCTGCTAGTGCTTTAGTTCACAGTGTGGAGTGCTTTCAATGTGCATGAACTGGATTCCTCTCAAATGAAATTAAACTTGAGGAAACACTCAGGAACAGAGTTAATGCATTCCAGCTGCAGGTGATATTTCATTTGGTTACCAGACCAAAGCTTATTGAAGTAAAATCCCATAAAAGATCTATAGTGTGGACACTAGGCTCTCAGGACCAGCTCCTTCTCTCTGCAGATCTGTTTTTATTGGTCCTCAGTACTTCCTAATTTAGATGTAAACAATTCAATAGGAGCAATTTTAAATATGAAAAACAGACCAAAAGATGATCCACATGAAGCTGAGTATCTGATCATCAACTAAATGAGAAACAAAAAAGACTATTTTTGAAAAGCGTTTCTATACTTTTGAGACAGATGAGTGCTGTGTAGGTTAAGCTGTTGCAGACACTCGATCTATTTTTACATCTCCTGTTGTGTGTGTTGAGTTTGGCGTTCTCTATTGAAAAAGTATTTCTTACAGGTGAAGGCAGGATCAAATTCTAAAGGATCCATGACAGCATAAATAGCTAATCTTAATTTCTCTTGTTAATATATTGACCTTTTAATTATATTTTAATATACTATATGGCCTAGGTCCAAAATCTTCTGAAATCAATAAAGAACTGCCACTTACTTGGCTCTAGTATAATACTCAAGAGTATTTGAATTCAATTTAAAAAGACAAACACAAAACCAAACAAACAAAAGAGAGCGCCATCATAGAAGCGGTGTTCAGCGGGGATATCTGGATGTGAGTTATTGAAAATCTCTTCAGATTGACTTGTTGGCAACCATTAGTCACTCCAACATTTTGTCAGTTGCAGTTTAATTACTTTACACCAGTTCCTGGTTTTCAATTTCTTATTTATTTTCTCCTATGAGAGAGGCAGATTGCATCAGATCTGCACGTTAAATGCTGGTTGTCATATGCATATGTTTATATATTTAAGTTTGCACTGTTTCCTTGTTCAGTTATGCATGCCTAACATTTAAATACTAAATCTATATTGGTTTATAGAGAACTTTTTAGACTTTAAATGCAGGGAATTGCAGTTTTTCAGAAGTAGCTGCATGACTAGTGGCAAGAACTAAGTATAAGAATTACTTTTCCTTTTGAAAATTTACTTCTAATGAAACCTCAGTGGGTTTTCTTATTTATTGGTTTAAGGAATTAAGTACCTTCCACTAAAGACCTGGGCTTTGATTTTATAAGTGCTGGAAATCAACAGACATTGTTTTAAGAGAGAATCGCAAGCTCTCAACATCTTTGAAACTAAATCATTGGTTCTTACTGTATTATTAAGTATAAATAGTACAGTACTCTTGTAAATTCAATATATAGGCGATGAAAAACATGAAGATATGAGAGTTTTCTGGGTTTTGGATTTTTGTTGGGTGTGTAATATGTGTAGACGGTACTAAAATAAGACAGAACTGGAGTCAACTAGTGGTTACACAAGACATAAGATGAAACAAAGAGCTCAAAATAAAATTTTCAACTCCAAAATTTGTATGGGAAATGTAACGTATTCGTATTTAGGCATTCTAGAAAAGCTTCTCTGATGATTACTAGGAAGGTCTTAATTGCAGTGTGCAAAAGGTAGTTGTCTACTAAGCCATACTTTCCAGTCTAATTTATTCATGTTTATTAATTATTTCATAAATTGTACACCACCTAAACTACAAAATAAATTTGTTCAAGACAAGAGAAGATCCATTGTAGAACTGAAGCGTTATCTTGCTTCTATTTAATGTCCATGTGAAGAATGATACAGGATAGCTTTTTATGAGTAGAGATCAGAATAAGTGCCAGAGTCAGTGCTGCCAGGGCTTTAGAAAACAATATTCTTTTCTTTAGTGGACAATAACCTGCAAAATCCTCCTTACACAAAATAATTACAGCTAACAGTTTTGAGCTGTTGCTGTCCTCCAAATAAATCAGTGTCATGCTTGTGTTTAAATTCCAAAATCAACTTACAGATTAGCATTACTTCAAAGAATGTTGCTTGAAAACTGCTTGTTTGCTTTGAGTATTGTGACAAATGCAAGTTGCTCATAAGTTCTATAAAAGCAAGTATAAATTGTGTTATTGTGCACTTGCCATGATGCTGAGTGGTTATGAATATTAAGCAATAACTTACCATTCCTCAACATGCTAATTGTACAGAAATAAAAAAAATCAAAAAGGAAAAAAGAAAAAAAATGTAGGTTTTCAAATCAATGTTTGCAATTAAGACTTGAAGAAATAGTTTCACTGTTATTTTGCATTTGTTTTATTCATGGTAAAGAAAAGATTAGAATGTCACCTATCACTAGTAGCATGTTTCTAATTTGTGTTCTTTTGGTATTCTTTTATATCATTTCAGACATTGTGATGGGAAAATCTTTCTGTGTTATTTCAAAAGTTTATTGTGGTTATTTGTGGTCTCATAGTGTTCCAGAGCTGGGTTTCGGGAATTTATTGTGTGGATACCCTCATTTCTGTTGAGTTCTTCCTGAAAGAAGGCAGTCAGTTCTGTACAAAACTTTTCCCCTATGTCCTTTGTAGTATGTTAGCAACTGACAGACCACAGAATTCAGATTCTGCTCCATCTTATGGACTTTATGTTGTTCATTGTCTTCTGTCTTGAATATAAGAGAGCATGCATAGAAATTTAGAAGATTAAATAAAGAAAAGATGTTTGAAAAGAATTGTGTGCCCTGTTACTGACCTCAAGAATGGAACGTATGCATATTCTCTGTGCCTTTCTTTATGGTCTTAGACTTTGTACTGGATTTGAAATTCATTCTAGGTTTCTCAAAAAGTTTGCCATGCCTCTTAGCTTGTAACTGAGCCTAAACTGATGCAGGGTAATTTTTTAACTGTGCAAAGTGTTGATACTTCATCTAGGCCTCATCTGGAGGCATTTGGGTTTTTTCTCTTAAATTGGAAAGCATGCATTTTTCCAGTCACAGTTCAAAACTAGTGGTGAGTGTGTAAGACATTTAAGAGTAGTTACTGACTAATGTGTGGAGCATTCTAAAGTACTCTGTGGTGTTTTTCAGTTTGCTGTTGTGAGAAAAAAAAAAAGAAAGTTGTATTCTTTGGGGTATCAGTTGGAACTAGAATTTAAGATTTGGCCTATTTTTTAAGGAGAAATAAAAAAGATTTTAAATCAATGCCTGTTGAACAAGTCTGAGGTTGTCATTATTCTTCAGTAAAAGAGTTAAATTAATTCTTAGTTGTTCTTTTATCCTAGAGAAACACATGACTGGCTGTTGGATACTTTCCCATGAATTGATCTGGCAATTAATTCAGACACCTGGTGATTACTTTTCCAATACAAGCATGCTGTTCTGAAACCGGGGTGCTAGAAAACATGATCCTATTTGATAAAAAAAAAAAAAACAAAAACCTTAAATGTTGGCCTATTTAAACATTACTTCCCTTCTAGCTGAAAAAAAGTGTTTGGCATATTGTCAGTTGTCTTTGAATATATTGTAAGTAGATTGTTGTAGGTGTGGGTGTTGTTGGGGTTTTTTTTTGGTTTGGGTTTTTTTTTTTTAATTTTTAATCAGTTCTCCAAGAGAACAAGTTTGTTATGATACAGATTTTGTTAGTTTAAGACATAATACCACAGAAACAGACTAATTGTTGACTGTGCAAACTAGCTACTTAAACTTTACATGTACAAGCTATTGAATGCTTCTTAGAAAACTTTCCATTTCATTTTAATAATTTTTTTTAAAAAGGTTGATATAAAGAAATACTGAACTGCCAATCCTAAACCTGAAGCACTGCAAAAAGGCATATAACTCTTGAAAAGAGGTGCATCTATCACAGGGGCACATCTGTCAGTTACTTATCTGGAAAATAGGACTGGTTATACCTTTCCTTTCTTGTCCCTTTAGACTGCAGAATCCAAGTTAATCTCACCTAGCTTTAAGGTCTAAATCAGAAGCTTAGTCTAAATTTAGAGTTTAACCACTTCCAGGTGTTGATTCCATCTGAAATCCTATGAGGATTTGTCTAGGTGTTAAGGGAATCTAAACATCTGATACATGCATGTTGAATATGTAAATTGTAAGTCTAAATAGGTGGGACAGTTACCCAGGCCCTCACTTTTAAGGGCATGAATAAAATGACCACAAAATGTTTTTGGAGTCTGCAGGTTTAAGTGTTACACACAACACTTGAATGAAGGAAGGAAGAGTGTGAAAGATGAGTTAGAAGCACGGAAAAATAGAAGGATAGGAGAAAGAATTCTCTTCCTGTTTTAGGCCTGGCTCCTAATGACTGAGACCAAAAGCTAGACAATCCAGAAAGAAAAGACCTGAAATACCTAAAATATAAGCAGTGGCAGCATAACATATTCAGACACTCCATTGTGACATTGTACCACAGACTCCGCAACCCTGTTCCGTTGTTTCATGTCTTGTCATGATAAGATTATGTGCCATCCACGGAGCTGCATTCACATAGATTTATTTTGGCTTTGGAAACCGCCTCCATAGATTTGCATTGATGATATTGCAAAAGGTTTCTCATAATGGTACTTCCTTTCCCCTAAATAATCTGACACTTAATAGAATTATTACGAGATCACAAAAATTGAAGGCTGAATCCAGTACATTTTCCGAATCTATAGCAACTGCCAGTCAGCCAGCTTCCATTTATGCTATTTTTACAACGGGAAAAGCATGGCATAATTTACATGCAAAGGGCCTATTGCACCTTGGTAAATTCAAGGACATAAGGACTTACACCAGCTTGATCCACCAAGATCCACAGTAGTGGAAGAAGATCCTCCCCACAAAGTTGTTGCTATTGTCTCCCTCCTTGTTGTATTTGGAAAGGGAGGGGGCAGCTGTAGCGTGTAATATTTCTCTAGGAATTCTCTGGACAAACAATGATACAAGGTCATGCTGCATCATTCTACATCTGGACAGCTAAAATCTGTCATTGCTGTAAGGATGCTGCCTTGCTGTGAGATGCTTACATAATGAGAGCCTTCAGCAGTGTTGTATCACTGTGTCCTTTTCTCACCAACTTTGTCTTTCCATTTGAAAGGTTTTACTAATTGAAGGGTGCAGGCAGAATTTCAATTACTCATCGATGGTGGGGAAACTGCGGTCAACCCAGCACATGCAAAAAGCAGTCAGCTTTCATAGTTATAGTGAAATTGTTTTTTTTCTTGTGAATGAGTCACTATAAGTGGAGGCTGGCTGTAACAAAAATACATATGGTACCCATGGCTCATTCAGGCAAAAGTGTGAATTAACTTTACTAAAAATGGTTGTTTGCAACTAGACTGTACTTCCAAGCAACAGTCCTGTGAACAACATTACGCTGTCGTTTGTAGTGCAAAGCAGACAAGAGGAACTTCTGGGCAAGGTAGACAACAGAACAACGTTTTCCCTAAACTAGTTCCCGAAAGCCGGCATTAGCTTTATTGCTCAGCTTACTGCTTGCCTTTCATTTTTAAACTTTAAACCCTTGAAATTCTTCATGTCTATTTGGTAGCTAAATGTAGTATTCATAAAAATGAAGAAAGCTGGTTTTCCAGAGTGTAACTTCAGTAACTCAGTAAGTTCTATACAACTACCTTAAGCTTTAATTCTCTATCTGCAGCACTTAGCGTATTGCTAAAATGGGCAATCTTTTTCATACCATCATGATTTTTTAAGGAAGAGAAATGTTTATTGATTATGTAATGCTGAAGTCTCTCCTGACAAGCATTTTTTGTTGCTTTCTGACTATCCTTTGTAATTAATGTGACTGTTTATGGAAAGGGTAGAAAACAGTATTGATAATGTTCTGCAGTTGTACAACTCCTTTTGTGTGGTGATCTAAAGACATTTCACAAACGTAGATATGGTGCACCCTTCAGTTGTAAGAAGGTATTGTTTTACAGAAAAGGAGAATGAAATAAGATGCTTCCACCACTAACGACACTGTGCTCCTTATTTAGTAAATCCGATCATTCAGAAACCTCATTTTTTTCAGTCTAAACACAGATAAATCATCTCACCTCTTGTTTGTTGGTATTATTGTATGGATCAGACAGACTTGTCAGATGAGGGAATATGCCTGACCAAAGCACACTTCAAAATAATGACTCCCTGGAAGCAGTAGCAGAACCAGTCAACCAGTTCAGCATGAATCCATGACTCAGTGTCAGAAGCAGCAGGCTGGCATCTGTTACGCTCTGGCAACCTAGTTCCTTCTTGGAGTAGATTCTCCTCTCTCTACTGTATATGGAATAGGAGGGGAAATGAAGGAAGGAGTGAGATAAAAGTGCCTTCACCCTCACTAGTCCACGCAGTCTGTATGTACATAATAGGAAAACATGCAAGGCAACACTTGTCCAGTAGTTCCTTGTTGAAAAGTTGTATTTTCTTCTCACACATAGAAGAGGTGTCATGGTTCTACATACAAACTTCAAAGCCACTCCACAGTTAGTAAGATGAAGATCAGCTCCACAGTTACTTTGAGGTAGGATACAGCAGATGTCAAAGAGTTCAAATGTGGATAAAGTTTGCAGTTAACAACCATACAGACGTTAAAAGTCCAGCTATTATTTAGGAACAGCAGCAAAAAAAGTCTCTGGTTCTTAATAATGAGCTTCAGAGTATTAGTTTAACTTAGTGTAGCAGTTAACTCATTTTCTTATTTCATACCAGGGCTGGTGGATGGTTAAATTAGAAGACATCTTTTGCTTGCATAATTGTGCGTGTTTTCCTTTCAGTTTTGAGAGCTGGTAATTGCATTGATATGTGAAAACAGGCCTGTGATGTGCCATTATAAAATACAATATGAAGATGTACTCTGATGATAGTTTGCAGGTCACCAGAACCTAACGTACAATGACAATAAGGAGTAATTTTTTACTTCCTAGCTGCTGTGAACACATATATTTTCAGTAACCTAGGGAAGCCTTAGAGGGACTGAAGCATTTTAATTTTCTGGCTCTGAGATATCTTCTACTTTTTAGATGTTACCAAAAAGGTTGATTTATTCATTGGTTTTGTTATTGTTCTTTTGCAGAAATGGATTACAGTGTTCTTTTAGAATATTGAGAAGGGAGATGCCACACTTTCTAATTACTCCTGAAAGCAATTTAAAGTTAATGGGTTCTGTGTGATCTTTCTTAGAGTTCCTGCTAATTAAATGTGATGCATGGAGTGTTGTGAATACAGTCAGTGTAAAACAGGCATGGCATAATGTAAAGCTTTAGAAATGCTCTGATAGCATGTTTAGTTTGGTCCATTAACAACAACAACAACAAAAGCTGGATTTTTTTGAATGTGTACTAGGAATGCAATTTTTTCAATGGAATGAGTAAAGAAGAGAGCATATTTTTAAAGAACTCTGCAACACAGCTTCACAAAAAGTAGGTCAGATGTCTGCTCCTTGAGTTCTGCCTCTTTCTATAGGTGGAAAGTACTTTGGGTTCAATGTATTTTCATCTGTTTGTGGTAAATCTCACAAGCTGTTGTAAGACCGTGGGGGGAAAGGCAAACAGAGAATATGAAGAAGAAAAATTACCATTCATAAAATTGGTTGAGAGAGGATAATGTTTTAGGAAATACACCTTGAATTTTCATTTCTTACCTGTAGAGGATTATAGGAGTACAAGGCTGTACATTCACCTGAGGGCACAGTGGGTCTGATAAGATGTATCTCTGCAAAGTGTTCACTTGAAGAAATATTCCATTATTTCTGGATTAGCAAGATAGAGGTTCCTTGAAATGCCTCTTTTTTGTCGTTTCTTTGCTTCTCCCACCATGGGTCATATTCTTTATTTGTTATCAAGCTCTTTAATGCTTTTAAATTTCATGTGTTTGCTCAGCTCTTACAAGAAAAGCAATTATTACCTATATGCTGCAATAAATGAAAGTAGCATAAAATTCCTTGGTTTTAAAGATACAGTATACTGTGTGCACTGTGTCACACATACAAAGCATGTATGACTTGGATATTAGGTTTAATCTTTAGCATTAAAACTGGAGACAGCAGGAGAAATATATTTAATAGAAATGAATATTTTATATATATCTTACACTACCATCTCACAGTTAGCTTACAAGCACTAAGACCAGTGTGGACTACTGAAGAAAGGAACATTCTTTCAAGGTGCTATTCTGACCTGAACAGGAGAGACATGCAAACCCAGAGATGCATGCAGTGACGTGTTGTTGGTTATTGTGTGGGGTTCAGGACCATCCTCCTATTGGGCTGTAAAATACTGCATCTAGCATAAAGGAATCTGTATGCAAATCTTTGTGGGTGTCCCCTTCTAAGTACATGCAATCATTATTATTTCACAATGCAAATACTTCTACTTTTCAAACTGATTTCTGTATGATTTCCAACATGAACTTCTGAATAGCTTTTCTGTAGTTCCTCTAGAAGTGAAGATTTTGAGGTGCAAATAACTTTTTTTTTTTAATTACTTTGTCTTGAAGTATCTTGTGACCAATGTACATATGCATTGTTGTAATCCTTCACTGCCACTTTGATTATTTTTTTTCCTTTTTCTGCTTTGCTTTCCCAGCTCTGTATGTTTGGTATCTTTTATTTTAGTCTTAAGAGTTTAGGTTTTGTGGGCATACAGATGCAAGTGTTGTCTTTCATTAGGCAGCTGTTAGGTCATGTGCAGTATGACCTGCTCATCTTTCTTAACTTATTGGTTCAGCCTAAATATAGAAGGTCAATATCGATAGAAATCAATAGCAACTCTTCCACCCCACCTGCCTGCTTGATCAATTGTGTGATAAATTGTAGTAAGAAGTCTGAAGACAATTCTTCCCTGAAGCCTCTCATGGAAGAAGAAATGCTATATCACCCAATCCTTAAGGCACTAAGCCATTGCTCAGTTTATCTCTTTAGATGCTAATTTTGCAAGACTTATGATGATGTTTTCACAACTTTTTTTCATTTTTGCAAATCAAAATCAAAATACCGATGTTGTGGTTTAACCCTAGCCGGCAACTAAGCCTCTCACAGCTGTTCGCTTGCTCCCCCTCTGCTTTGAGCTGAGGAAGAGAATCAGAAGACTGAAAGTGAGAAAACTCGTGGGTTGAGATAAAGACAGTTTAATCGGCAAAGCAAAAACCAGCACACACAAGCAAAGCAAAACAAAGAATTAATTCACCACTTCCCATGGGCAGGCAGAAGTTCAGCGATCTCCAGGAAAGCATGGATCCATCACATGGGACAGTGACTTGGGAAGACAAACACCAACATCCTCCCCTTCCTTATTCTTCCCCCAGGTTTACATGCTGAGCATAATGTCCCATGGTATGGACTTCTCTTTGATCAGTGGGGATGAGCTGTCCTGGCTGTGTCCCCTCCCAATTCCTTTTGCACCCCCAGCCTACTCAGTAGTGGGGCCAAAGAAACTGAAAGACCTTCTCTTAGTATAAACACTAAGCACCAACTAAACCCATCAGGGTGTTATCAATTCTCATACTAAATCCAAAACACAGTGTTGTACCAGCTACTGAGAAGAAAATTAACTCTATCTCAGCTGAAACCAGGACAAATGATGATGTGCAAAGCAAAACATGATATTACAAGGTTATTTAATTCACATAGTAAATCTATCTTGTTCTTTTTTCTTAGAAGCCATAGGAGAATACCACAGTATTCAGGACCAAACAGCATGATAACCCCAGGCAAATACTGACCTCTCTCCTCTTGAATAATGAGCAAAAGTAATCTTTATAGTCTTTGTAAACAGTTAATTATCACGACTGTCTGTCATCTAAACCATTAAAACTCTTCTTGCAGTGTAGTTCTGATACAGGTCCAGAATTTCTTGGATCATAGGAGCTATTTTGATTCTGGAAAAACAATAGCAGTGAGATGATGATACCATTTTTTTGTAAGACCATTTTTGTGTGCTGCTCCAAGTTTTTAAGTTTTTAAAATGAAAACAGAAAATCTCTTGCTGAACTGCAAGTGAATTATAAAGATACGTAGTGAAAATCACCTCCTTGAGTCTGTGGATTTCTGAATTGTCTTTGTTTCACTATGAGACAGTCCTTTTAAGGTGAGTCTCCCATGTTGTTCTAAAATGTAATCTGCTTGTCTTTTAAGTAAACTAAAGCCTATAAACCAGTTGTTCCACCATGCACAGGTTCCAGATGCTGAGCAATATGTTGTGTTTGACATGATGATAGGTAGGCAGTTTTTTCTGGAGTGTAGCTGTACATATTTCTTTCTTTTGGGTTCCTACATTCTTCATTCTTTTCTTAAAAATCCTTTGATATGTTATAAAATGTCATGTACTATAAAATGCAATGTACCAGATTTTCAGCTAATGGAAAATGGTATTGCTTAATAACAGTCCTCATTCTAGACCTGTCCTACCTTGGCTGCAGAGCTGGTCCATGTTTTGAGGTGCTTTTGCTTAAAACAGCCATAGAGACTATAAATATTTTGATCATAATCACAAATTAGAAAATGTATCTTGGTAGGAGAAACAAAAATAGCAAATCCTGAACCAACCTTATTGCTGTTATTTGAACCAAAGTGCTTTTGAAAGTTTGACAACAGATAAAACAGTGATTAATTTCCTACTAACAGTCTTTTGAAGATATCAGTCAGGCTGATTTTCCTCAGTGTCAGAGCACTCTTGCTACTGCTTTAGTCCACCCAAGGTATTTAGAAAGTTCTTTCCATTTTACTCTGACTTGCTTGTTGGCTGCATCAGGCCTACAACTGTTCCCCGCTCTTAATGTGAACATTGGCCAGTTCAACCTGATAGATCATAGAGATTGCTGAGATTCCTTGAGTACAAATTAAATGTACCAGAGAAAAGAATGTATATTTAGTGTCTTTTATGAGAAATATAAAGCTGTCCTTACTGATATCAGAAATACAAATTTTTACCCTGTCAAATTTAACAATAATTAAAGCATCTCATTTCAGCACTGTTTTATCAGTTATAGAGCACAGGAAGATAACTAGCTTCCAGTGATGTGTTCTTCTAAGCATTGTTTCCTGTATTTTATGTAAATACTTAGAAACAAACCTCTGAAAATTCTGCATTAAGGTTGCTGAGGGTAACTGTACCTTCCTTGAACACTATTCTGATTTCTGTAACCTAAAAAGAGAAAATTAGTTTTATTCTGCTGCATCGAGTCTGGATTGATGGTGCTTAAACTTTATGAAGTCTTGCCATATTAGAAATATTGTAAGTCTCATGATTTGTAGGATACTGGCAGGATTATTTAAAGCAGGTTCTAATTTCTTGGACTTCAGTGAAAACTTGAAACTGAGACCTAGCGTAGGCTAAAAACTAAAAAAGAAAACAGAAGATTTTTCTGTATAAAAACCCCCACAAACCCAAATGTACCAAAGAAGCTTGGTTTGTGCCTTCTTCGTGAATGGGATGGCACTATATGGATATCACCATTTTTTCTGAACAGTGAAGTTCAGAAGCTTGGTCTTTTACTTGCATTTGTGCGGTATCATATAAAAAAACCCCTGCTGATGGGCATTTTAGGGGTAATTTCACCTACTAAAATGTTGCACTTTGGTGGTTAAAATGTGAGATATTCTTATTTTTACCACTTCAGTGAGATTGTTCCAAATGAAAGTCATGGGAGTGGAATATCATGGTCTGTCTCATGTGAGACCTCGAAGTATAGGTTCTGAATGAGAAAAGACATCACAACTGGAGGAGTGTCATTAATATATCTTGGTCTCAATGGTTCAGGAGAGCTGGGTGAAAAAAAAAAAAAAGTGGGGCGAATGCATTTTTGCCTAGTTTTATAGATTTAGAAAAAACTACATTTGTTTTTTTTCTAAAACTGGCTTACTAGAAAATGTGTACTAGTACAATAGTAGTCACACATCTGCTGGTAAACCCATTAGATGGTATGTTTTGTACCAGGATTGTCATTATGTGGCCTGTTAACAGATACCTAGTTGTGTGTCATATTTGTATTTATAAATGCTTGTACTGCCAATTTGGTAATAGCACAACAGAGAGATTGTATAATCTTTCTCTATAAAACAGCCTGAACTTAAACCAGTGAAAATTTGCTGTAAAACTCACAGATAAGCTATGAATTAAGATTTATTGTTATAAATGAGAATATGTTAGAGAAAAATATGATTGGTTTGGGAACCTTTTTTAAATAGAGGACAAGTGTTTATAATTCATCGTGAGCTATTTGAGTCTATAAGGAACTGTAGCTTAACATAGTTACAATATTCAGTATGTGTTGTATATGAAAAGGGAAGGTCATATCTAGCTACATCTTTCATGCATACAATTAAGGCAATGTACTGTTTATAGCATGAGGGTAATGAAATATATCTGATTCATTATAGTCCACTCCTATCTCAACAACCTAACCTTTTAGGAAATACCCTCTGTGTGTTACATTCTGTGGAGACAAAGTCTCTATTACAATTAACCCTTTACTTTTTAATAATTCTACATCTGCTGTCTGGTTTGGACAGGATAATGATCCGCATATTCTTCCTGTTCATGCTGGGCTGAATTTTTTTGTTTGTACTCAAGTAGTTGATCGTAAGTAACGAATGCCAAAAGCATTTTGTATGATTTCAGGTTTCTGCCAATGAAGGCTGACCTTGTTTGTTTTGCTGGAAATGGCTGCAGGGTATAATTGAGTGTTTGCAGACAGTTGAGTCAGAGGGCTGGAAAAACAGTCTAAGCAAAGTACAGCATAGTGGAAAGTAAAGTCTTTTGTAGAGGATTACACTATCAATTATATTCACCTTTATTCCAGCATATCATTTTCAAGCTAAATCTTTCACCTATTTGCTTATTTTTACAGGGTGTGGGAAACCCTTTTTCATTTGTAGGTTGAGTGGCTTATTATCTAATAAAGGGAAGGCCTATCATCCAAGCACACTGATCTTTTCTTGAAGAAAAGATATTAATGAGCTGTGTGTGAGTTTTTGCTGTCTTTTAACAATCCACTGTATTCTCACTGCAACAGTCAGGTTTACAAGGCACAAGGAAATATCTGAATGATTTTTCTTCTTTATGTAGAACTGAAGTCTAATAGTAGTCCAGCAAAGTCATATTTGCCCCAGTCTTGTTTCAGATTTCCTTTATTTCATCCCACAATTGTCTTTTCCTTTTTTAAAATATTTTTTCCTTCCTGCATTTTTCCTCGCTCCATTTCTTTAAATGTCCTCTAGCCTTGTTTTCTTTAATGCCTCCATGTTAACAACTTCCACACTCCCTATTGAAGAAGTAAGATGATATTACGTAAGATGATGTGATGATACTGCCTTTACAATATTTTATATAATATAATTTTACCTAATTTGGTATTTTGTCCCCTGTGCTTTCATGTCCGGTTTATTTTTTTTATAATCTTAGTTCTTTGGATCAAGGGCTAACTTTTTACTGTTCTTTGTTACACAGGGTTGCATACACTGTAATAATTCTCCAGATATATTGTTCAAGATTCAAGACAGCCTTAAAAATTAAGTAAAATAACCTACCAGTAATTAGCATGTTAGGCGTGAATTAATGTCAATTCTGTATTGATCACCTGCCAAACAGTAAACTGGAGGCATGTAATACAAAGATGATGGTATATTGCAACACTTTCTAGATAGTTTTCTAGATAGATCTTGGTCTTTTTTAGTGTATTTGTCAGTTTTCTCTTTGCTCAGTGTTGAACAGTTGATTTCTTTTTGCTGAAATAAGTAACCTCAACCTCTTTATTAGAAGAAATTATTTTTTCCTTTTGTTCTGCATTTTCTGTATCATTCTAGAAATGAGAGTTGATTTCTCTACTGCTGAGGAAAATTGAGGCTCAGATACATCTCATTTGAAGCCACTGCAGGAACTGAGAAGTAGGTGTATCCCTCTGGAAGATGGATCAAACACATATATGAGAGTGAAATGGTTCTGAAATTGTTTTTAACACAGAACTAGTATCCTCAATATGATGCTTGAAGGAAGTTTTCAAGTCATATGACAAATGGAGAAAAAGAATATGTTACAAGTTCTGTTACTTCTGTTTAAATTAGTGAGAACTACAGCTAGTGTTCCTGAAAAATCAGCCTATCCTTCATGAGTGTTTGTCAATGTACACTTTAAAGAGAAGACTAATGGATTTAGGCCCTTGACCTTGCTGAACCCGAGTTGATTGACTGACTTCCATTGGTTCTATTGAAATTCCAGCTTGAGAAGCCAATCTTCAACCGGCAGAAGTAAAAACTTAGCCAAATTTAACTCACCCTACATCTATGTTGTCTGAAACAGCTTACAAGAGGTAACCATAGGAATCATGATGCTTTATATGTCTCACTGGACTAGCAGTGATGCTGTATAATCACAGTTAGGAGAAAGAATACTTGTTGGATAAAGAAACTGGTGCAGAAGCCTACTTTCTTTTTTTTTACTTCTTTTTGATTGTCAAAAATTATGGTAGCTGCCAGCTTGAATCTTCTAAAGATTTATGGTTAAATTGACTTTTTTATCTTTTCACCATTTAATGAAATGAAACTACTACAATGTGCTTTTCTACTTCGTGTTTGCCAATACAAATCATATTTAGAAATCAAATAAACAGAAAGTTTCTTTCAACTTTAAGCCCTGTTGAGAGGTAGATATATTAATTCCGACTCAGAGCCATGATAATGCGGCTCTGTTGTTTTCGTGCTGGAACTGGCTAATGTTCTGGCACATCTCAGCACAGGCAGAATGCACATATAGCTGTCTACACCCATCCAGCTAGGCAGATCCCAAGTTAGTCCTATTTAGTACATTCACGAAGCCTCTGTGAGATAACAAATAAGATTCTCTTTCTTTATTAGGAGAATATACTTAAACTGATTCTTAAATGTCAAGCCAAGCATAAAAGTGACATTAAAAGTCTGAAAGTGCCTTGCAGAGCATAAGAAACTGCAGCACCAAACTTTTTTTCAATCACTTCACTTAGAGCAAGACTATCCTATTTTCATTTATAACTTGCTATTTTGTGAATGTAATTAACAGGAAAGACAAGTATTTCTGAGCATATGTACACTGCTATGCTTTGCAGCTTTGGAAAAATATTCAGGATTTATTGTTTTTTAAACACAAATTTTGTGTATGTTTAGCATCTGGTACTTTGAATTTTTATGCCCAGCTGAGATGCCCCATTTTGAATCTGTTTTCATGGGTAACTGGTGAGCAAAGAGCTGGGGTTCATAAAAGATTTTGTTTTTGTCAGAGTTGCTGGTTGTTCGTTGTTTGTTTTCCTGTAGATCCAGGAGTTTCAGAAGTATATCTTGCTGATGAATATTCTTTTCTTGACACAATACTTCACTGTGTTGAACTAAAAACCCCAACTGTTAATATTCACCAATCATTTCTAGAAACAGTGAGGATACTTCTCTTGTTGCACAGTATTCCCATTGTTAATCCCATTTAATGTGTGTATCAACAGAAGGCCATAATCCTGTGAAATTCAAAGAATAAGTTTCATTCAAATCAATGAAACACTGTGGACTTCTATTTCCTATGATTCAATATACAAATCCTTCATGAAAAAAAATATTAAATCAAGACTGAAAAGAGATTGTTACCTGTTCTCTCTGTGTTCTGAGGCAGTCCCTGAATAGTAGGGGTGATATTAGATACACTTTTACAACAGCCTCTTTAGGTAATGAAACACAGGCAGCTTCCACTGAGGCTTTTCCCACCCCATGACTGTTTGCTACACCCTTGACATGACTATTGCATTCTGCAGTATTTCACATTATTATGAAAACTCATTCAAGCAGAAGATTTACCATTACAGACACAGAGTAGTGCCCTTGGGTTTTTTTTAGGAAAAAGTATAAATAATTCTAGGTCTACATGCTAAATTTTTGTCTAGAGGCAATTTTTATACTCAAAATAAAAGGCTCAAAATAGTTCTGAATAGATGATGTCAGCTTGCTTTTACTCTCTTTCTGCTGTAGGATCTGTTGGCAATCAGTCATACCAGCTTAACATTTATTTTAAAGAGTGTTACTGAATTCAAGCGTTCTTTAGATGGCAATAGGGGAATTGTTCTCTTTTACTGTCAGGTAGGATATATAGACTACACATTTTATTTTCCTTCTCTACTTTCTATTTTTCCCTTTCTTGTGCTCGTCTTGGATGAAATAACACAGGATGTTGCAGCATAACATAATACCTCAGACTGGGAAGATGGGCATTTTTATTATTTTATTTGAAGATTTTACATTTATGCCTTGTCTTTCAGGCAACTTAAAACAAATACAACAATATGGTCTCACCTTCTGCCCCAAAAGATGCAGAATAAAAAATAGAGCAGCTGTGAGTCATCTTTGAAATGGCCCTTGTGCTCTGAAGATTCTTAGGTATAATCTGAAAAATTAACTACTGAATTATATCATTTATAAGGTTTCACGATAAAATTAATCTGCCTTTCTAATGATATAGTAATAATAAAATATAAATGACTGATTCATTTATATACATGTAAGGTTGGAAGGGCCCTGAAGAGGTTGGTGTGTAGATTCCTGCTCTTCCAGGGCAACATCAACCATACATGTGTCTGTCTTTTAGATTTTTGTGTAACTTCTTAAAGCACTCCAATACTGGACATGCTACAAGTCCTCATCACCATTGATTCATGGTGGTTTTTTTTATCTTTCTAATGTGAAAACTTTTACACAGAAGATATAAGTTTAACCTAACCTTACTTGCTGCAGTTTAGGTCCCTGCTCTTTTCTGTCCTTAATTAGACTTGGAAAACAGTTTATTATCCTTCTCTTTCTAGCAATCTTTTGTACTTTTTTAGATTGCTATTGTGTCTTGTGCTTGTTTTTTATTTTTTTCCCTAGACCAAATCACTCCACTCTTTTCAGTCTTTACTCACAGCATGTGATTTCTGCACTTTTGATACTTTTTATCCTACTTTGGATTGAATTTTCTCTTATTGATCATGACCTTTGCAAGTTATTTCCCGTAGCCAGATACAGGATTTTAGCTAATACCTTTCTAGAGTTAACCAGAAGAAAGAAATTTCTTTCTGAGCCTTATACAGAGACATCCTGATTTTCCTTTCATGGTATGATTTGCTTTTTTTTAATTATTATTATTTTATTTTATTTTATTTTTATTTACAGCCTGAT
Organism: Falco rusticolus; assembly: GCF_015220075.1. Classification (NCBI taxonomy): domain Eukaryota; kingdom Metazoa; phylum Chordata; class Aves; order Falconiformes; family Falconidae; genus Falco; species Falco rusticolus. The sequence goes on from NC_051196.1 coordinate 13,277,197, forward strand.
TTGGTTTGTATGTATTCAGTTTAATTGCTTGAACACCAGATTCTTTTCTTAGGACCCTACAGGCCTCAGTAGTGTTGTTTGTCTTACATTTATGCAGTTGATCAGTTTATTCCATGTGTGATACTTTGCTTTTGTCCTGCTTCTTCAGGGCACTTATTTACTCAAGATGATTTTGAGTTCTTACTGTGGCCTTCAAAGAGCTAGCAGGCCCTTGCAGCTTGATTTTTGTCTTCAGAATTAACATGCACCAAGTAGCCAAACCAAATTTGTCAGACTCATGATTTGGCTGACATAAAGAGGTGACTTGCTAAGTAAAGCAGTTGCCACTAAATCCAGAGGATTTTATGCCATGGAATTACAAGAGAAGATAAGTAATGTTACTGAATAGAGGTAAAAAGCTGTCTGTCAGGTAAGCAGCTGTTGAATTACCTATGGATTTGAAGATGGACCAGCAGTTATATGTTACTTCCCTAAATTAACTACTCATTACAAAAGAAAGCAGGACATTTCAGAAGAAGCTTCCTTTTCATCACTAACTTCTAGTTAAATATTTGGTGGTTTAGGGATCTTTGTGGGATGGAATTATGAGTGACTTTGTCAAGGATGATATCCAAGAAGATAAACTTTAGCCTCCAACCTGGAAATAATAGTGTAATGCCTGGGAAAGGATCAAACACAAGCTCTGTACATCCTTCATTGGCAGTGTATACAAACTGATCTAAACTTAATTGAAAGCCCCAGCCTGGACCATTATATGTTTGCAGGAGGAGTGTGGCATACTGTAAAAGTATACGTAGGAAAACAACAACCTAACTTAAGCTTCAGTAGAGCCCTTTTGGACATATTCAGGTGGTGTTAGTAGAATTTGGAAATACCACTGACACTCCTTATCTTAGATGAGTTAACATAACCAAAAGGTATTATATTTATTCCCCATTAATTAAATTCCATGCCAACTTGTGATCAGCACTTATAAAAAGACAGCAAATTGATCATAGAGAGCGCACAAGATTTCTTTGAAAGACTGCAGTAGCCGTCTTTCACAACCTGGATACGTTACTCTTTCAAGTTGTCCAGAAACATCTGGTTTGAATGCCTTGTCAGGTAGAATCAATCCTATTCTTTAGTTCAAATGATACACTTGAAGCCACATATTTGTATTGGCACCATGATAGCAAAAGGACAGAAAGGACTGATATTTCAGTGATCTAGTACAGTGAGAATACTATAAGTGGGTGCTTTGAGCAACCTGCAGCAGAAATAAGAGATATATGGTTGCATCATTACAGTGTGGTAGGCTTCTCCCAGGACCTAAAGAACTACTGGCTGCAATAGTTCCATCTATTGCAACATTTTTGATTAAATACTGTGACAATTGACAAACAAGACAATGGTTAATAGCAAAAATGAAGAGTTATACTTCCCTTCCCCCCCCCCCCCCCCCCCCCCCATGTTGCAGAGTATAACAGTAATAGGTGCATTTTCCTAGAGGGCCTTTCATTGGCTGAACAAAGTTTTTTATGAATGCCGAGTGGAGCCACAGACATTGCTGTGACTGCCCAAAGTGCAAATAAATAAAAATAATATGTTTGAAGTGTGTAAGATAGAGATCAAAACCCAAAGCTTATGATCTAGAATGTGGACCAGCTGCTGTCAATTCAATACTCTCAAAATACTGGAATAATAGGACCACTTAATACAAATATGAGTTCTACTTTTCCTAAATAACCTTCTCTATGTGTTCTGTTATTGTGGATAGTTACAAGTCAGTTCAAGGACTGACCAATAAAGCTAAGATAATAATATAAGCAGTTGGTTGTGAAGGGACTCTTGTAATGAAAATACAATATGTATTTTACTGCTACAGTTATGATTTACTATTTCATCTTTAACTCCTTGCCCTTCATTTCAATTTTGACTCCAATTACCCTTTAACTTTCTTCTTTTATAGCATAATCCACCAGTATCACTGTGTTCTCCCATAGTGACAGGGTTAGCTGGCAGTAAAGGACATGAGGTGAGGATTTATATCCTGGGGGTACAACCAGACTGTCATTTCAGTGGCATTGAAGATAGTTTGTGAGTATGTCTTCTGGAGCACATTTACAGCCATAACTATTTAATTCTAAGTGTATTTCTTGGATAAATATTGATCATTCTCTCTTGAATGTGTCTCTGAAGTCCTTTTAAACATGTAAGAATAAGTAGAAGATGAATCCCAAGATCATTCTTTAGCTGTTTGTGGTAACAGATGTATGACAGGTTTTGGAGACTTACATAAGGATTGCTGGGGAGAAAAACTTTGCCTTTAGTTTTCTTTGTACTACTTCTACTTAACCTTTTTCTAAACTCTGCTAAAAGGTGTTTTTTAACCTGTTACATGATATTGGTTGGATTTTCTTTGCCCATAATTACTAAATGTCTGTTGACATCTGGGTTCCTAATGTCTGCTTGCCTCAGAGTACTGCGGGGTGCTCCATTAATTCCGTCATCTTATACGTGAAACAGCAAATCTCAGGTCTTGTCCTCCATTTTATTAACTTTTTGATATGATCTGCAAGACGATATATAATCAGGGAAATAGGTTCCAGGCCATCTTCTCAAAAAAAAATGTCAACTGCACTGTGAGCTCAAAACTTTTTTCCTTAGCAGGGATGTGACTGTAGGAAATGGTGAAATGATTTATACAGAAAATACTAAGTAATCAATGCTGGAAAAAATGTGTGCATGTAACCTCTGGGTTACATTTGCTATCAGTGAGGACATCCATGCTGTTCATGGCATGTAATAACTGCGAGAGTTCACTGAATTATGTGGTATTTGTTTGTATATACTGAAATGTAATGATTAGTAGCAGAACTATGCATATATATGTATATAAAGTTGTGTTCTTAGAAATGAAACTGTACCTTCTAGCCACATTCCCATTCCATTTCACAGACAGCCATTCTTTAATTAGTTTCATTGCAGAATGAAAAAAAGACAATATTTTTCCCTTTCCTAAAACACTGACATCCTTAGATAAGAAGTTCTATAGTTTTCAGCATAAGTAATTTGCCATAATATTCCCTCTCCTTGATTAGGTGCACAGTTGAGTGATTTTTATCAGAACTATGGGTTACAAAGAGACAGAAACTTCTTCACTAATGAGTTAAAAAGCTTTTCTGCATTTTGAGGGCTTTCTGCTAATTGAACAAAAAAACTATCACAGCTTTCCCCCTGGAATGGAGTGCAAGCATAGTTTATGGTGTGATAGAGTCTCTTGGTTTGTTTCTTATTCTTTTTTGTCTTTACAGATTGAACCTGTTCTCAGAATAGAATAAGTTCGTAAGACTTTTGTTGTTCAAATTTTGCATTCCTAAAAACATAACAATATGTAGTGATTTAATTTTTTTTTTTATTATTTTGTCCGGTTATAATTCCTGGGCCAATATGTAGCCTTCGATATGTGAATTGTTTTTGAGTAGTCTGAGCAGTTCTTTACTGAATCCAAAGACATAATATTTTTGAGGTCTTAGTGTGTAGTTAGATGCTTTACTCTGCAGTTGCAGCTGATACAGCATAAGGGAACCAACAGTCTCTTCAGTGCTGATCATTTCTGTAAAAAGATCCCTCTGGTTCCCTGTTTTCTGAGGTGTATGGATCCCTTTAAGGGTAAGTACTTAAAAATTTGCTGGTCTCTGGTTTTAAGCTTAAGAAATATCTTAGAGCTTACAAATCACTGGCATCACTGGAACCAGCACCTAAATGATACATATTCAGTGTTCTTTATGAGAGGAGCATCAGGATGATTTTAGGGGTAAACCTTGCCCTCCTTTTTTAGTAAAAAATCTTTAAAATTCATTGGATGTTTCTGTGGAGTAGAATGGAGTTAGGAGCATTTGATCTCATTTCATGTGTGCTGTCTTAAAACAATCCATCATGGTTATAATATTTCATGTAACTAGACATCTTGATTGTTTCTGTGCTTGACCCTATCCCTTCCCTTCTTTGAAACCCTCAGAATTTTGGTTTATTCCTTATCTTGGGATAAAGACTATCATTTGGGGTAGATGAAAATACCTCAATACAGCTAATTTTTTTTCTGTCTTGAAGTTACAGCTCATTTTTTTTCTGTCTTAAAGATACAGATCTAATCTCAGTTTGTTGCTCTATTCCGTTTGTAATTAATGAAGAGAACTGGATGCTCCCAAAGAGCAAGGAAACAATCCTACCTAATCTGAACACTTTCTAGATGTGTTTGTCTTTATAGGAAACCTGATTCTATAGACTGACCATGAGGATTACCAAGCTAGGCAAATGTCACTGGGCATTATTGCAATAGTGGCAGTCATGATATTGATACAATGTGCCACCTCTTTTATCCTCAAGAAATGGTGCCTCATCTGCAGTCAGAATGCAAACAATTTGCTGAATGTAAACAATACTTGATTAGTAATTCCCCTGGATTCTTGCCTGGATGATGCTCAAATTTTCAATTCTCTTGGTGTCACTAAGTCCTTTTCTTTGACTTACCACTTAGTCTAGAAACTCAGACAGACACATTTATTTTTTCCACAGAAAAAGGAGCAGATGTGAGCTAGTGTGTTATGCTCACCTCTCTCTGGTCTATAAGACAATCTGCTGCAGCTCTTATTCTTTACCCGTCTTGAGGGGGGAGGTCAGTGTGTTGTTGTCAGTGCTATGCAGACATTACTGAAGTGTGTTACAGCATAATGGTAGCTCCTGAAACAAGACAGAAGGTGTTCTATTTTTAGGCTAGTAAGCTTACTGCTCTTGGTCAATTGCTGCACTTCATAAAGGATCCAGATGCAATATTCCCTAAAGGCAGCTGAATCTGGCTGTGTCAACACTAGCTCATATGTTCACACTGCTACATTTAGCATTACGGTGTGTTCTGAAGAACAAATGCTTAAAAAACATCCAGTGTACAATTTGCAAGTGTTTATTTTGCAGAAGCTTAATATGTTGTGTACTACACACTAACACATATTCAAGTGAGCATGACTGCTCACAGATTGCCTCACTGGCAGAAAGCTTCTAGAAAGTCTTACCTGTTTAAAATCAAAATATCATTTTTAAAGATGGGTGAAAATAGTGTTAAACTGGTCTTTAGATGTGTGTATCATATGTTTTATTAAAAATAGTAAGAAAAAGGCTCAGTGTGATGAGTGAACGAACTGTACATAGTGTCGAGATTTACTGGATGGAAAGTGACACTGTCGCTGAGTTACTAGCCTTCAGTACTGATTTAATAACTATTTCTTCCAGTAAGGTTCTTTATTGCCCCTCATATTCAAAATTAAAGTAACATTTCTCTGCCTTAAAGCCACAGAAATCAGTGGAAAATGTCCTAAATCTTATCTGTTCCTGGCTGGAGGGCAGACTAAATTCGACATTTTTAGCATGTGGGTGTTGGAGAATGAATGCTAGACACCATAGAAGGCCAAAGAAATGAGTCATCTGCTGCATCTGGTCTGATCTACACATCACTATTTCCGCTGCTACTTTCATACCAGCTATCTATTTCCAGGCTGTCTTACTGTATTTTTTTAAGAAGGGATACATCTCATCTTTTTCTGAACCCATCTTTTGTGATAATTTCTGAAAGACAGATTGGGAATCTTTGCCTCAGGTTCATTTCTATCCATGTCTTTTCACTTAGAGTAGATTTCTGCTTTTTGAGGACAAGACTGATGGGAATGTGACCTTTGGTAAATTAAGAGTGATTTTGCAGTTCAGCCAAACTTTTCAATACCCTCATATGAATCCCATCCACCCTTGTGGATTTGAATACAAAAATCTTTTTCATGTAATCTCTAACCTGTTGCTCATTCACTGTTGCCTTTCTCCTTTCCAAAATGTGCTAAGTCATCTGGAGGTGGAGGTTCAACTTTCCTTTGAAGATCAAAGCAAAAAAAGTTATAAACTAATTCCCCTTTTCCTGTGTGATTTGTCACCAGATTGTCTCCTCCATTCAGAAACACACCTTCACTTTCCCCAACTTCCTTTTGTAACTGGCACACCTGTAGAGTCCCTTTGTGACTCTTAGTGTCCAATGCTAGTTTTAGCTCCAGCTGGGCTGTGGCCTCCTTGATTATTTTTTTTTTCTTAAGTATCCAAACATGGCTTTTATACTCCCACCTTTGTTGCCTGCCTTTGTGTCCACCCATCTGTTATTGTGTTCTAGTGTTTTATTGAGAAGTTCCATGCTTAGCCAAGCAGATCTTCCAAATTTTCCAACCTTCCTCCACACTCAGGTGGTTCCTTCCTGAGTGTTTGATAATTTTTAATTTTTTTTCTCCTGGTACCATTCCCCTCATGGTGTTCCCCCAGTGGTAGACATTATACTTTGCCTGATTTCGTTATCAGCATTATAATTTATCCAACAGAAGTTGTATGTCTGGGTATTTAATTAATGCAAAAGTTCCATGAAGTAGGATAGACAAGTGGGGTGCTTACCAGCCTAATATTCTTGTTAGCACACAAACACACTGATGTAAGGTAGCCAGTGGGGTGTTTGCTATTGATTTTGGGGCAGCCAGGATTTCATTTTCAGGTTTTGCAGATTAAGTTTAGTCCTTGCAATTAAGTTGTTTTGTGTGTGCTTAGGTACCGGTTTTCAGGGTCTGGCCATTAACATAGTGAAAAATTTGAAGGCAAGATTCTGCTTTGTCTTATTTGAGAGCAACAAGTGTTTCTAGCTTTTTCTCTATTTAAAGAGATAGAAAGGGATTTTTGATTAATCAAATAAAAAAAATACACAAAAAATATTGTTGAAGCTACATAAATAAATCATTCAAATCTTCAGTTATTAATTGAATTGAAATTTCTTGGTTTTTTACAGGCATATAACATTTTTTTTCTTCAGAGATTTCTTATGTAATTGCTGTTGCATTTGTCATTCTTCCTGCTGTTTCAAGCATTTCCCATGGAGCAATATGATTTTCATTACCTGTAGTTTTTTTCTTGTGCTCCCACAAAATACAATGAGAGAAATAAGTCTTTGTTATTAATAACAATATTTGGTTCTAAGACTGTATATATGTATAGCTAATTTTAAGTGTGGTGACAGCACAAAGGGCAATGGTTTAAAACTGAGGGTATATTTAAACTGGATATAAAGAAGGAATTTTTTACAATGAGGATATCAAGAAACTAGAACAAATTGCCCTGAAAAATTGTGGTTGTCTCATCATTGGAAGTGTTCAAAGTCAGGCTGGATGGGGCTTTGAGCAACCTGATAATAATGAAAGTCGTTCCTGACCATAGTGAGGGGGTGGGGGTGGTCTAGAAGATCTCTGAAGATTCCTTCTAACCCAAGCTATTCTATGATTCTATGAAAATTCCTGTTACTATCCGTGGGGTTGTCACTTGAATCTCAGATCTAATGTTTTGCATCATTATTATAAAGCAGTAAAATTTGCTCAAATTAAGGGAATGACTGAATTGATATTTCCCCACTGTGCCAAGCCTATTGAGAGTAACCCTTCATTCAATTGTAGTTTGAACTTGGCCTCTTTTCCAAAAAAGCCTTTCTCTTCGTAAGAAGTTTCTCAATTTCCTTCTCCAGGGTTGAAATTTTCATTATCAACTTTAAATGAAAGTATGTACCAATTTGTTTGGTAAATGTTTTGGGGGAAATTTTGGACACAGTATGCTGAAGTTTTTTTCTTAGTGCAAATTTAATTGATTAATTTGTTCAGATACATAGAATTAAAAAGAAAAAAAAAAACCACCACTTTTTCCTAAAATCCTTATTTTTATTAAAAAAAAGTAATTATCTTTCCTTAAAAGTTACACAAAAAAAATCAAGACCATCTGAAAAAATAGTTAAGCTTTTAGGAGTTAGTTCCTCTATTAAATTATTTTTTCTATATGATGTGTACAACCTAGAGCACATATTGTAGAATAAACAAGCATTATTAAATGTGAAAATAAATGGACACAATTGTTTCTTATATTTCAGAATCAAATTGTTGGTAGGAGAGAGAACCAGAACATTACTTATAATTGTAAACAAGCATTCTTTTTTGTGTGTTTATCCAGGAAAAAGGAGATGCTTGCATAATCGTTAATTCAGACAGCCTATTCATAAAAACCTTCATTGATTTTTTTTCCTTTTTTCCCTCCCTCCTTCCCCCACTCCCAAGAATATAGCTCAATGTTTGTTGATAAAGCAGCTTGCTTTCCTGCAGATGGTAGTGCTGAAGCTACCCCAGAGCAGATGAGAAATTACACAAATGTAGGTCTGCTTCATTTTAGGGGGAAAAAATGCGCAAAACATATGCTGACAACAAACATTTGTTGCCCTAAACCATGCTACATTCACCCTGAGAATTAATGACTGTGGCTTGAAAGTATAAATAATGAATTCAGTTTATTTGGAAAAGGAAGGATTTATGCATTGTGGGCTACTGGATTCCAAATAGTTGGTCTGAAAAGATATATGAATGCATAAAACTTAAGGTTTTAAAAATTTTTAATGAGAATCTTTCTGCTTACCTCTAAGGAGAGAAAAAAAAAAAAAAAAAGAGAGAGAGAAAAAAATATATAGGAAATAATGGAGGACACAGTGGAAAATTTACTTTTCAAATAGATCTTGTTAGGCAAAGCATCTGCTTTGGTTCCTGTTAAAGTGTATTTAATTTTGTCGCTGGCAGAGAGAAAGAAGCCTTTTAATGTTGGCTAAGGATCTTATGCTTTTGTGTTGTCCACCTGCTTTATGAGTCTACTGTTTTAGATGAAATAATCTGAAGTTTACTAGCAGAAAAATCAGTTTCCAAAATCAGAGAAAATGGTGAAAAAATGGTGAAAAATGGACAGAAAGGTGCAAATTTAATAGACAAATGCTGCAGCATTCCAAGTGAATGGTACACTCTCCAAGAGAATCATTTAGTTGGCAGAAGCAAGAGAAACAAGAATGGCAGTTAACAGAAACTGCTGTGTCTATCCTGAAGATTGAAGGTTTTTGTCACAGCTCAAAACTACCTGCACTAATGAAATAAATGAAGTGATATTCAAAATTATTGTATTTATTAACTGCATGTAACCTATAAGTTTTTTATAAACACTTTTTTTTCCTGTCAGTAAATAAATGTGTCTTTATTAATTTTATATGACAGCACTGGACATAAAGTTCCACTTAAGGATACTACAACAGTTCTTTGTGCTCTAGAGAAACAAAAGTGACTTTATAAACATCCAACAAAATTATAATGTTTACCAAAATAATGACATATTGGGGTGTGGAAAGATAATGAAACTCAGGGTATCTTAAATTTCTACAGTACTTGAACTCTAATTAAATATATCATTGTATACTTTGTGTAAGTAACATTAATATAAACCCAACCATTTTCTATTGCCTCTAGTTGTTTGTTGTTTCTGAACTGTTATTATAAATAAGATAGGGTATTTCTGCAAATGCTAACTAGTCTTCTTTTCAGAAAGTCCTTTTACTTGGGGGTCATTCCAGGTAAATGTAAAGCTCTATACTAAGGACTATTTATATAAGATGACTTGGTGGGAAAAAGAGGTGAGGTGATGCACTGTTCTTTTTGGATGTGGTGAAAATTTTAATGGAAATACCTTTAAATTGCTGCGGCCTGAAATTTGAGTTGCATGTTGTGGAAATTACTACAGCAGGAACCCCTGGTTGCTAGCCACAGGCTAGGAGCAAGGGAAGGACTTTCTTGCAATGTTAAACCTTATAACCTGGCCCAAAGGAACCTCTTCATTCTTCCATTCTCTTTATGACAGTTTCCACAGGAGCCATTGTCAGGGACTGACACATGTGGGGTTTTTTTACAGGGTAATTTAAGACCATTAACATTATTTTTCTTACTCTGTAGCTCCAGGTGCTGCAATTTTTCTTTGAGATTCATGGGTACTAATATTCACCAAATTTAATTTAAAATGATGGAATATATTGCCATTCATTTACCAATGAGAAACAACTGCAATAAACACAGAGGAAAAATAACTGGAAGAAATGGATGGTGTAATTATGCATATGCCATTGCCAGCCTGGTCTCCTCAGGCTGTCTGTGTGCTTTTTTGCTATATCAGTCAATCAAATGATACTGTATTGGAAAAGCTTCTTGGGATATTAAGCAATACATTTTTAATTATATTTTTTATGGCTTTTACACATTCAGAGTTAGGCAGTGCAGCTGTGCTGAGTTTCGTCAGTTTTTATGTGTGCATTCTTGCAATGGATCCTACCTGTCAGAGCATGAAGGTCTAATTCTTCAGCCCCCCCCAGCATGAAATTGCATGATCCCCTGGAATCCTGTTTCCCCCTTTGTACAGACCATATAATATTGGCATTCTTATTTTGTATTCAGTGAATATCAAAAATTTTCAGACCAGATACTGATTTCCATCAAAATAAAAGTAGTATATAGGGCTACTCTGGATTTATATTGGACTCTGCAAATAGAATGTTATTTTTTTAGTTTTAAACAGTGGAGAATACTAGAAGCTGCTTTCTATTGTGTGACTGCTCAAAAGTGGTGTTGCATTTTGCACTTGGAAATCAAATTAGAAGTGGCTGAGCTTTCTTGTAACATGGGAGTTCTCCATCTAGAGCTCAGATATGCCAACCTGACTATTTTAAAAGGCTTGTGTAAATAAGACTGGAGGGTGTTATATCTGAAGTCTGAGTTGTATATCCAGTTCTGCCAAGTCTATCTTTCTCCAATTTCTCAGCTACTTACCTTGTATAAAAACATGAAAATTAAGCCCATTAACTCTACACCAGAGAGGTCCTGTTTCCCATGCTCATCCTTCAAACAGGCAACGCAGTCCACTTGGTCAGGAAGAAGATTGAGCTGAGGACCCAACTGCCAAAGCCCCTTCAGTTGTAAATAGCTGGGGAGTTGATCCGGCTCCCTGAGAACCAGGGCCAGTGTCCTGAGCAGACACACTGCATGGCTACTGGGGCACTAGAGATGGTACATGCTCTGGAGACATGTTACTGGTTCTGAAACTACATACCTCCAAATGTCTTGGAGGTTTTCTTTGTCTTTAAAGAGTCACTATTAATAGGACAAGACGTGAAGGTGCCCGTGGATTTATACTAGGGTCTTTTTCATCATGGGTTTGCTTAGTAGCCATTTATGATGCTGACTACACTGTAAGAAAAGTAGGTAGTCAGCTGTGGTCTTTCTTGCATCATGGTGAGCTGTCACGTGCTGCATCTATAAATGTTATTTTCTTGACTGTGCACTGAAACTGGAAACCCTGTCATATTTAGGTTTTGACAGTAACTTTTCTAATAAAAGGAATCAGCAAACTCCTGATCAGCTTTGTGAAGCATAGTCGGTTAATAATATATGCAAATTGTCTGGGTCAGAGGCAGGATTATGTGTGTAATACTATAAAATTTGCTGGTAATTTCTAGAGAGTCCAGTTTGGATCAAATCTTGATGCGATTTCAATTAGCAGCAAGAGATAGATGTTAGGGTTGGTTTTGGTTTTTTCGGTAGTTTTGTTTTCTTTTTTTTTTCCCTAAAGTCTGAAACCTCTTCAAGTTCATACATAGAATATTCTTGGTAATTGGCAGTTACTTATCTTTCGCTACCATCATTCTTGAAAAAGGGGGAACAGGCCTCCCTGATTTTTATTTTTTTTTTAAATTCCCCAGAAGCTGAGACCAAACTTGAGAGGTGATAATTTAGGAAATGATAATGCAAAAATTTAGCAAAATTCCAGGCAACAGAAAACTATTGGGTGCTTTGTCTATGCACCACTACCACCCTCAACAATCATTCTGTAGAAATAGTCTCCAAGCAGTCACATGGGGAATTGTATCCTCCAAAGGAGCCATAGACTGCCAGCCAGTTCATGCTATGCTTATTAATATTTCATAATGAAGTGCATAGAGATTTGGGGGATATGGAGGCATGAATATATATTTGCAACTTGAACTCCTGCTCTAGATGAGGGAAGACTGTGCTCCATTTTTAATGTGCAATATATACTCTGCTTATATGACTTAATCAGTGCCTGAAAACTGATTAAAATAAGGCATCCTTTCGCTTCTTAAAAATACCTATATTTTACTGCAATACATGCTCAAATTTAGGATTTTTTTTAAAATTTAAGTGATCAAGATTTAATTGTGTATCAAACATCTTTAGAAAACACAATTTTATAAAAATTCAAATTATTTTTAGACTACTTTTCTGGAATCTATAGCTAAAGTCAGAATTTACGTGATTTCTAAACTGCATCCTTCATAGTCAGTGAAGCAAAGACATAAGGATAGATGTTTTCCTGAAAAACATGAATTGATAATTGGCAATGTGTGTAGTGCTGTGGGGATAAGTAATGCTAGATACATATAAAACATGTTTAATGGAGATGAATTCATTTTGAAAAGACTGAGGAAGAAACAAACCTTACTGTTAAAAGAGAGTACAATCAATTATAGTAGGATTAATAGAACAATAGGATCAGTCATTCTTGATGTCATAGTAAAATAATGTTAAACAAAATACTGGACATGTCTATAGAAAATTGTGTTTTGTTTTTACAAAACATTGAGAGAAATCTGAGAGAAAAGGGTGATCATTTATCTTAGATTCTTATACCTAGTATGAAAGTCTAAATTTCTGCCTACATGTCAATCTGTTGAACAATATCTGTTTCATTTAAACCAGAAAGGACCTTTTTAGATTCCTTCAGTCTCCATCATGAGATTTTTTTTCTACCACCCTCAGGCTAAAACCTTGCCTGCTTGCCACCTGCAACATGAACAGCAGCTGTTGATGCATAGGCTGCCTGCTTCAGTGAGCTGCTGCTGGAAAAAGTGGCAGAACACACAAACAGGAAACTCTGGCTAGGTAGGCAGGTCCATGTAGCTTGTGATCTTCCTGTACGTGATCAGAAGGCGTTACTTCCTTTGACTCAGGTAGAAAAGAAATAGTAGATGTTGTGGAATCAACAGGAAAAAGGGGTTCCCACCATACTCTTCCAGAATTTAAATAAAATAAATCAAGACTTAGATTTTTTTTCTAGGATCTGCCCATTGTGCATATGTATATAGATGTAATGCAGACCATATTTTCTTAAATATTTTTCTAGAAGCAAAAAAATGCAAAATGTTTCTTGGATCCTTATTTCCTAACTCTCCTTTTTCTCATTATATTTATGTGATAGAGTTTAATTTGTATTAGAACAGGGCTGAATCCCTAATGACCTCTGCTATTTTTTTTTCCCAGAGATATCAAAGAAGTGCTTATGGTGTTGTAAAGGTCAGACTTAGAATCCCGAATTCTCTTTTCACTTGCTTTGGTTTTCCTCTGGTATTGTTCCATTGCCTTCTGTGCATTTACTTTTGATTTAAAATTCTGTATGAGGAAATTGAAATCATTAGACAGAATGGAAGAAGTGAGGCAGCACACTTTGGAACTCAGGTTTTCTCTGCAAATAGCTTCTGTTCCCAGGAATGTATATGTTTTTGTTCTGTATGCCATAAATTTCAGGTGTTTACTAATGTAGCCAGAATACAAGCACAGCAAAGTTTATTAATTTTTAATTATGGTAAGTGTTCTATTAAACAAGCCACTGATGATAATTGTGTGGCATACAAGGATACAATTTAACATGTCTAAAGTTAGGTATATCAGTAATCTCATTATTCTGATTTTTTCAGACATGATAACAAATTCTATATTGTAATGCAGCAGAATGTAGAATTATGTGTAATACCAGAATTAACTCAGGTCCTGAAAACAGTATAGTTACCCAAGTGCAACGCTCCACCTTGGCTAATTTACCCAGCTGAGAAATCAAGCTGAGCTTTTCAAGGTTCTGCCCTTGTTTATCTTTATTCTGTAGCAACAGGTGTCAGAAGCATGTCCAGTGTTTCCATGAGCACAGTGAAAAAACAGCTTAACCTTTGTATGGTAAAAAGAACTCTGCTTATGTCTCCTTTCCTTTACCCCAGGCACATTTTTTTTTTATGTAACTATTTAGTATTCCCCGTTGTATTCTATGACAGTGTCTAGCAGTTCAGTGTGGACACCAGAATCTAGGTGTTTAAAAGATCAAGTAATTAACTCCTTGCTAGTAGGATGCAGAAGTATGTCCATCCACTTAAAACAAAAAAACCAACAAAAAACCACCAAAAAAGTAACAAACAAAACCCCCACAAATAAACAAAAAACCACACTCAAACCCAAAACAAAGACCAGACCTTAAAGAAGAGAGATTAAATCATCAGTTTAGAAGTTAGTGTTACAGTTACAAATAGATCTCAAGCTTTAATGGGCTGTAGACCTCATATAGTAATCTAGCATGCACTGAGTAGTGAGGTAGTTGAGGACAAAGGTCTCCCTGGAGTGCGAGTAATACAGGTTCTTCAATTGTACCAACCTTCACCTTGGTAACTGCGTTAAGTAGTTTGAAAGATTTGTAGTGATAGAGGGCATGCAAAGAATAATTCTGGTAATATCAACGTTCGTAGTTAGTGAGTTATATCTGAACTATATTTCTAAATGGATTCTGTTTTGCAAAGGTTTTATAAATAAAGCCATGAGAATGCCAGAACTGCTGAGTGTCTGTTGGCTGATTTAATTGCTATACAGAGATATGTCAAAACAGGTATTTTGACTGGGGTTTCTTTTTTATTTATTTAACATTTATTAAATTTGTTTCTCATTTTCAAGGCCAATGGCATTAAATGCGTATCACACCATTTATGCATCTGTATAGGAAGATCATTATTAATCATGCTTTGTTTATAATGTACATGGTAAGACTTTCTTTTTTCCTAAGTATAAACTGTTGTTTCTGCTTGTAGAGTCATTTTTTTAATACAAGTTTTCTCTGCAGTCAACTTGTTTAGTTAGCAAATGCTTTCTGAATTTTTTGGGGGTCAGTTGAAGGACTAAAGCTGCAACTTATATGCCAAAAATGGGCAAAACAGAACATCTGGAGTGACTTAGCTGGAAAACACAGTTTAGAAAATAATGAGGAGAAGAACCTAAGAAAATAGGAAGAAAACTGTGGGGCTGAAAGAATACACTGTTTTTTTAGGCTGCTAGAGCACTTGTTCAGATAAATCTTCATGAGCTCAGAACCTGGCTATCAATGGTGTGAATGCATATTTGGGATGTCATAAATCCATGTTCACGGTCTTACTTTCGGTTAAGCAGAGCAATAACTGCACTGGAATTGCCTGCCTTGCAGGTGACATACTAAGCTCTTGTGGCACGATTCCAGTATCTGGAAACATTACAGTTTTAGTTTAGCATTAAAAAGCATCAAAATCTCATTTTCTTTATGTATCCTTCCACTATATTTTGTAGAACAGATTCATGCTTCTCCTGCAAGGCTTTGTTATCAGTTCAAATCTGCTCCATGGTGATAAATATCAAACCAGTCTGATGGTTTGAGTAAAAATGAATTACCTGTTTAGTCTGGCAATAAGTAGTGATGACAAGGCTTAAATAACTATGGACCTCTAAATAAGCACTTACTTTTAAACAATGCTGTTCTGTAACTAGTTTAAAAGATAAATAATCTGCTGTGTTTGCCTATTTCAGTACTGAATAAGCTCACCATTAATCTGTTTATAGAAAAATGCACATATATCAAAGCCTAAATATGGAAAAACATATATATGAATTGGGCCTTTATTCTATTCTTGGGGCAAATGGAGGATTTTGTTCCCTTAAATTGTTATGGTAAAGTGGACAATATATTTTCTTTTGAAAAGACAATACTATTCAGAAAGTACTTCTTGATCCACAGGAACACTTCCCCTCCCCACCCCACCCCCTTGTTTTTCCTGCTGCTATAGCTTAAAATAGATGCGAGTGCTACACAGAATATCTTCAGGCAGTGAATTTCTGAGTTATTTCCATTTCTGCAAAGTATTTCCTTTAAGTCTTATGGATATCGGTACCTGGATGTGGCAAATATTTCCATTACTGTCTCTAGGACTGGAGTCTCAAAACACAGCTAATACTTCAGTAGCAAGTGTGTCCTTGGTGATGGTTGAGTTCCATCAATTAACTGGGCCATATACTGAATATAAGAAGTAGATTTTCCCTTAGTGCTGATGGCTTGAGTAAGTTTGGCAGTGGTAATACTCTTCTGGTATATTCAAAACACTTTAAAATAACACCTTACCCAAATCAGGGCTGAATTATCCTTACAGATATATAACACTTGTAAACTAGCTAAGTTGAATAAAATTATGCTTGATTTCCACTTGCAGTTTATTGTGGCTTAACAGGAGAACAAAACCCCCAATGCTTTAAATAGACCCTGCTTTATCCTTGCTTTTATATCACTGCTTCACTACTTTTACTGCTGGAATTTTTTTCTAATGTCTTGCCTGTATCTTGCCTTCTTGCACAGAAGTATCCAGCTCACACTGAACACAGAGAACAGACTATTCTAAAATAGCAAAAAAGGGAAGGAGCAAACTCAGATCTTGAGAAAGGGAACACACAGGGCTAAGTAAGATGACAGGTAATTAGTGAGTAGTAGATCAGACCTGGGATGAGATTTTGAGAGAAGAATCTGTCAAAATGTACTAGCGTGTAGGGAAATATGTTGCTCACCTGCCTTGCTGAAATGAATATGCCTTCTGCTTGTACACCATCCTTAGGATTCTCTAAGATTATTTTCACTGTTTGCAGTAAGAAACCATTTAATGGAGGCCTAATTCTAGAAAAAAAGTTGATAGTTATACCCTCTCATGTCCAAGGAAAGAGAAATGGTATATTGCTGGCAGTCTTGCAACATGGTGCCTGCTACAATACAAACAGAAGCAGAATTTTGTTACAGGTCACAAATTTCTTTCTGTGTCCTTGAAAATCTCCACAGCAGTGCATGCCTTGCTCTTCATTTGCAAATTGTTGAAACTGTTACCTTTCTAGTGTTACCTTATCTTATCCTAATTTCTTTAGCTTGTAATAGCTGTGGCCTATTTACTTTTGAGGTCTAAATCATCTTGGTTTAACAGAAGCATGGTTACCTGGGGCAGTTTCTATTCCCTCTAGAAGCGTTTTTATGATTATGATGTTTATAAGCCTCAAGCAAGTGGTTGGGAGGACAACACAGTACTCCACTCCAGATGGCCCAGTTTCAATGCTACTAACATGGTTCATTTTTTTTGGAACTATTTCTTTCTTATTTGCACAAAATGCATTTCTTGCTACAAGTGTTTTTTCTGTGATTTTCATTTTACACTGAGGTATTCTGTGGACTACTTCACTCATGTTTCCTTCTTAGAATGATTTTTAAAGACATTATCTATCTAACACTCCTGCAATATGTAAGTACTGGGTAACTTATGAACCTCTGATTTGGACAATGTGGTCTTGGAATATTTAACACTTCTCTTTCATTGTTTTCTGAATGCTGTGTTAGAAAACTGATTTGTCCTTTGTTGATAGATTAAAGCTTTCTAAAACTTTTTAATGTAAGGGTCATAGTGCATAGCTCAGAGAAGTCACCTACTAAATGCTTTGGGGGGAGGGGAATATAAAACTGTTAATTACCATCAATTTGTTGTGAGCTCACTCCTCATCTTACCACCTGCTTGAAATAGGTGACCTTATACATAAATATTTGGTCAGTAGTTTCAATGAAAACTTTTGTAATATAGTTTGTGAAGAATATATATCTCAGACCACACTTAGTCTTTTGATATTGTGATTTCTCTTGACTGCAGTGTTCACATGGATTACCCAGCTTCAGTAACAAAGCATGGGAGATAAGGAAGATGTCTAGGAAATGGTAGTTGAAAGCCAGGAATTTACTTCTAATTCTGTTTCAAAGAGGAGATAAATCAGAGCTAGGCTTTTTGTACTCATCATTATTTCTTGCGTGTGTGTGTGAGGTCATTTTTCATAGGACAGAAATGAGGAACAAGCAATGAAGTGTACTGGAAATATACCAGAATTAAATAGTCTAAATTCTTTATATGTTTACACAGAATGAAACCAATAGCTATCTAGGTTTGAAAACCTATGTCTAGCAGCATATTATTTCTGGATTGTCAGGAGATTCAGCATGTGCATCCAAGGCATCTGGTACTAGTCACTGTCACTGAAAGCTGTTGGGCCAGATGAAGGTATCCTCATTTTGAAATATTTCTTTATTTCTCTATACAGAGGCATGCATTACAAATTAATTGAACTGGCATGTTTACATGTTAGTGTTAGGCTTACTATGGAGTGCTGAGATGAGGAGGGACAGATATACTTATGTAAGCAGACGTAAGTTTAATGTGCTGACAGATTCTTTATTTTGGTATTTTAAAACAGCATCATTTTTTCTACAATCAAGGAAAAATGGCTAGGCTGCTTACAGAACCAATGATGAATAAAAATGAATAAATTACAAAATTTAGAAACTTTTACTTGTGGACAGAAGGGAAAAACAAAGCAAAAATAAAAATATTTTCATTTTTTTCCCACTGTATATGTGGGTGAAATATTGTTGAGTATCTTATCTGCCTGTATAGCAGGGAGCATAAACAACAGGATTTTCAGTGAAAATGCATTTTAATAGTTGGTGCACTTCTGTATGGCTAAGTGCAATGCATTCCACATATGATTTTCCATAATAGAATGGGTCAGTAACCAAGGTTTTATTTTAGATATTTAGCCCAGAGAATACTCTGGCAAGTCACCATTTGCTGTAAAAAGGGGTACTAGTGCAGTGGCTTTGTTTTCTTTTTTTTTCCACTTTTTTCCCCTGTGGAGCTGGATTTCATAGATAAGCTCTGAGAATGTCTGTTATGATGAGCCTTGCGGCTGAGACAGATCAATGAACACTTATTTTATGAATCCCAAAATACCTTTTCATGGGAAGAAAAGTATGTGTCCTTTAGTCCTATCAGGTTAGGTACCTAAGGAATGCTCTGTCATCAAACATATAGATGTCTAGGGAATTTTGATGTTTTAAATGGAGATTTTGGTTACATTCAAATATTTGAAAACTTACTTCAAAATCAAGTGTTAGCTTCAGAAGGAAATGCTTTTGTCTGGAGACTAGACTGCAGGTGAATGGAGTCTTTAGATTTTACAGTTTGGACCTGGAATGCCTTATATGATCATGGAGTATGTAAGATCCATCCAGATTCTTCTGGAGATTGAATTCTGATGTTTAAAAAGTACTATTACATAATTTATGTCAAGGAGAGGTTCAGAAAGTGTGCTGATTTCCAAGAGAGATTTTCTGCTCTAAGTTAAATCAGACATTATAATGACTTACAAATCCTAGGGAATATTCAAAGCTAGAATTGACATTTGGCCAGTATCAGTCTCATAGGTGTCGTGTCCAAAGCCAGATCATGCTGTGCATTTACCGTTTCATACTGTACTGCAGTGAAAGGGGCTCTTAAAAGATGAGCTGATACAAACATATAGATGTAGTTCTGCAGAGCTCCTGACTGCATGTAAACCTGTCTTTCCAGCAGCAAAGTTTTGCCAGTCTTTACCTCCCATCCCCATCGTAATCTAAAATTATATTTATTTTTTCTGAAAAGTATTTAGTTAATGTACCAGCAATTTAATCAGCCTGAGGTGCAGCTATTGAATTCTTTTTGCTCTGGGTCTTAGGAAGACTGGAACATTTGGGCCCAGATGGAAACTTAGTTCTCAGATCCGAACACACAAAGAAGCACTGATGAAAGGAAGGTTCATGATAAAAGGAAAGTAACAAAATTCTTCTACTGCTGGTTCTGGTTTTCTAGATATCTTGTTTTGGTGTTCTTATGATTTTCTGTGAGTGAGTAGTTCTGTCCTTATCATGCAATCTTTTTTCCCCTTTTTCCCTCAAGAATTTTAGAGCAATATTAATTTTTGCCAATAAAACTCCTGGGGGCCTTACGCTGCAAAGTGCTAGACATTCCTCCCTTCGTAGAGAAAGTGAGACTGAAAACGTCTGTAGCTCTCACACATTTCAGATTCAAACTTTGGTACTTGGTAATATTCTAAGACATCAGTGTCAGGTTGCTTCAACAAATATCTTCAAGTGCTCAAGATAAGTATCAGGCATTTGTTTATGGAATTTAATTACTTATTCCCAACTCTGGAAACAATATGAAAGAGCCTGCAAATAGCCTTTATCTTCAAAATAGATTGCAACCCTTTGGTTGGAAAGTGAGCTCCAAATTCAAGTCTTGCTGATTTGCTGAGGAGATTTGGATTTATGTTGAACGTAAGTGCCACAAGACACTTCATTTATGCCCACTTCTTTCAATAGCCTTCGTATGTCCAACACCTGTGACCAACATGTACAGGATATGGATCCTTCAGTGATTGTATCTTCTCTTTGAAACATCTTTTCTGGGATTGTATCTTATTTGCATTGGTATGCCATGAAGTTGTATTGACTTTTCAAATATTAGAAAATGACAATGAAGTGGCTTTCAAGTAGAATTTGAGGTACCTTTGCAAAACTTTATTTACTTCACCATAATAAGTTAGTCTTTCACCACAAAGCCAGTTTGAGGTTGGGAGGGAAATGTAATGATTTGCAGCTCTCAGGCAAGGTAAGATTCATGAAAACAATAATTTGGCCCCCAAGCACACCTTCTTCACATTTCCAGGGTACCCCTAGGAAAAATGGGCTTTATCAATTGCTCCAGCCCCCCGCCCCCTCCCCAATCTTTCTCTTTCTTATAACAAATGAGGTTAACTACATATTCAGTAAGTCCAGTATAGAGGTTTGATGTGACGTCATATACAACACTTCACTATCTGTATAAGAAACTTTCTACCTGGTCAGAAAGATTAAGTACTCTTGGCTTAAGGTAATGTGTTTTTCTTATTAACTGGACAGGAAAATAGCATATAAGCAGTCAGTTATCAGGGCTCTACTGGAAGATGTCAGAATGCTTTTCTGTGGTAACACAGTCACTTCTGATTGCTGTACATGCCTTTACGTGCCTAAGTCTTTTCTAGGATTAGAAACCAGAGAATGGACACCTGCTTACAAAATTTATTTTTTTAGACATGTAAAGAATTCAAGGAGAATCAACTAAGAACAACTTTTGTAAGCTGTTTATTCCCCCAAGGTTGTTGCTATTTCACTTTTGCTCTTTATTGCTTTTTTTTTTTTTTTAAAGAGCATTTAGAAGCTATCACTGTTCAACAAAGTGTAATTCCTAGAGGTAAGCACAAGCTGTCAGTTCTGCTTGCAATTGTCTTGTGCCAGGTAGTCTCCTGTGATTAAAGGCAGGACTTACACAATGTAGAAAAATCACATACCATATTCTGACTGATAAGATAGAATCTATCACAGCATGGTTACTTATTTTCATATTTTCTCATGTTTGAATGCACACCAACCAAAAATTTGCACTTAAAAGGTTGCTTGTGTTTAATATTATGACATGTAACTTTATCATTTACTTTTGCAGTTCTTCCAGCTAAATTTACGAGGACAGTTTTAGGTCATGAAATTTAGAGAAACATTTCAAATATGGAAAAAAAAATGTACAATTAATATGCCATATATGAATTTATGTGGATAAAATTTGATATGGAGATTGTTTACCATGCTTCATCTTGGCAAAATTAAGTAGAATGGATTCTTCATTCTCCTGGCTGCAATGTTACATACGTACCCACGCACATACACACAGAGCATGTAGAACAAAGACTGGGCATTCTGTAGTGTTTAGGATGGATTTAGCTAATTAAGTATTGATTTAAAGAACTCTGAATACTATGGGAAGGATCTACCATGTCAGCCAAAGAAAAAAATGTTACCCCAAAAAGCTGTCTTAAATTTTTGTCTAGGGCACTTTTGTGGTATAGTTAGCGTCTATGTTATGCAAGCATCAGTTACTATGTTCTCAGTTGTTGTGACTGAAATGTGACAGAATACACTGCAGTAGAATGAACTGAGTTGAGGATGGAGTCAGTATTGAAATCAACATTGATTTGACAATGGAGTTTGAAATGCAGAGAGCATTTCTGGGGAGCAAGGGTTTCACTGCAGGTTGTGAAACCATATAAATTACCTGACAAAAGTCTGTGAACTATGTAATCTCCACTGAAGATAAAGTTTCTTTTAATGTACAGGAGAAATTCAACAGTTTCATAAACCCAGCAGTAATAATTACTATAATTTTATCTAGTTCAGAACAGTTAATTGGAAAGAATGATTTCTTCTCTTCTTTCATGCCTGTGGATTATTATCACTTTCTTTAAGTTTGTCAGCATCCTTTCTTTATTGTGAAGTATATACATTATGCTCTACACACATGAGCACACACATACCTGTGCATACATATGTATCTGCATGTATATCCAGGTATACATACTTAAGACTTTCATATTTTTTCACACAAGGGAATATTTCATTACCTTATTACACCATAGTAAGACCTGAGAAGTCAGTCCTTTATGTCTGTTCTAAAAATGTCAAATTCTATAAATAAAGACTTGGACATGAGAATGGTTTGGAAAACTTGTTTGGCTTTAGAAAAAAAAAAAAAAAAAGCTAGTCATCTTTTGTGGTACAAAGGACTGAAGAAAAGGCAAGGCATTTATTAAAAATGGTTAGTAAAAAAAATTTAAAAATACTGTAAGCATGTAATCCCTATATTTTATTAAATAAGCTAGTTAAAATCAATAGAAAATAGTGGGAAAAGGTGTCTTTCAGATTTCGAGTTCCAATTTACACTTCTTCCTATAGAAAGCTTTAGTACAGAAGGCGTCTTGCCCTGTTATGTGTCCTCAACTGACTCTCATATATGTGACCATGAGAAAATAACTGTTCTATTTAGATGGATAGTACTGTCTTGGGACAGGTGTTTAGGGAGAAAATGGAATGAAAATAACCTTCGGATAAATAACTCTGGCAATACTTTAAGAAATATTTTCTGTATTTTGTCTACTTTGAGTAAATCACATGGCTTTGAAATTTGTTTCTAAAAATTTGTTTATGAGTTTCAGAAAGATAAGTATTCTAGAAAACAGCTTTTTCAACACTAAGTATCTGATAGTGCAAGGAAATGTCACACACTCATAATCTTAGAACTTTGAAGTTGAGTCATGAAGAAGAATCATGCAAAAGAACACTGTAAGCTAATTGTTTCTTTTATTCTAATAAATTATAGTTCTCATTTGCATACCTCCTTTTCTACCTGTCAATCTATGTACTCAGCCTTTCTATTATTTATAGTTTAAATGTGATGAGTTTAAACTCATCAGTTCAAATAACCCACCAAACCTCTTTGTCACTACCAAAATTGTTAGTGTTGAATACTGTACTTACGAGCCGTCTCTCTGATTCCCTCTGCCGTTCTGCTGAGACATTGCTTGTTTTTCCAGTCTAAACCCTGTGCTTGGGAAGCCCCAGTTAACTCACTTTAAAGCCAAATTGTATTATTTGATTCCCTATAAACCTCTGCCAGAAGGTCTCCAAAACTGTTAGAACACGTGCTTTATGGTATGTCCATAATATATAAACACATTGGGAAGCAGGCATATGTGTAAAAGCATATATAGTAAGACAAAAGATGTCTTTTTCTGGGTTGTATAGGTAGCAATGGCAGAGATGTCACGTTCCAGTTGTTGGATTAAAATTTCATTGACAAAAGCTGAGATAAAATAAGAGGAAAACAGCAGAAGGAAAGCATTTTTGCACCTGCTCCTTTTCCATCAAGGGCATCCAGAGATAGTTATAACTTAGGGCTTGCAAACTCCTGTCAGAGCAATACAGGATAGGATAGGAGATAACAGAAGAGGGGAAATTCCACATAAATCCTTCAGATCTGTTGCTGTGGAATGAAACTTTCAGGTTTTTCTTCAATGGAAAAGAAAATTTCATCTGAGCAGAATAAAAATAAAACTTAGATTTATTTTCAATTAGGAAACCTCATCAGAGAAGGCAGAAACATTAACTATTACTTAAAATAAGTTTTGATTTACAAATATAAAGCTTAGGTTGGGCTGTTTGCTGAGCTGTCATGTCTTGACCCTGCTGCTGCTCTCTGGGCTACCGGAACTGCTTGTAAATCAAGCTGATGCAAGTACAGTCTTTTATTTTTAGCTTGATTAGTTAAATTTATTAACCTCTTTTGCCTCCAAATTCTGAACTTTACTATAATGAATCCATTTCAAAACTTCTCCTCTTTCATTAACAATATAGGGCGATCGAAGTTTTTTTACCTCTAACTCTTTGCAAGTGCAGGTGCAATAGTCTTTCTTGGTTTATGTCTCTTAATACTAATGTATTTTTAATAAGTCTCCGAACCATCTCTATAAACATGGAAATACTATTCTCAAAATTTCACAAATAAATAATATGCTTCCCATCATATACACTCATTTAGGAATGGGATCATAATTTTCAATGGTCCAGGCTTCCAAAATCTTCATTCTGTTGCTGTTTTTCTCCAGAGGTATACAACGGCACATTTCTATCATTTTCTGATTCTTCCCATAATTTCAGAATTATGTTGAATTCCCTATTTATTTCTAGATTATTTTCAGGTCCTGGACTGAAATTTGTAGAAGTTAAGAGAGATGCCAAAGGACCTCTAATACTTCCTTAGGAAGTCCACTTCTGAATGGGAATTTTAAATGCAGTATCAGGTGCTTTTGCAAGACATCTCGGTCTGGGGCAAGTACTTGACAGAATAGTTAATGAGATTTCAGAGCTATCAAAAACTTAATTCTTCCAAACACTTTACAGAAACCTACTTGATACAGCTTCAAACCTGCTAGTTGAATTATGTGCTATCATCTCCCTGTGTCCTTACTTGAAATCTCTGTGTATGAACCTTGTCTGCTCCCTCCATCTGCTGTGTCCTTCCTGGCACACAGCCAGGATGCCCTCTTAATGGAACAGACTGCTGTAGTGTAAGGGTGTAGAGGCTGGAGATTGCTGCAGTGCAAGAAAATCCCTATGCAAAGCAAAGCTCGGGAAAGTTCACAATTAAGAACAGGAGCAAATTTACTCACCCTTCTCTCCTCTCTTTTGGTTGGCAAGCACACTTCTATTGAAGTCAGAAATCTGGTCCTACTTCTTTTACATAAAATAACATTTAACTTTAAAGCATTCCAAAAGACCTGATTTTTCTGACTGATTTACAAGAATCACGTGGAAGTTCTCATGTTCTGGTTAATCCACAAGCTATTTAGAAATATCCTTTGGAGAAAAACCTGTAATTTTAATATTAAACACTTTATAACACTATGTAAAGTAATGCCCAATAATGAACTTTAGTATAATTTTTACATTAAATCAAAAATGAAAAGAAATGTGATGTGAACTTTACATGGTGTAGATTGTAGTAAACAGCGCGTTTAGATGCTATGCCTTTGGCAAGTCAGAAACTAACCGTTCTTTAAAGCACAGACAGCTGCTTAGCCCGTCTGTGACTAGCCTTTTTTAACTGTATTTTAAATTTAAAAATGGCAACCCTTTATTTACAAGGACTCCAAAATATAGTTTCATTAGGTGAATGGATATGTTTACAGGCTACAGTATGTAACACAACAGGCACACCTGCTCATCTGAAAAATATGAAGTCACTGGTTAGGAACCAAAAAGCCTCTGTGGAAACAAATATTTAAAATATGTGTGCATGGTCTTTGCAAGATGGAAATATATTTTAACAATAGTAAGAGCAATCCATTTAGGAAAGACAAAGTACCAGTCTGGTTCTGCAGATTCCCATGCAGGTAGTTCAATTTAAACTGTTTGAAAGAGCAGTCCGTGTTATTTAAAAAACAGCTCTTGGAAATAAATAAAAATGAACATTGGCTACTTTGAGCAGAAAGAACTTGCAATTAAAAAACAGGGAACAAAAGGCCTATTAAAGTAGATTGAGGTTCTTCAGGAACATATGACTTTTAAAATGTGTAACATTCAAGAGATACAAAGGGAAAAAGTAAGTGTATGTATACACATACACACATATGCTTATGTTTGTTCACTCGTACATTCTGTGAAAGAAGTATAGTGATGTAAAAGCACTCTGTTTTTATTCAAATTTGATGTAATCACAGCTATTTTGGGAAGTAAGAAATGTGTGAGGTGTTTCAAAGCTGTATAGAAATAAATGAAACAAAGCAGGAAGATAATCCTAGCTTGCCTCGGATATCCTGCTCAAGCACAGGCGAAGATAAGTGTTTACTCTGGCATGGATTCTAAGGACTCCCTCTCTGCAGCCAGGTTCTCTAACTTGCTTAACCACACCAACTAAATTTGAGTATGAGATGTAACCCAAGCTGGTCAGCCTTGTTGAGGCTAACTTAGCTCTGAGCAAACCAAGAAGCAAAATTTTAGATGGTCTAAGGAATGCAAAGGTCAGAAATTGGTATGCTTACACACTTTATGTCCTTGTTAAAAGTGAGATATAAAATCAATATTTTAGCACATAAACACTGTCTATTGCCTGCACATTGGGCTCACTGGGAGACTTTATTCTTCCTGGCTGTCTTAGTATTTTCTCTCTTGTACAAGAGACCAAGTTTTAGAAAGTATGTAGGTATTGGCTACAATGGCTTGCCATCTTTGGTGTTTAAACAGAAAGTGTTCCACCTCATGGATTTTTAAATAGTATTAGTAGGTAGAAATTAGTATCCCAGAAATTTGATAAATTATTAAGACATTGCAAAGGGAAGCAGTAAAGAGAAAAAAAAATAGTGAGAGTGAAAGCTATTGCATGTCCTGAAAAACTTTTGACAGAAAATGCAGATTTCTGAGAAGCTTAGCCCTCTCCAGTGAAGAACAAAGAACAGATGACATGGCCAACTTAACAACAGTCACAAAATGATGAAGAGTGTTGTTACAGTGTATGTGGGAAAACTATACTACTATGTTTTCTCTGTTAGCCTTGAGGTTAAATGAATACTGGCTGACCTTGTTGAGTCAGGCTATAAGAGATAACATCCCTGTGACCCAAAAAATACTGCGGACAGATGAACACATGAAAATCCGGTCAATAGATATAGCCCTATTTTCTTTAGGAATATTTTTTTACGGAGCTGTAGCTTTTTTAGAGTTGCATTTCAATTTTATCTGTGTTGAACCGGGTGTTCTTCAACTCCTGTAAGGAAGGAGATTTTTTTCAACACTCCAGTCTACCTTATATGTATACAGTATGGGATATTTTCTTTTTGAACTTAAGTATATATATATATATATTTCAGCAAGTGCATTCCTTATCAACTGTATGATGCAATTGTTTGCTGAGAGTTAGATTGCAATAGAGCACCTAAAGCACTTGGTATTATTAGCATAAAATCTAGCACAGCAACAGTACTGCTTATGCGAGATGTTGTACACATACTCAGACAGGCATGATTCTGATTTCAACTCTCTACAATTATCTTAAAAAGAAGATAAAATGAGCAAGCAGGGCAAGCAATAGCTGGGAGCAAGTAGGAATTAAAAGAAAAACCCAAACAAACAGGGTTATGTCTAATATTTTACCAGAAAGAACATGGGATAAAAGCAAAGACTAACCAAACTTCCTTTAAGGATGTTTTCCTGCATCTGACTTTGACTCTAAAGATATCTAGCCTCAGTGTATATATTCTTGTCAGCTCTGCCTTGCTAGGCAGTTCCCTTAGCCTTCCCTCGGGGCCTTAATGTTGGTGCTTTTACACTGTAGCTAATGCAAAAGAAAAAAAATCTGCTTTTAAAATATCACTTTGATTCTCCTTTTCCAGGCAGAATTTGGGACTAACAAAGACAAACGATCGGTTTAGCATCTTGCCTCAGTAGGACATCCCAGAGTGAGAAATGTGTAAGTATTCAGAAAGAAGAAATAATATTATGGGCATCTACATGAGCAGATTATGTTGGGCTTGGGCTCTTGTGAGGAACGATAGTTCAGACCTATGTGTCAGAGAAAGGAGGCTTATTGTTTCTCAGTACTGTCTATAATACCTAGTCTTCATTAAGTCTTAAGTGGTGACATCCGAAAGGGCATTTTCAAATGCAAATATGAGGCATATTATGGCAATTTCTGTCAGCCTTTGAGGACCTACAGTCATAAAGCTTCAGTGCTTTTGTAACTCAGGAAATGAATCCCCTGGGGTGCCACAGCAGCCAGGAGGAATGTACCAATGCTACCATTTCTGCAGTATGTAGAGATGCTGGATGTCTCTGCTCAGATATCTCTAGAAATGATAATAAAAAGACGACTTTTTAGTAAAGACCTTTAGTAAAAAAAACCTGTTTTTAAGACCTTTTAATGACCTGAAATATCCAAGCAGTAGATATTAAATAAAACAAATAAAAATAAATGAAGGCTACTAGCACTGTCAAGCTGTTGTGCAACCAGACACCATGACTTTTGTTGTGAAATTTATATAGAAGTATGTCCCTAAGAGTAAAAAGAGCCATTAAGTGTAATAAAGTAAGCATAAAGCAAGGGACATGTCTGCTGAATTGCATGTGCTATTTTATAGTCACTGGGACACATCAGCACAGGAAAACTCCACTGGAATGAGAGGCAATTTCATGGCAATTCATGCAAAGATTACTCATATCTTCTGGCA